>NW_006206042.1:1315512-1315823 GCF_000334495.1 Tupaia belangeri chinensis | reverse complement strand
CTAAAAGGGGACAAGATATGGCCTCAGGGTAGGATGCGAGCAGAGCAGGTGTGGGAGATTGGGACAAGGGTGGGGAGGTGTGGGACAGCAAGGCAGGGGCTGCCCTCACCTCTTGCTGACTGTCACCACATGCTCCCTTCGGGGCCACCTCTCCGGGCCACTGGCCCAACTGCTGGTGTCTCCAGGGACAGGGCTGAGGTAGCTGCCCCCTGCAGAGGGCGCTGTGGAGGGAGGCCGCAGGAAGGAAGCACTGCCCCGCCCGCTGCTCTGGCTTGTGAGGCTGCCCCGAGGGGCGGCAGGGAGAAGGCCTG
>NW_006206042.1:1314238-1315416 GCF_000334495.1 Tupaia belangeri chinensis | reverse complement strand
CTGTGGCAGCCCCGGCCCGTGCTGCAGCCCCAGGAAGAGCTGCCCTGGGGGCTATAGGGGAATCTGGGGGGCAAAGGAAAGATGAGGTGGGGCAGGGCCGGGTATCCATGTAATCTGGGGGGGCAGCAGGCCTGGGATCCTCGAGGGGGGGCCAGTCCCCATCCACATTCATCTCCCGGAAGAAGGGCAGGCTCAGGTACTGGAGAAGTGGTCCTGGCCCTGGCAGGGGACTGGGTGGGGCTGCTGCAGGGGACCCCACAGGGCTGATGTCTGCAATGCAGAGGGGCTGGGGTACCCCACTGGGGCTACTGCTGCTACAGTCAAAGGACCGGGCCAGACGCCGGGCTGGGGTCCGCGGTTCTGCCCGCTCCAGTCCTGACCTTTCTTTGGGGGCTCTCACAGTGGGTCCCATTACAAATCGCCCATCCGGGCCCCGGCAAATGGGTTCCAGGGGTAAGGGTCCTCGGCTAGGCGGAGGATCCGGATGAGGACTGGGGGGTCCGGCGGGCTCCCCCCAGAGCAGACTCTGGCGCAGGCTGGGGACTGGGGAACCCTGGAGCTTCAGCTTCGCCACGCTGTCAGGACTGCCAGAGCCGGGAGCAGAGCTGGGGAAGGACAGGAGGGCAGGGTCTGCAGTCTCGCCCAGGAGCCTGCGCAGGCCTTGAGAGGTTGGGAGCACAGAGCAGGGCTAGGGAGAGCAAGAAACTGGCACGGGGGTCGCATTGGGCTGAACCTCTGCATTCTCACCTCCCTCTAACTCCTGTCCCTCCCACCCCTCTCGCGCACAGTAGGAAGACTGAGAAGCCAGGGACAAGGAGGGACTTACTGTGGAGCTGACTTCCTGGGCGGGGAGAAGATAAGGGGTGGATCTGGAAAGGCAGGACAAGAGATGACACAGGCAAAACCCAAGGTCCGCCAGGGCCCCAGGCGCCGGCCACGCAGCCAGCCCGCAAAGGAGTTACAGGGTCTGCAGGACTTCTTGAAGCACCAGGACCACGCAGGGGGCTGGGATTTTCCCCCAGGGAGGCGGGGCTTATGGGGGCGGGCCCACGGTGGGCGGGGCCCCACGTGGCAAGGCGCTCAGGACCTAGGCGAGGGTGGCACGGTGGTGGGAGCCTACCTTGGCGGAGGCGTTTGCGGCGGGGGGGGGCAACCCCCCTCGCCGTACCAAGTGCGGG
>NW_006206042.1:1312963-1314075 GCF_000334495.1 Tupaia belangeri chinensis | reverse complement strand
CTCTTCCCAACCACCCGGGGTTCTTACCAGAAGTAGAAACGTTGGCGGTGTTGCTGGGATCGCTGACGTAGTTACCCTCAAAGGCCACCAGGCGGAACTCGTAGAGAACATCCTGGGAATTGGGGATGAGGTGCCAGGGAGGGGGTCAGGGCCCAGCGCCGTCCACCCCAGCCCCATTTGGAGACTGCACTGGGAGGAAAGGGTGGGGTAGGATGTGGGAGGTGCAGATGGTCAAAACCGAGTGAGAAGATGGGGTCCGGAGAATGGAGCAGGGCAGTGGCAGCCCCTGGGCTGTCCCCTCCCTGTCCCTCCTCGTACATACCTTGATGAGGCCTGGCACCAACAACTGCATTTCCGTGCCCGCCACAGCTCGGTCCAGCACCTCCCAGCCCTGGGAGCCCTGCCGGCCTTGCAGAATGTAGCCGTCCAGTCTCTTGGGGACCAACTCTGGGGGATCCCAATGCAAGAGTACCCCTCGGGGTGTCCTCACTGCCACCAGAGCTCGAGGAGGAGACAGAGAAGGCTGCATCTCTGTCGGGGGAAGTCTAGGGGCAGCTGGTGTGGTGGGAAGCCCTGAATGGGACAGATGCAGGTCAGAGGGGGGGGTGTCCCAGCATCCTGCTCCTGCCCCTCCCCCAGCCTTGCCCGTGCCCAACCCTTCCTGAGCCCCTGAAGACAAGCTGGCATCTTCCACACACCCCTGACCCCAGCTGCCCAGCACTCCTGTCTCCTCCCACCCAGTCCTCCCAGAACCCAGCTTCACTGTGAGCCCTTCCCCACTCCTGTCTGCCGCTATGGGGCAAGGCCTCTCACCTTCGGGGACAGAGAGGACGATCTCACTGAAGGGACCGCTCCCCAGCTTGTTCTGAGCTAGGATGCTGAACTGGTACTGGACGTGGGGCTGCAGCCCTGGTACCAGGAGGTGAGCTGCCCCTACGGGCACTGCCAGGGACACCCAGTCATGATGGGCTCGGTCAGGACGCTTGGCCCTGTGGGACAGGGGGGAAATGGAGCACTTCATGATCTAGGAAGACAGGGAAGGTTTGGGGTCCAGAAAACTGGCAACCCCCCCCCCCCCCCCCCCCCCCCCCCCACACCAAAAGGCCCCAGAC
>NW_006206042.1:1293149-1312490 GCF_000334495.1 Tupaia belangeri chinensis | reverse complement strand
GGGGGGGGGGGGGGGGGGGGGAACACAGGCAGAGGGCCGGACCGAGTCTGGGTGAACAGAGAGAAGCTGCCCTAGGAATGGCAGGGGCAGCCCACTCACAGTGGGGTGTACCAAACACTGAATCTCTGCAGATAGCCACCATCAAAGCCAGGCTCCCAGGAGACATTGGCAGCCTTGGGCAAAGGCACCACAGACACGTTGGTGACCGCATGGGGACTGGTGCCTGGGCAAGGGGAAGGGAGGGAGGGTGACAGTTAGGGCCCTAAAGGAGGATGAAGAGTGAGGAGAGGGGCAGGACTTTTGACCTCCCTCCACCATCCCAGGGTCCCACACCTACAATCCCCCACGTGGGCATTCCAAAATGATCCCCCCATCTCCTGTCACATGTGACCTCCCCCAGCCCTGGGCCCGCTCTGCAGCCACTGACCCAGCACGTAAATGTTGGTGGAGGTGGCCACGCGGGCTACAGCATTGCTGGCGCTGCATTCCCAGCGCCCGTGGGCCTCCTTGGTCAATGGTCGCAGGACGAGGCTGCTGTTGCTGTCCACCTGGGTCTGGCCCCGCAGTCCCTGGCTCACCTACGGAACCACTGGTCAGCCCTGAGGACACACGCAGCCACCCCTCACCAAGGGCGCCGGGCAGCTGGCGTCCTCCCCACGCCACCTGACAGCCCTCTCCTCCCCACAGGACAGCCAAGGGCACGGACCGTAGGGTGCCGTGGGCTCAGATCTGGGCAGATGAGGCCTGGAAGTTTACCTTGACCCAGGAGACAACAGGAGGGGGGTCTCCTCGGGCGGCGCAGGGGATGAGTAGCTCCCGCCCTACTTCCTGGAAATATTCTTCCTTGGGCCGTTCTATAAAAGCTGGTGGAGCCTGCAAGCCAGACGTGCTGTTGGGAGCGGCCTCTCATCACTGCCCTAGGCTGGTTACTCCCGTCTCCGGGCTCCCTGTCACACTGCATTTCGGTCTCGGTCTTACGCTCCATCTCGGGGTGCCCCTCTAGCTCTACGGCTCTGTTCCCCAGCGGTTAGAGCTGGAGGGCAATGTGAGATGGGTAAGGACCGGTGGGCCAGGACAGGCTCAATGGCGATGACCAGACCTCTTCTGAACACCCTTTCTCCCTTCTCAGAGCTCCCGAAAGGAGGCATCCTGGTCAAGATGGGTAAGAGCTGGGACATGTAACTGTGCATCTGCTGAGTGGCCAGTGTCCCGGATCCCTAGCACCATCTCAGCCACCACCTCCGGGAGAGCATCTGGGGGCTGCTGCTGTGGCCACTGCAAGAAACGCAGACCTGGAAACCCCTCCCCAGTCTGCCCTGCCCACCCCAGCCCACCTCATCCGCTGGCCTGGCCTTAACACACATCTCCAGTTACCTGCCCACCCGCTACAGGCTCCGCCCACCCGCTACAGGCCCCACCCACCTGGCCTCACCTTGAGCAGCACGCGGGTCACAGGTGAGGGCCCCGCGGTACCAAGACTGTTGTAGGGGGTGCAGGAGTATTCTCCCAGGGCATCCTCATTCCCTAGTGCAATGACCAGTGAGCCTTCTGTGCCCTGGGACCAGCCAGGGAACTGGAAGGAAGAGATGACAACTAGAGAGGAAGCCAGCAGAGCTGGGCGCTTCTTCAGAGTCCATAGAAAATGTGTACTATGAAAAGGCTATGCAGGAGTTTCCGAAATTCTCCGTACCAAAATAAATTTCTGCCCCCTTTTTTTAGTTTATTTATGATTCATAAAAGAATGAGTCTAAGGGCTCAAGGACTGTATTGCCTCTGCGGACCGGCATCCACAGCACCTCCGTCTGGCCCCAACCTGTCTTTCCAGCTTTCTCTGCGCCATTTAGATCCCTCCAGGTGCTTCAGCTCCCACTCAGCTGGAAAATGTATTGTTCTACGAATGCCCTGTATAGTTTCCTGCTTCTAGGCCCTGCTTTTCACGGAGAAAAACTGTCCACCCTGCAAGACTCATCCCCAGAGTCCCAGAAGCTGTTGCGGATCTTTTTTTTCAATTGCCAGGGTGTGGGCTTGCCACAGAGAGAGCCCCCCCCCCCAAGAGGCGTGGTCACACCGTAATTCCTTCTCCATCCTGTCAGGATTTGGGACATGCATGCACACATGCCCGGCATGTTTCTCAAGCTGCAGGGGCCAGGATTCAACCATGCAGTTGGCCATGTGGAATCTAGCTCCTTTAACTACTAGACAGTGGGGCTGGCCTGCAGGTCTATCCTTAACCACACTAAGAGGAAGGCACGGACTCCATCTCTGACCTTTTGGCTGTTGCTGTCTTACCCAGACCAGGCGGTGTCCCTGTTAAGGATGGACACCTCTATGGCACCCAGGAAGAAGTTATGTTCCCTAATAACTGAACTGAATTAAACGGATCTAAGTCAACCCAGCCGTCCTGCTGACCAAGCTGTAAGACTGTCCCTTGTGCTCAAACCTGTACCTTGTCCAGCCGCAGGGCCTGCCCATCCTTGGTCCAGGTGACAAAGAGCAGCGGAGGGTTGGCACGAACCGGGCACCGGATCACCCCCCGCATGCCTACAGGCAGAGGGGTCTCCGGAGGCATGGCCGTCACCTGGGCTGGGTCTAGGGGGGAGCAGTGGTGAGTTGGAGGAGGAGGGGTGGCCGCGGGGAGAGGAGCAGGCTGGGGAAGGAGCTGGGGCCAGGCTTACAGAGCACGGTGAGGTACGCAGAGGCTGAGGGCGGGTGCAGGAGGCCATTGCTGGGCACACAGGTGTAGCGGCCAGCATCATCAGGCTGGGCAGCCTGCAGCCGCAGGCTCCCGTCCACCAGGATCCGCACTCGTGCCTGCAGGCGGCTGCAACGGGGCCATGTGAGGGGGGTCCAGGCCTCGCCCAGTCAAGACTGCCCTCCGGCTCCCCCTCCGCTCCTCACTTAGGTGGCCCACCTGATGTGGAAGACGTTGACGCTGTCCTGGAACCAGCTGTAGGTGAGGTTGGCAGGGTACGCCTCAGCCTGGCAGGCCAAGGAGACGTCCTGTGAGGCGTTGACTGTGCTGTTCTTGGGGGGCACCACAATGACGGGGGGTCCTGCAGGGGGCACAAGGGGAGAGAGATGGCCTCAGCCCTGTCTTCCCAGAACCCTGAGCTCATGTCTATCACGCCTCCCGGCGCTGCCCTCTGGAATACAAGGCTGGTGCTGCAGGGCCTTAGGGAGCTGAAACGGGAACTTCCCTTCTGTTACGGAAGCCCCTCCTTTCCTGGAGACCCACTCCCTTTCTCAAATTCCCCGTGCCCCCAGCAGCAAAGACGCATCCAGCTCCCTGCCTCCAAACCATGTATGTTGGGACCAGCAGTTGGCATAATGGCTATGTCGCTGGACCTCCATGTAGTCGTCCGTAGTTCAAGTCCCGGACCTGGTGGCTTAGACTCACGCCGGACGCGTGTGCGTGCGTGCCCAAGATCCCAAGAGAAGAATGGAGGAGAAGGGATTGCGGCATGGCCATGCCCCCTGGGGGGCTATTTCTCACTTTCTGTCTCTCTTTCTGGTGAGCACACATGCCCTATAGCAAAAACCTCAAAAAAATAAGTAAATAAATAAAATGTATGTTGGGGCAGGGAGTTTGGTTTTTTAGATTTTTGCCAGAAGGCGAGTACTCACCAGAGAAAAGGAGAGAGACAGAGGGAAAGTGAGAACTCACCCTCCAGTGGGAATGCGCCACATCACAATCCCTTCATTCTCCTTGGGATTTTGGGCATGCACACATGTGCCTAGCATGTTTTTCTTTTCTTTTCTCTTTTTTTGAAGAGATTTTTTGTTTGTTTGTTTGTTTGCTACAGGGTGCGTGCGCTCGCCAGAAAGATAGAGACAGAGAGATAGGAAGAGAGAAATCACCCCCCAGGGGGATTGGCCACACCACAATCCCTTCTCCATTCTCTCAGCATCTTGGGCATGCACGCACACGTGCCCGGCGTGAGTTTAAGCCACCAGGTCCGGGACTTGAACCGTGGTTGGCTACATGGAAATTCAGTGACATAGCTATTACACTAACTGCTGGTCCCCGTAGCATGTTTTCAAGCCACAGGGTCTGGGACTCAAACTGTGATGGGCCATATGGGATCTAACGCTATCCATTATGCCACCTGCTGGCGCAAGGGGCAGTCAGTTTTAAATCTACTCATTTACCTTTTGGGTCCATCACAACTTGAACCACCTGCATCTTGCCTTAGTCCAGGTACCTACTATCTCAGCCCAAGATGCTGCAGCAACCCCCAACTCCGAGACCCCCATAGCCACACTACGTGGCTGTTCATGCAGAAATGTCTTCTTTGGCCACAGAACACTTCTGCTCAAGAACCTGAAGCAGCTCCTGGCAACCTCCACATTAAACTCAAACTTCTTGACCCTGTAGACCCCTGTGACCCAACCCCTCCACACCAGTCAGCTTGCTGTCAACATGCCAGGCTCACTCGCGCCGCCATCCTCTGCCCTCTGAACCTGACCCTGGCGTCCCTCCTGCAAAACCATCCCTGAACATTGCAGTCCCCGCGCTCTCTCCCACACTGGGGCCTGCTGCACCAGCAGGTGGCAGCAAGAGGGAAGAGCTGACATGCAGGGTATCCACTGCATGCCAGGCACTAAATGCTCAGATTTTTTTTTTTTTTTTTTTTTTGCTATAGGGTGCATGTGCTTGCCAGAGAGAGACAGAGAAAGTGAGAAAGTGTCTGTCCTTCCTCCAGAGAGAGACAGAGAAAGTGAGAAAGTGTCCTTCCACAGAGGGGTGGCTGTGCCTCAGTCCATTCTCTTCTATTCTCCTCTTGGCATTTGGGGCACACATGCAAATGTTTTCCAGCCGCTGGGTCTGGGACTCAACTGCACGGTCAACCATGTGAGGTGAGCCACCTTCACCACTGTCGACCGTGGTGGGTGAGCCACCTTCACCACTGTCGACCATGGGGGTGAGCCACCTTCACCACTGTCGACCGTGGTGGGTGAGCCACCTTCACCACTGTCGACCGTGGGGGTGAGCCACCTTCACCACTGTCGACCATGGGGGTGAGCCACCTTCATCCCTATGCCACGAGCTGGCCCAGTGCTTGGCATTGTATCTGGATTGCCTCATTTAATCCTCACAAGAACCTCCTATGGTAGGAATTACTGTCTCTTTTTTGTTTGTTTGTTTTAAATTCCAGAGGGTACATGTGCTTGCCAGAGAGATGGAGAGAGGGAAGAAAAAGCACCCCCCATGGGGCAGGGTCATGCTGCAACTCTTCTCCACTTTTCTATCCCGTCGGGATTTGGGCACACACAGGTGTTTTCCAGGCTAGGGCCGGTAGGGGATCCCGCTCCCTTGACCCTCAGGCCATGGGGCTGGCCCTGTCTCCACGTTCAGTTGAAGAAGGCACAGAAGCAGGCTGTGAGGTGGCTTGCCCAGGGCCAGCAGGGGAGGAGAGATGTATTCTCAGGCCTTCCTGACACCAGAGCCTATACGCTTAGCCGTGACCAGACACGGCTTTTTCCACAGAACCCTGGGGGTTGACACTTTGCTCTTTCACCAAGTAGTCTTACTTCCATCCTAATCTCGTTAGATAGGAGATTCTACGAAGGCAGGGCCCAGGCCTACACCTCCCAGCCTGCCTTCCTGCCAGGCTAGGACACTATGTGCCACTCCTGTGCTTGTCGGTCCCTAACTAAACTCTCTGAATGGTCCTGAAAGTTACAGCCTCTTTAAAAGTGAGGAAACTGGGCTCAGGGGAGTTACGACTCCTGGCACAGTGCCAGCACCTGTGTCCTCCCTGCTGGCACATGCTGCTGGGCTGCCTGTCCATTTCCTGATCTTTTTAAAATTGAGATGCTGTTTTATTTTTTTGTTTGCTTGTTTTTGGAGAGGTTTCTGCTATAGGGCGCATGCGCTCACCAGAAAGAAAGAGTGAGACAGAGACAGAAAGCAAGAAATCTCCCCCCCTCCCAGGGGGGATGGCCACGCAATCCCTTCTTCTCCGTTCTCCTCTCAGGATCTTGGGCACGCACGCACACACACCTGGCGTGAATTTAAGCCACTGGGTCTAGGCTCAAACCGTGGTCAACTACATGGGAGTCCAGCGATGTAGCCATTACACCAACTACTGGTCCCATGAGATGCTGTTTTTAGAGCAACAGCCTGCATTGAAGGCCTGTCACATGGGCCCCTGCCCTCAGGCACAAATCCACTTCCACCTAGATCACAGTCCTCCCACACAGGTGTCCTTGGTCCCCAGAGATCACCTAGCACTAGCAGCTGGGTTGCATGGGTGGCGCTGCCCTCAGTGCTGGTGGCTTGGCAGGTGTAGACCCCAGGGCTGCCTCTCTCCACTCGCCGAATCCTCAGGGTGCCGTTCTGCACCTAGGAAAAGTCAGAAGATAGGTCCCCACCCTTCCTGAAGCCAGCCTCACACTCTGCACTTCTGACACTGGCCAGCAGAGGGAGGCAGACCCCAGGCTCCAGGAAGCCAAAGTAAAACCCCTCTGCATCATCCTCCAGCCCTGCTCCCAGGTCCCCACTCCACCTTCACACTCAGTCCAGCCCCAGGACTCACTTGCACCTGCCCCTGTTCCTGCCCCTGGCCAAGGTCTTGTCCTCGGAGCTTCCAAGTTATGTGGGGTTGGGGGCTGCCACGGGCCACACAACGCAGGGTCACAGGCTCCCGCTCCTGAACTTCTAGCACCTGTGGGGGCGTCTCCTGGAACTGAGGGGGCGCTGCGGGGAGACAGAGGCATCAAGGGTTGCCAGAGGGGCCACCGGCCCAAACAGCAGTGTCAGAGGACCAGGGAGACAGGCCACTCGGCCACTCTGAGGGAGAGCCAGCTCACAGCCCTTGGCCACCACCAGCCCAGGGGCCCCCAAACTCTGCTCCCAGAGCACCCTGTCCTCTACACCCAGGGTGCAGTGAGCACTGTAGCTGCCCATCCATACCCTGACCTGGGGCACAGGAAGGGTGTCCAGAGGGGGAGAGCGAAGTGCCCTCAGTCCCCACTGTCCTGGGAGCCAGGAGGCCTGGGTCAGTGGCATGACCCAGCCTCTCTGTGCCCCAGCTCCACCTATGAAGTAGAAATAGCTATGACCTCCTGGGTGGAATCCGTGCAGCCCGGGGGGTTCGAGTGTTCTGGAAGCACAGAACACGGTACATATGTGAGCTGGCTCTCCCTCAGGGTCCACCCCCATCACCTTGAGCAGGGGGCAGAAGGGAAGAGAGAAGAGGAAGTACCACCACAGAGCCTAGGCTGATTGGATTTAGGTTTGAAGAACCGAAAACGCAGGATTGGAGGGTGGGGTAAACCACAACCACCAAGCGAACCAACGGGGATGCCAGGAAGGGCAGGGCACTGGGACTCTCGCGGGGTGGAAACAGAGCCCCCTCTTCCCTTCTCCACCAGCCAGAGGTCCCCACCACTCTCCGTCTCCGCTTCCTCTCCACCACCTGCCCCCCAACATCATACAATGGACTGTGAGGTGCACCCAGGAGCCATTCGCGAAGTCGTCTTCGGGGCTGTGCTGGTCCAGGAAGAGCACACGGCACTCGTACCAGCCCTGGTCCTCCACCCGGAGCCCCTCGATCTGGAGAGAAGCCCCCTTCTGCAGCCGGACTCGCCCTGGGGAGGAGTCCTGAATCAGGGGTGAAGGGAGCCCACGGAGCCCCAAGCCCCAGGTCACCCTGATCAGTCTGAGAGGTCAAGGACAGTCTCAATTACTCTGAGAGAATGAGGTCCACAGAGGCGCGGATGGGCTGGGGTCATGGAGGGCAGGTCCTTCTGCTTATCCTCTGTGACTGTTCCTGCCTGTCAGGAGCTGGGACCAGCCCAAACAGAGAATCCAGTGGACAAACTGCTCGACTAAACTGCACCCAGCTGGCCTGTTGGGGGACCGGGGCTGGGAACCAGGACTCTCCTCTGGACCCTCACAGGAGGGGCCCACCCGGGGCTGTTGTGGTTAGGGCAAGGCATGAGCGCAGACATACTCCTCCTGCCAGAGGACTCTGTCCCCAGGAACCTCAGCAGTGTTTGGGGCCCTCCCAGGGACCCAGCCCTCGCTCGCCAAAGCCCCTAATCCCTCAGGGCTATTATCAGCAGCCTAAGCGCCTTAGGGTGGCCAGAGTCCAGTCCACCAGGCAGCAAAGTCAGCAGCCTCCTCACCCCATCCTCTCCACGCCCCAGGGCACTCCGGCCCCAGCTGACTGACCACAGAGACAGCCACAAAGCCACGCAATCACAGCAGGAGCAGCCGCCCAGTTCCCACCCTGTCAGCATCCACGCCCCGCCACCAGGCTGGCTTCACCCCGACAGCTTCGCCGGTGCCTGGCAGTGCAGCCTAGTGAGACAGAGCCAGACCGATCTCGGCACGCATCTAGCCCGGCTGTGCACGCCTTGGGGCAGGCTACTGAACCTCTCTCTCAATTGCCTTTTCCTTGTAAGAAATGACAGGAAGAAAGAACTTGGGGTGGAGTGGAGAAGGGGAGGGGAGGCATGCAGCTCGGCGCCTGGCATGGGTGAGTGTCCAGATAAAGGTGGCTGAACAAATGAACGAGCCCAAGATTTCAAATCAGAAGCTGGCACTCAAGACTTGGCCTTGTCCCTGGCCTGATTACCCTCACGTCCCTTTCCTCCCCCTGCCTCAGTGCACAGCACCCCGCCAGAAACCCGGTCCCACCTAGATTTCTCTCCATTACCCACCACATCCACTTGGTCATTAAATCCTTCAAATTTGGGGCCAGCAGGTGGCATGGTGGTTAAGGCGTTGGCCCCCCTAATGGCTGATCGTGGTTCAAGTCCCGGACATGGCGGCTTGCTTTCTCACTTTCCCTCTCTCTCTGGTCAAATAATAATAATAATAAGTAAAATAAAATAAAATAATTTGTTAAAAAAACTCTTCCAAATTCTATCTCCTAAATGTTTTCCTTCTCTACCATCTTCACCTTTAGGCTAATATTATCTCTCATCTGGGTTACTCCAATAACCTACCTACTAGTAGGCCTCCTGGCCTCAACCTATTCCCCTTTATAGTCACCAGTTGTTCACACTCACCTTGACCTCTTTTTTTTTTTTTTTTTTTTGAGAGGTTTTTGCTATAGGGCGCGTGCGCTCGCCAGACAGATAGAGAGAGACACAGAGACAGAAAGCGAGAAATCACCCCCCCAGAGGGGATGGTCACGCCGCAATCCCTTCTCCATTCTCCTCTCGGGATCTTGGGCACGCACGCACACGTACCCGGTGTGAGTTTTAAGCCACCGGGTCCGGGACGCGAACCGCGGTCGACTACGTGGAAGTCCAGCGATATAGCCATTACACTAACTGCTGGTTCCCAGACCTCTGACCTGGAAATGGCACCCTCTAAACCTTACTCAATATGCAAATGCAGCTCCAAGACAGGTTTCCCAGCACTGTCCACCCCAGCCCTTCCTGATCCCAGAAATCCTTTTTTGCTTCCCAAAATTCACTAATCCTTATTTTTTTCTTTTTCCATAAGAGAGAAGCACCTCCAACGAGAGTCCTCACACCAGGATATACCCCCAGTCCCAGGCGGCATCAGGGGCACGAGGGCTCAGCACGTACACTCCAGACTCTTCCGTGGCTCCAGCATCAAGGCGCATTGCATTACTGCAGCGGGCTGGCCAGGAGTAGAGAAAGTCTGAAGCTGTTAGCACACTTGCCCCTCCAATCTGCTCCCGGTCTGCCACTAGAGGGACCATTCTGAAATAGTCTATAAGCCTATGGTGGCCCTCATGGTGCTGGAGAAAAGGAGGGTAACCAAATAGAGGATGGCTTTGTGATCTCAGGCAAGGATCTTCTTTTTTTCCTTCTAATGAATTCCAGGGGTGTGGATTTTCTACTATGGGCGGACCTGCTTGAAGGGCAAGGTGTTTAAATCTCCACCCAGGAGATATGGCCAGGCCTGGCAGGTAAATATTTAACACACTCATACTCTCCCACCCACCAGCAGGATTCCTGTCCCCTGAATCTGCCTGGCCACGGAGCCCTGCAGAACCTTTCTGCATCCTGTCTGATAATAACTTTCCATTATGGCGATCTTCTAGCTGGACAAAGGAAGAAGTGGGAAGGAAGATTGAGTGTTAAATAAGGACCATGTAACATTAGGCAATGTCACCGCATTTAATCCTCCCAAGAATCCCATTATAGATGAAGGAGCTGATATTACATTTCTTTCCAAAATTATATGACTAGTAATTTACTGCGATATTGTGAAATATGTATGAGGGACCTTCAGGAAGTTCGTGGAAAGTGCATAGTATGAGGAAAAACTATGCATAGGCCTCATGATTTTTTTTGCACCCAAGAAACACATACATCAATTCCATTTTCCTTGAACTTTTCTGATATTTCTTATTTCCTGATACACAGCTTATAAAACCTTTGGAATCGCTGGAGAGAGAAAGGTGTATTTGTTTACCAATAAGTTTGACCTGTGGCTGGGGGAGCTATAGGATGGGGGCTGGTCACCTGAAGACCCAGAGCATGTTTAGAATTGGGACTTAGCGGGGGCCAGCAGGTGGTGTGGTGGTTAAGGATGCTGGACTCCCACATGGCCAACCATGGTTCAAGTCCTAGACCTGGTGGCTTGCTTTCTCACATTCCCTCTCTTTCTCTCACTCTCGTGCTGTCCCTCTCTGATCAAATTACAAATAAATAAATAAGTTAAATAAAATAATTATTTTTTTGTAGAAAAAAGGACCAGTAAGTGGTATGGTGGTTAAGGTGCTGGAATTCCCACATGGCTGACCATGGTTCAAGTTCCAGACCTGGCGGCTTTCTCTCTCTCTCTCTTTTGGTCTTTCTCTGGCAAAACTCATGTGAAAATAATAATAATAATAAATAAAGTTAAATAAAATAATTAAAAAAAAAAAGAATTGGGACTTAGCCCCATGCCCCAGTCTCTAGGGAGGGGAGAGAAGAGAAAGGGTAAGGTCGTTGCCCATGGTCAGTGACTAAATCAGTCCTACATAATGAAGCCTCTATAAAAACCCAAAAGAGCTGAGTTTGCAGAGCTTCCGGTTGGAAAGCTGAACTCATAGAGGTTCCTGGAGTTAGAGGTTAGTGCTCTGGAGAGGTATGGAACCTCTGCCCCTTGTCCAGTACCTCTCCTGCCACTCTTCCATCTGACTGTTCATGTGTGCCCTTATAACAGCCTTATGACAAATGAGTAAACGCCAAGTGTAGAGTTTCCCTGGGTTCTGTGAGCCACTCGAACAATTTTTTAAAATTCTTTGTTTAATTTTATTTATTATTATTATTTTTTAAATGTGATCACAGAAAAACAGAGAGGGAAAATGAGAAAAAGATGCTAGGTCCAGGACTCAAACCATGATTAGCCATGTGAGAGTCCAGCACCTTAACCACCACACCACCTACCAGCTCCATTTTTGAAAAATTATACTAGATAGCATTGTGTGTTTGCCACAGAGACAGAGAGAGAAGGAGATGAGAAAGCATTTCTGTGCAGTGTGGCCCCACTACAATCTCCTCCATGTTTTCCTTCCTTTGGGATTTTGGGCACACGTGCACATGCGTCCGACATGTTTTTTAAGCTGCCGGATCTGGGACTCAAACTAAGCAGGCAGCTATGTGGGATTCAGTTGCCTTAACCACCATACCACCAGCTAGCTCTGCTCTAGCAAATTAATTGAACCAGAGGAGAGCATCATGGGAATTTTCAATTTGTAGTCAGTTAGTGGTACATACAGGTGACAACCTACTACCTGGGACTGGTAGAGGTTGGGCCAGCCTCTAGTGCAGTGGAGGCTGTTTGGAGGGAGCTGGATCCCACATGGCTGACCTTGCTTCAAATCTTGAGCTCAGGGACCAGAAGATGGTGTAATAGTTGCTGGACTCCCACATGGTCGACCACGGTTTGAGTCTTGGACTCAGTGGCTTAGAACTCAGGCTGGGTGCAGGACCAGCAGTTGGCGTAATGGCTGTGTCACTGGTCTCCCATGAAGTCAATCGCAGTTCGAGTCCTGGACCTGGTGGCTTAAACTCGCATTGGGCGCATGTGCGTGCGTGCGTACGTGCGTGCCCAATATCCTGAGAGGAGAGTGAAGAAGGGATTGTGGCGCGACCATACCCCCTGGGGAGTGATTTCTTGCTTTCTGTCTCTCTGTCTCTCTCTGTCTTTCTGGTGAGTACACGTGCCCTATAGCAAAACCTTTCCAAAAAGAAAAAAGAACTCAGTCTGGGTGCATGTGCATGCGTGTCCAAAGTCCCAAGAGGAGAATGGACGAGAAGGGATTGCAGCATGGCCATCTCCTGTGGTGGTGATTTCACTTTCTGTCTCTCTGTCTCTTCAGTGAGCACACGCACTCTACAGCAAACTATAGCAAACAAACAAACCAAAAAAAAACTTCAAACAAACAAAAAGTCCCGCACACACAGTTTGGCCCCAGAGGCTTGAGAAAAACACACGAGGCACAGAGGTGCCCATAATCCTGATGGGAAAGAGGCATGGAGGAAAGGGGATTGCAGCATGACCAGGCCTTTTTGGGGGATGCACTCTCTGGTGTGTGCACCTTCTGGCATTAATTAAAAATAAAATAAAATAAAATAAAATAAAAAACATGCAGGGAGTCTTATGGAAGTCAGCCCCAGCCCGTGGGATCAGATGCTATCTCTAAGGACAGAGGGTCAGAATTGATTGAACAAAGAACTGAGTTCTCTGTTGGAGAATCTGCAGAACTGCTTGGTGTGTGAGGTAAAAACTCCCAACACATCTGGGGTGCCAGAAGTGTTCTGTGTTGTGAGAAAACGGTAAGAGAAACTGGGTGTGTGTTTTCCCACGTCGTCCCTGTAACGGGGCCTCCTTTCTGCAGACACCATGTACCTTCCATGGAGCACTGTGCTGGGACCCAGGGATGTGCAGGACACGGAGCACAATCCGTGCATTCTCACTCGGGAGATGCTGGTAGCCAGGCGGTCACAGTTCCACATGTTGGTTCACTGCAATGTCCGGTGAGCACCTGTGCGTCCTAACTTTGCTGTGCGCTCAGAAACGCTGGCCAGAACATTACTGAATAGGAAGGTTGCCGGGGGCAGCAGATCTGCTTCTTTTTTTTTTTTTTTTTTTTTGGGGGGTTTTTCTATTGGGGGAGACGGCGAGAGAGAGAGAAAGAAAGAAAGCAGTGTTCATGAGGGATGGCCACAACTCAATCCCTCCTCCACTTCTCCCTCCTTTCAGGATTTTTGGGCACATGGGCACATGAACCTACTGTGTTTTTAAGCCACCGGGTCCAGGACTCGAACCACAGTCAACTACATGGGAGTCCAGCAACATAGCCGTATACTAACTGCTGGTCCCAGCTCTGCTCCTTCTGAGTCCTGCACCTACTCTCCATCCACAGGCTCAAAGTCTGCTGGACTTCAGGTCTCCCTGCAAGGATGTGTGAAAAAACAGACACAGTCTGTGTTCTCTCAAGCCCTCGGAAGGCAAGGGACACACACTCACGCACGCAGACCGTGTGCAAGTTCACGTCCACACAGAAACACAGTTCAAGAAACAGCGTGGACTGGGCCCAGGCATACACTAGGAAGCAGTGTTGTAAGAATGGCTTCCAAAGGGACCAGCAGTGGCTTAATGGCTATGTCGCTGGATTCCCATGTAGTCGACCGTGGTTCGAGTCCCAGACCCAGTGGCTTAAACTCACGCTGGGCGCGTGTGCGTGCGTCCCCAAGATCCCAAGAGGAGAATGGAGGAGAAGGGATTGCAGTGTGGCCATCCCCCTGGGGGGGAGATTTCTCGCTTTCTGTCTGTCTCTGTCTTTCTGGCGAGCGCATGCGCCCTATAGCAAAAACCTCTCTCTCTCAAAAAAAAAAAAAAGAAAAAAGAAAAGACTTCCAAGAAGATGAGACTTTGCAGAAGGTCTGGAGGATAAAAGGTGGTAAGGAGAGAGCTGGAGAGAGGGCTCAGGGCTTCTAAACGGAGCACGCATTAGTCCGTTTTTACCAAACAACCTGGGACACAGAAAACACACACCCCTTCTGCTGTGGGGGACATTTTTTTTTTTTCAAAGTTTTGACCACAGGGTGAGTGAGCTCATCAGAGAGTCCGGGAGAGAGAAAGTGAGAAGTCACTGCCCCGGGGGAATGCCTACACCACAATTCTTTTTTGTTTTCTTAGAGAGATTTTTGCTATAGGGCACGTGCACTCACCGGAGAGCACTCTCCAGAGAGACAGGAAGTGAGAAATCATGCCTGGGGGGGGTGGGGGAGATGGCTATGCTGCAATCCCTTCTCCTCCATTCTTCTTCTGGGATCTTGGATGTGCATGCACACACACTCGGTGTGAGTTTTAAACTGCGGGGTCCGGGACTCAAACCACGGTGGACTATGTGATTATCCAGCTCCGTAACCATTATGCCATCTGCTGGCCCCAATCATGCCACAGTTCCTACTACTCCATTCTCCTCCTGGGATTTTGGTCATACACGCACATACTCCCAATGTGATGCTCAAGCCACCAGGTCCAGGACTAGAACCATGGTTGGCCATGCAGGAGTCTAGTACCTTAACCACTACACCACCTGCTGGTCTCCTGCTGTGAGGGCATCTTGGGCCTCCCAAGAAACAGAGCACAAATGCAAAGAACAAAAGGACACTCCACAAGTTTGAAGAGTTAGTCCAAGATTCACCCCAGGAAAGAGGCCTTTGCTCCCAGGTGCTCAGTACAGACAGTGCTGGATACTTCACAGCCAGCAGCTAATTTACTTCCACATGGGGTCTTGAGAAGTGCATAGAAAATGGATATTACGAAAAAATGATGCATGGGTTTCAAGATTTTTTGGCATCCAAACCTCATACCTGAATTCCATTTTTCACAAAATTTTGAAGTCTCCTCATATTTACTTCTAGCTTGCTTTTATGATGCTTTTTTCTAATTTTGAACTCGTTTTTACCCAGTCCCCTCGGCTAGATGGCTTCTACAGTCTTGCTGAAAGATCAGAAGCCTTCGCTTCGGCGTGGTCCCTAAAGCTCACCGCAGGCCGCAGCAGCCATGGTTCCTCACACATTCTAGGCCACCAGCGTCACCCACAGTCCCAGACCCATCTCCCCTTCACTTGCACAGAGGGTTTATGACAGAAGATCATTGTCCTTTGCAACTTCCACCTCCTGTTGCTTAGCAACTGCAATTCTGAGTCCCCCACAAGAGAGAGGCCCTTCCACGCCATGAGGCAGAAAAGGAGTTAATGGGCTCTGGGGCCTCCCTCCAGGGCCCTGACCCCCTGGACCGGCTCTGGCCTGCCTAGGAGCAATGGACACAGACAGGGGTGGAAACTAAGGGAACCTAGAGGTTGCCTCTCACAGCCCTGCCGCTCAAGGGACACCACAGACACAGAAGGCCAGCTCATGAGTAGGGAAACTGTTAGCCATCCAGGGTTGGCTGCCCGAGGACCTCCAGACAAGACAGAGACGGAGAGAAGGAAGGGTTTCACATCTCCCGGGTGGAGCCCCAGGACAGGCCAACTCCACTCCTCCCTCACTCCCCCCATTTCCCTACCCTCAGTCCGGGGACATTCTGCATCTGTCCAACCTCAGC
Source organism: Tupaia belangeri chinensis (assembly GCF_000334495.1). Taxonomy (NCBI): domain Eukaryota; kingdom Metazoa; phylum Chordata; class Mammalia; order Scandentia; family Tupaiidae; genus Tupaia; species Tupaia belangeri. The sequence continues at coordinate 1,296,952 of NW_006206042.1, read as the reverse complement.
CCCAAGGCCCCTCACCCCTCTGGGCCTGGCAGGCAGAGAGGGCTGGTGGGTACAACCGTTTTCTCTCCACGTGTGCTAGTGGGGCTCCTTTCCATCAATTCCCACAGGGCTTGCGTAGACACGTACAGCCCCACCAGGCCGTTGGCCAATAACTGCCCCCAGTTTGAAAACCAGCTCTTCCCTCTGCAGCACCTGCCAGTGGCTCCTCTCCCTGCAGCTCGGCCCGCCCCGTAGCAGGAGCTCAGCCAATCCCCGCATTTCCCTCAGGATTCAAACTAAAGAGGGAAAGGGTGGGGGTCCTCCCACCAGCTTCTGCAGGGATGGCCTTTCCTGGGTTTCCCCTCTGAAAAGGCAACAGGACTCTGTGGCCCAGCAGCCCAGACCCATCCCTAGGACCTGCACACACTGCCCTCTGAGACCTGGCACTAAATCACGCAGATTAAGGCTCCATCTGGGATTAGGAGGAAGCTGAGCCAGTCTGGGAGCAGCTGCAGGGCAGCAGACAGCCCCCAGGGAGGCCTATGCACGACTGAAAGTCCATTCAGCACCCTAGTTCAGCCCCATCCACTCACTGACCTCTGGGGAACTGGGCTCTCCCCAGGGTCCCACCCTCCACGGGCTCCTCTCGGAATCAGACTGAGGCCCCCAGGAAAAGAGTAAGAGCACAGTCCCAGCCCCCCTGCTGCCCCGGCAGGCCACTTTCCAGAAGCCTAGAACCCTGAATTAGCATGAAGTCTGTGGGGGGGAGGGTGGGCAGGGGCATGAGCAGATGGTAGGGCCAGGGAGCAGGGAGCAGTGGGGAGACTACGGAAGTCAGGGTGACTTCAGGAAGATTTCCTGATGAGCTCTGGAAAGAGCCATTCGAGAATGAGGATGGACACTCGGAACAGGGCTGCAGGATCTCCCACGTGGAGTTCTAAACAGCACAGCTCGCGCGCGTGCACGTGTGCGTGCATAAACGAGCAAATCCCTCAATGGACAGCGCTTGGGAGCACAGCCATGCTTGCTAAGCACAGCAGGCGGTGGAGCTGGCCATGAGAGTGGGGCAGGGACAGAGCAGTGACTACGGGCTTTGTCCCCATCCTACCCGGCCCACCTTTGTGGGTGACACCTCCCCACCTCCCGCCTGAGGATAACTCTTACCCACGTAGTCAGGGTCGATTCGGGGAGAGTAGAGGCCGAACTGGATGAAGATGGGAAGCAGGAATCCAAAGCGCAGCCACTCGATGACATGCAGGGGAGGCCGGCCGGCTGGGGGCAGCAGGTCACAGCCCAGCACCGCACTGTCCCCAGCTCGGCCCACCACCGACACCACCTCAGGCTTCCCTCGACCTGTGTGGTGGGGGCACAGAGTACAGCAGCGACCAGCGTCAGGCCTGGGAGGGGCTTCCATCAGCATCTCCGTAGGCTCCTTAAGACTGGGTGACCGGAGGAACCCCCAACTTCTCCAGCACCAGCCCTAGTCCTCCCCTACCCTCACATGTTCAGGGAACCCCTGCAGGAAGACCTCCCACTCCAAGGCTGACAGGGAGTGCTGAGCCCCAGGCCCTGCTCACCGTCGGCCCCCTGGCTGACGACCAGGCTGAGGATGGCCAGACTTAGGCACCAAACCATAGCCCAGCTGGCCTGCTCGCCTGGCCCCCCCTATCCACGGGAGTCCAGATGGAGGGGCCAGGGGATGTCCACAGCCCAGCAAGCCCAGGGTCAATCCTGACCGGCCTCGGGTAACAGGTTTCAGCTCTCGCACTTCTGGGCACTTAGGGCTCGGCTCATGTAACACCTGAGGAAGCCGCTCTCTGGAGAACCACAAGATCTAAATGCAAAACGCAAGGCAACATGGAGAGTTAGTGCCCCAAGACACTGCAGCCCAGGCCTGGAGCCCAGAAGGGACCCACCATGACCCATGACCGAAGGGAGGGCGGAGAACAGGGAAGAGCAGGGCTGGGGCAGGAAGGGAAACCGAAGTTCCTGTAACCCCAGCACCAAGAGCTGAGTGTGTGGTGGGGAGGATGAGGGTGCGCTGGGTGGAGAGATGAGAGAGGAGGAGCCACGGTGGGGGCCAGGACAGTCAGAAGGGTTTTAGGGAAAGCAGATGAATTCAGAAGACCTGGATCTTAGAAAACTGAGCCTGGAGAGAACTGCGGGTTCCTCATACACTTGGAAAAAGATTCTTTAGGGAAGTATGGGACACTACTCCGCAGTGCCAAACCCTCACTTCCTCCTTCTTCCTCCTGATGCTAACCAGTGGCCGGTAACAAGGTGCAACCAGCTGATCTCCACCCCACTGTGACAGATAAGGACCCTGAGGATCTCTGCTCAGGGGCAGAGAGCAGTCAACCACAACCTGGGACTAGAAGCCAGGCCCAGTCAACCCCAGAGAGGGGCCCCAGGGCACCCCACACAATCCCTAGTCCCATTGCCCCAGCCTCTGTGAATAACCCTGGACACTGGGGCCCATCTGGCCTCCTTCCCCCACTCGGCTTCCTGAAGCTGCCTTGGCAGTTCTAGCGCTGAGCTGAGCTGAGCTGAGCAAGGCAGGCACCTGTGAGGGGAGGGGCTGCCTCTCCCACCTGCTGGGATGGGGGCCTCGACAGCATCCCCCAGGTCCAGGCAGGTCCGGGCTGGCAGTGGGCGCCACTCCCTCTTCCCATGCTGCCAGGCGCCAGGACCCAGGGGCCTCACCAGATTCCTTCCACTCTGCCTTCCCACACCCTGGGGGTGTGAGGGTTTGCTGGGCCCTCAGTTCCCCAACCCTGAGGGCATGGTCCCCGAAAAGCAAAAAATTAAAATTAAAATTAAAAAATAAAAAAGCCTGCACATCCTTAGGGTACACAAAATGCCTGGGGCCTGGAGGGCATGGGCTCTTGACAGCCCCAGCCCACAGGTCCTAGCCAGAGGGGCCTGCCTGGGCCTGGCAAATCCTAGTGGACCCTGCTTCGAGGCCTCCGCCCCACTCTCAGGCGCACAGTTCAGGACTGGCTGTAAATCACCCTCCAGCCCACACCCTGACTCCGGCCTTTACTTAATAATGCCCCTGCATGTCCGACTCCTGGCAGATCACCAGCAACCATCCATTCCCCAGCTCCCCACCGCTCCGCCCGGGGCAGCTCTCCCATATCTTCCTGAAAACCGCTTTTTCCGAATGCACAGGAACCCCCAGTCCTCTCCCGGCTCCGTGTTCCAAGATCCTTGGTAGGCTGGGAATCCCCATTTTTCCTTTGCTTTTCCCAAGATCTCTCCAACTGCCCGGCCCCCACGGCGTCCCCATCTTTGTGGTCTCTCCACCTAGCTCGCTCTCATCCTGCCAGCACTTCCACCGTTATCCCTACTTCTCACAAGCCCTTCCCCCAAGGGCCAGGGTCTCACCCCTGATCTCCCACTGCAGCGGGTCCTCTGAGCGACAAAGAACTCCCTCTGGTCGCCCTGAGTCCTCCCCATCCTCTGATCCCTGGAATTCTCCTGCCTCAGCCCACCTTCCTTCCACTTTGATCCCCCACCCCCAGCGATGCCTTCTCCCTCTTCTCTGGCCTTTCCTTTCTCTAGGAAGCCACCAAGAACTCCCCCGCCTCCCCTCCAGAACTCCTCCAGTTCCCCAGGAACCCCCACCCGCCCACCAAGAATCCCACTCCATTCCCCACAACTCCCCTAGTTCTGCACTCCAAAGAATTCCACTTCTCTCCTGAACTCCCCACTCTCCCACGTCCCCCACAACTCCGCAATGTTCTCCATGTCCCCGCCAGCACCCCACTTCTGTGCCCCCAGGACGCCCCCGCCCTCACCTGCTCTGCACCGCTCGGCTCCCC
>NW_006206042.1:1290270-1292967 GCF_000334495.1 Tupaia belangeri chinensis | reverse complement strand
CGGCCCCCCCCTCGTGGGCCTCGTTCCGGCCGAGCGTGGAAAGGCCGACCGGCAGCTTCCCGCCGCCAGCAAGATGGGCTCCCGGTCAGGCCCGTGCCCCAGGGACCGTCGGAGCTGGCCCTCACCAGGCTTCTTGCACGCCGGCCTCCCTCTTCCCTTGGCAACTTGTCTGCAACCCTCTCCCCTCCTCTAACGGGCGAGCCCAGAAGCGGCAGCGAGGGTTGAAATCTGAGCCCGCGGGCAGGAGCTCCTGGCCGGGAGCGCGACTCCCGCCCTCGTCCCAGGGGATCCGCCCAGAACCGGGGCTCATCCGATCACCCCCCGCCCCCCGCCCTCATCCACACGCTACCTCCGCCCGTTTCTTCACTCGCTGGACTGGAAATACCTGTCTGCGCTGGCGAGCTCCCAAATCTTACCCAGGCGCCTCCCGCGGTGTGGGACTGCCAAGGCAGCTCCAGGCGGCCCCCAGCACCGACGACCCAGAGAAACAGGCCCCGAGGGGAGAAAAACACATCCTCTCGGGGGAGACTGAAAGGGGAGGCACGAAATAAAGGCTCGTTTACTGGACCCCGGCCGGGCGCCAGCCCGGGACTGCATGCTTTGCACCTCTCCGGAGCTCTGCACAGGTGCCGGGCGAAGCAACTAAACAGCTCCATTTGACGAATGAGAAAACCGACCAGCAACAACATGCAGTCCCTTACTCAAGAGTTCCCATCTCGGACATACGCAGCTGCATTCAGACCCACCTGGGACTGCATCGAACCCACCCCCTTGGAGACTCCACCCTCAAACAAAAAGATGTCTTGCATATCTGGTCCTCAGAGACGCCTCAGCTCGGCGCTGCTGGAAGGAGCAGGGTGATAATTTGCCTTCCCCACCAGGCTTAAGCAGTTCGGTCTTGGTCCTTCCCATCCCCTCTGCTCCCCGGAATCCTTCTCTGAAAACAACGTGCTGATCTTGCCCCAGTCCGAACTACTGCAGCTCTGACAAGGGCGGCAGGCATCCGGTGCATGGAGCAGTGAGCAAGGAAGAGACCCTCCACGAGGGTTCCATGCTCTGCTTCGGACCAGAACCCCGGCCACCTCCCCCAGGAGGCCATCTGCCCCATCCAGTCACATCCCATCTTTAATAAGCTCCCCTTGGACATCCTTCCGGGTGTACATGTCTGGGTGTGTTTTGCCACAGTCTCAGATGGGGACTGTGAAAGAGTCTCCTCTTCCCACTGAATGGTTAGGCATTAGATTCCCCCATAGCCAACCACTGTTCAAGTCCCGGACCCAGCGGCTTGAAAGTGACACCAGGCATGTATGCATCCGTACCCAAAATCCCAGAGGGAGGATAGAGGAGAAGGGATTGTGGCATAACCATTCCCCCTGGAGGGTGATGTCTCACTTTCCCCTCTCTCTGTCTCTGTCTCTGGGGAGTACACACACCTTATAGCAAAAACTAAAACGAAGCAAAAGAAAACAAAAGCTTAGTTAATATTAAGTGAGATTGAAAATGGTTTTCCATTTTTAAAACTTTATGACATGGCCTTCTTTTTCTGGAAGTATATTTTGTGAGTTTTATTATTATGGTCGTTTTTTGTCTGATTCAGATGTATCCGGCAGGTTTTTTGCTAAGAAAAGGAACTTAGCCTTATAACTTGTTTCCATGTCATGCCAGAAGTGAAAGGAGATAAAAATAGTTTCTGAGGTTCAAAACTAAAGATTTTCCTCTGGGTTGTCCTTGATTGATAGTCATTACTCTCTGGGGAAGTTTGTTTTACCGGCTAGGAGTCCACCGAAACGAAGCATCAGCCAGCCTGTGTATTTTCAACTTGCTGACAAGCGATCAGAAAATGTCGATTCCAGGAACCCTGCTTAACGTATACCTGGGAACTCTAGTCCCAGCGCCAGATCAGGAAGGCACGGTTTTTCAGGTATTGTCACTTAATGTGCCGTATGCAAGTTTTCCGTTCCAATGAGACACTAAGCCCCAGAATGGTATAGATCTTGTTTGGTTTGTCCTTGAATTCCCCTACAGCCATGAGTCTATCAGAGGACCCCAGCCCACCTCTCCAGCCTGGTTTTCACCTACTCTTTTGTTACAGTGTGTACGTGGCCTGACAGTCCCTAGAAATTACTGTGTTCTTTCATGGATCACGATCTAAGCCCTCGCTTCTTTTCTTCTCCCTTTTCCCTTTTTCTCTATTTTCTGGCCCCATTGCTGATCAAGGAACAAAATTCTGTTGACCTGAGTTATTTGCTGTGGACAACGTAGATGGTAATGTCTTCGTCTTGACTGATATGCCCTGTATTTGTGCTGGAAAAAGCAATGTTGTGCACTATAAAGATATATAGTGATTAAATATAGATCTAAAAAATAATAAAAGGAATTCTGTTGACCTGTTCTCTTTGGACACCTTCCCTGACTCCACCCACCATGCCCTATCTCCACCCCTCACACTTGTCACACTCAGTAATTGTATCTTTACGCGTTTTTGTCATGCTTGGTAATTGTATATATATTTATATATATATATTTTAAATAATTATTTATTTTTGGGAACCAGCAGTTAGCGTAATGGCTATGTCGCTGGACTCCCATGTAGTCAACTGCGGTTCGCGTCCCGGACCAGTGGCTTAAAACTCACGCCGGGCGCGTGTGCGTGCGTGCCCAAGATCCCGAGAGGAGAATGGAGGAGAAGGGATTGTG
>NW_006206042.1:1286941-1290140 GCF_000334495.1 Tupaia belangeri chinensis | reverse complement strand
CCGCCATGCCACCTGCTGGTCCCCCCCAAAAATAATTATTTATTTAATTTTGTTATATTTTAAGCTTGCCCAGAGAAAGATAGAGAAAAAGGGAAAGTGAGAAAGCAAGCCACCAGGTCAGGGACTTGAACCATGGTTGGCCATGTGGAATCCAGCACCTTAATCACCACACCACCTGCCAGGTCAGGTAATTGTATCTTTACACACTCTGCAAAGAGTTCCTTGAAAGCAGACAGTTACTTTTCTGTCACCCCTGGGAAATCCCAAGTCTTGACCCTTAGTAAAGTGCTAAAGTATTTTCCGCTGTGGGGCAGGATTCTAAGAACCTGAAATTCGCCCATCCAGGAGTCACAAGTCCAGCAAGGTTAAAGGATCTCTCACTTTTCTTGGGGCCAGCAGGTGGTGTGGTGGTTAAGGATGCTGGACTCCCACATGGCCAACTACGGTTTGAGTCCTAGACCTGGTGGCTTGCTTTCTCTCTGTCTCTCTCTCTTTCTTTCTCTCTTGCTCTCACTCTGTCCCTCTCTGGTCAAATTAAAATAAATAAATAAAGTTAAATAAAACAATTCTTTTACAGAAGGAAGAATCTCTCACTTTTCCCATTTGCAGTGTAAATGACATGCCTGTTGGTAGGGAGCAGGGCAGGGTAGGACAGGCAGTAAGAGCACACCGAAGGTTCACAGGGAGAGCGTCTTCCAGACTCACTTTCCTTCCCAAAGGCCGGCCTGAGAAAGCAGGCTGGCTTGGAGGAGGGCAACTGGAATGGAAGGAAAAGGTCAGAAGGCAAGGTGCTTTTTGCTTGTTGTTGTTGTTGTTAAGACAGGGCCTTATTGTCACAATCCTCCTACCTCAGTGTCCCAGCTGGGAGCACAGACACACCGCCACATCTAGCTCTCTCGCTCTCTCTCGCTCTCAAGGTTTTTGCCGTAGGGTATGTGCGTTCACCAGAGAGAGACAGAGAGACACAGTGAGGGGGGAAATGAGAAATCACCTCCCCAGCAGGGATGGCCACACCGCAATCCTTTCTCCACTCCCCTCCTGGGATTTTGGGCACACATGCACACACACCTGGCATGATTTCCAAGTCACCATGTCTGGGACTCAAACCGAGATCAGTCATGTGGGAGTCTAGCAACAATCACTGTCACCTGCTGGCACCCCAGCCCTTTTCTAGACAAGATATTGCTATATTTTCCAGGCTACCCTTGAGTTCGAGATTCTCCTGCCTCAGCTCTCCCACCCCAGTCGTTGGGATTATAGGTATACTCCACCATGCTTGGCCTTTAGCTGGGACTAGGAATTGAACAGGGCTGCCTGCACAGTCTCAGCCTGTAGAGCACAGTATTTAAGCAGTGCAGCTGGGCGTGGGGTGTGGTTTTTTTTACCAGAACCACCCAGCAAGGATAGGAGGACTGAATACAGCTCCTTCGAAGTGGTGGGCATTTTATTGCCAGACATTCTTCCCCCAGAAGTGTGAGCCTTTGGATATCTACCACCGAGCCCCAGGGAAGGAGGAGAGCAGAAGAGGGACTCCCTGGGAGCTAGGAAGAACAGAACTAAGGGCAGGGGTCTGCCCGAGGCTGTCAAGCCAGGCTAGGGCCAGGCTGATTCTTCTTCCTCAGTTCCATTCTGTGTCTCCTGAGTTTCTTCGTCCTTGGTGCGTTGCTTCTTTCCTGGACTTGGGTGGCCCAGAGTCCCACGACCAGAATTACCAAGAGTAAGAGAAGGAGTGACCCCTTGGCCAGGAGGCAGATGAATGCTGCAGGCTTCTCAGAAGGATAGCCAGGATCTGGGATGGACAGAGGGAAGAGGGGCTCATCAGAAAGAGAGACACTCTACCTACCCCAAATTCCACAGGAGGGGTCTCAAATTCACCATCAGTTGACGTCCCTTTGTAAGTGTCTCCAAAAATATATATTCTGTGCACAGAAGAGATCTAGGAAGCATTCTCAAGTTGAATAAAAGAGACCCTTGGAAGTTAAAGGCAATAGGACAAGTGAGGGTCCCCTTCCCCAACCCAGTCAAGCCTCTGTGGGAGCCAGTTAGGTTCTGGAGTCCATGTACTCCCTTGGGAAGAGCTGGGACAAGAGATGGTACCTCGAGGCCCACATTTTTCATGAGCTCAGGGTTGTCTCTGTGGTCCTGGTACCTGCACAGAAGAGCCCAGCAGAGACTGGACGGGAACTAACATCGCTGACGGGGTTGCTGGCTCTGCAGGTGTAGAAGGCATTGTCCCCAGGCTTCCAGGATGTGCTGAGGACACAGCCTTCATGGGCTGTATGGGCACCATCCTCCCAGGATAGCCAGCTGTAGGTCACATCCAAGCCTGCCTTCTCCACAGAGCATTCCAGGGACATGTTGCAGGTACCGTTCCCAAAGAGCTCGAAGTTCACTGTGACTTGGGGTTCCAACAAACGTCCTATTGATAAATAAGGGAGAAAGACAAAAACCATCTAAACAATTCGCAGTTGGGTCTGTTTTCCTAAACATCTCAACCCAGGGATGCTACTTATGCTGCCCCCTGAGGTACCCTTCATTTAAACAATAAGCAAAACTAAACAACAGCCACCGTGAAACCTGTGGGTCTCAGGTCCCTAGGGTAGCCATGAAGTACACAGAACTATCTGTGGCACCTCACCTCCCTTTTATGCCTTCTCTGTGTACTCCTCCTTTTCCCAAACCCAATTGTGCCTCGCCGATCTCATAAAATAGGAATCCTTGGGAACCAGCAGTTAGCGTAATGGCTATGTCACTGGACTCCCACGTAGTCGACCGCGGTTCGCGTCCCAGACCCGGTGGCTTAAAACCCACACCGGGCGTGTGTGCGTGCGTGCCCAAGATCCCAAGAGGAGAATGGAGGAGAAGGGATTGCGGCGTGGCCATCCCCTCTGGCAGGTGATTTCTCGCTTTCTGTCTCTCCGTCTCTGTCTGGCTAGCGCACGCGCCCTATAGTGAAAAATCTCTCTCTCAAAAAAAAAAAAAAAAAAAGGAATCCTCAAAAAGTTCACGTAAGTGCATATCACAAAAAAACTATGCATATGAGACCAGCAGTTAGCGTAATGGCTATGTCACTAGACTCCCACGTGGTCGACCGCAGTTCGAGTCCTAGGCCGGGTGGCTTAAACTCACACCGGGCGCATGTGTGTGTGTGCCCAAGATTCTGAGAGGAGAAAGGAGGAGAAGGGATTGTGGGGTGGCC
>NW_006206042.1:1277260-1286481 GCF_000334495.1 Tupaia belangeri chinensis | reverse complement strand
GCCATAGGGCACATGTCCTCACCAGAGAAAGGGAGAGAGACAGAAATGGAGAGGAAAAGGGAGAAATCAATTTCCGGGGAGGATGGCCACACCACAAATTCTTCTCCTCCATTCTCCTCTTGAGAGTTTGGGCAGTCACACACACACACACCTGTGACTTGAATCACACAGTTGGCCATGCGGGATCCAGCGCTTTAGCCACCATGCCACCTGCTAGTCCTGGCCTTTTATTTTAACCAGTGTCTCTTCAAGAATCAAGGTAGGGACCAGCAGATCGCATAATGGGCACACTACTGGACTCCCACATGGTTGACCGCCATTCGAGTCCTGGACCCAGGGACTTAAAACTCACATCAGGCACGTGTGCACATGTGCCCAAGATCCCAAGAGGAGAATGGAGGAGAAGGAATTGTGGCATGGCCATCTCCACTGGGGAGTGACTTTTCGCTTTCTCTCTCTCTGTCTCTCTGATGAGTACACATGCCCCATAGCAAAAATCTCTCTAAAAAAAAAAAAAAAAAAAAAAGCGAATCAAGGTAGGCTCCATGTGACGGGCACTAAGAAATCTGACTCAAGTGGAGAGAAGCTACTGACGAATAGCCATCAAATAACACAGGGGTAAAGGGCTCAAGAAGGGGGTAGGGTTCATTTCCAGGGTGCACAATCTCACTGGGAGACAGTAGCACCTAGAAGGTCTATAAGGGAAGCCCCTAAAGCCTCTCATTGTGGTGGGCACCTCCATGGAAACAGCCTCAAGGCTAGGTGCCTCGTTGCTCCAGGACACTTTACCTGCTGCTGCAGCTCAGATGTTGGAGTTGGGCACTTTGGATGTGGCTTGCCTTCTAGTGCTAGCTCCTCAAACAATAACCTGAAGTCCCAAACCTCTACACTGTGGCATGAGAAACTCAGGAGAGCCATGGAAAGCAGCCTGTGGTTCCCAGCCCAAACTCACGGTAGACTCGGAGATTGAAGAGTTGCATAGTAGAGAACTGGGACGTCCTCAGGTTGACTTGAGCTCGGTAAAGGCCTGAGTCCGTCCAGCTCAGATTACTGATGTGCAGAGAGTAGCTGGAGTCCAGGAAGCTCACTCGGCCCTGGTAGCGAGTGTCAGTTAGTGTGATGGTAGCTAGGAGTCTCCCTGGCACCACGATGGCAAGACTTGTACTGGAGGACCAGACGATGTTCTCAACCTCTTCGTTGGAAGGTATTTCCAGGTAGAAGTTGATAGACTCCTGAAGGACGGCAACTACTTCTTTGGGATTCATGTCATCTCCTGAGTCTCCTTTGGCTGCAGATACAGGAGGAAAAGACATGGAAACTGCCTGCCTGGTGTCTCTGGGTTACTGAAGCTGGCAATGGGAACCGTGGTTCAGTCTCAGTTGAGTAGCTTCTGTGGCCCACACTCAATTTTGCCCTCCCGTTGCCACTTCTGGCTCTAGATTCCCCTGGTACCTGAGTTGAACACCTACCAGGCGAGTCCACTTTGTTGCTAATAAAAGGAAATACCTGAAACCAGGTAATTTATAAAAATAGAGGTTTATTTACTTCACGGTTTGTGAATACAAGGTCCAGGAGTCACCTCTGGTGGGGGTCTTTCAGAGTTCCTATGACATCGCAAGTGTGGAAAACCCACCAGAATGCAATCATAGAAGTCCTGCTCTAATAACCTTAATCCTCATCTCTTCCCAAAGGCTCCACTTTTTGACATCTTAACTGGATCAGACTTTCACCTTCTTAATTTTGTATAATGGCTCAACACATAATTTTTTTTTGAGAGATTTTTGCTATAGGGCGCGTGCGCTCGCCAGACAGACAGAGAGAGACAGAGAGACAGAAAGCGAGAAATCACCCCCCAGGGGGGATGGTCAAGCCGCAATTCCTTCTCCTCCTGTCTCCTCTCGGGATCTTGGGCAAGCATGCACACACGCCCGGCGTGAGTTTAAGCCACAGGTCCGGGACTCAAACCACGGTCGACTATGTGGGAGTCCAGCGACATAGCCATTACGCTAAGTGCTGGTCCCAACACATAAATTTTCAAGGGAAACGTTTAGACTATAGCAGGTCCCTTTTGTCCCTTCACCCTCCAGATTTTATCTCTCCTTTGCCACCCTAGGTGGTCTCTCTTCCATATCTCCAGGTGCCCTCATCTCTGCCCTGAAGCCTCACTCTGTCCTGTTACCCTAAAAGAGCTTGTGGTTGTCAGCTAGAAATGAGAGGGCAGCCCTAAGATAACAGCAGAAGGACAACAACGTATTAGGAGTTACAACTACACCCTCTGCAGAGACTGCTTCCTCCCATCCAGCTCCTGGAGGGAAGGGGGGAAAGATCCCATTTTTCTTCTTTACTACCTGAGAAAGCCACATAAGGAAGGCTATTCATGTCTCTCTTATTATTCTTCATAAATACAAAAGGACCCAAGGAGACATTTTGGTCAACATCCTGATTCCCACTGGGGCAATAAACGACTGGGCAGTTCATCCAAATAAGGATGCTCATACCTTCTAAATCCACACTGAGCATATGGGATTAGTAACTGAATTCCTCCAATGTGTGAGAGATATTCAAGTGCAGGAAGCAGCCCGCAAAGTCAAACAAAGAAGCCAGATACAGACCTTCCCCTTCTAAATATCCATTATCAACTCTTAGAATAAATGTCACACCTGACCCCATGCTCAGTGCCGTTGTCCTCTGGTAGCTGCCCATGTGCATGCCTTTCAGGCATGGAGATGTACTTTTCTATTAAAAATCCTCGCTTTCTTATTAAAACTTCCTTATTCCTACTTTACAAGTGTTTGTGGTTTTTCGTTACATCTCAGGGTGGGTCTCTACTCTTAGAGATACGGACCGAAAGAAACAAGGATTTTACACAATGCAGACCAACTTTCCTGTCCTATAATAAGCTGGTGCATTAAGTCCCCACGGAAGGGACTTACTAGCCTGAGACCCAGAAAACAGGACAGAGGGGAAGCTGGCAGTGGTCTCACTCACCTTGCTGCAGTAGCATGAAAAGGAGTAGGCAAGGAAGGCGCCCCATGTCAGCAGCCCCGAGCCCCACAGGCGTGTGACTTGGTCAGTCCCAGGGCTGAGGAGAAGACAGGCTGTTAGGAACTTCCTAGGGATGTCCTGACAGAAAGAAATCTTTGCCACCCCAGCTAGCAGCTCTCTAACTTCCTCTGCCCTTTCTAAGCCCCTCCCTGTCTCGAATGGAAGGGGTTCTCTCTCAGAGCCTTATTGTCAAGATGGTTTACCCACAGACTCATAGTCCTGTCTGCCAAACACAGCTCAGACCCCACTTGCTAAGGAAACCTCTCAAAACTCCCTCTGTGTTCCCAGATCCCCACACATACCACATGCCGCAGGATCTTGGCCACTACCTATCCTGCCATTGGCTCTCAGTACACTTTGTCCTAGTTCTGGTAGTTCCCCTGTTGCTGCTATCACCCGACCTTATATACATCTCTAGCCCCCCAGACAAAGACTCTACCTGGTGTTTCCTCATTGTCCCCCACTACTGCCCCCTAAAGCCCCAGGCTGGACATCTGTTAGCACCCAACTTGTATCTTCAGAATGGATGAACAAATGAAGGCTTTCTGTGTAAAACAAGCTACATTCCCACCTGAGAGACTGTGCAGAGGAGAAATAATTTGATTCTCTTTTAAAAAGGCAGACCAGAGAGTTGATCTAGGTTGTTAATATTAGGAAAAGACTTTAAATCAAAGCTCTAAGATATCAGATTCAGGAGGTGACTGTGGAGGACCAGGGGATCTTTCTGAGAGTCAGCTGTCCAGGATGCAATGGGCTGGTGCAGAAAACGTTTTTTTCCCCGGTACTCAAACAAAGACTGGACAATCACTTGCTTGGATTTCCTGCAACATCTCTGCCATAATCTTGGTTTCATCTAATATGCAATTAGACGAGTCTGAACTGTGATGAGGAAGCAAGAGTCATGTCTCAAAACCAAGGGTTCAATGGAGTCAGATAAGTTAGGAATCTTCGAAAGGTTCATCAAAAATATGTTTCATGAGAAGACTATGTGTGGATTTCAAAATTTTTGCACCAAATTCAGCTCATACCCTAATTCCATTCTTCTACCAATTTTATAAAATTTGTCCTCATATTCACTTCTGATCCTATGCCAACATTTCATACCTTTATGTTAGCAAAGTCAACACTCCATCAAATACTTATGGAAGTTCTATGGCCCCCACACACTGTCCTCGGTACTGAGGAATTATCAGTGACCAAGATTTTTTTTTTTCTGGAGAGTTTTTTTTTTGCTATAGGGTGCGTGTGCTCGCCAGACAGACAGAGACAGAGAGATAGAAAGCGAGAAGTCACCCCCCAGGGGGGATGGCCACGCCGCAATCCCTTCTCCTCCATTCTCCTCTCGGGATCTTGGGCACGCACGCACACGCATCCGGTGTGAGTTTAAGCCACCAGGTCCGGGACTCGAACTGCGGTCGACTACGTGGGAGTCCAGCAACATAGCCGTTACGCTAACTGCTAGTCCCAGTGACCAAGATTTTATTGTATTGTATTTGTGTAACTTTTGCTATAGGGCATGTGCACTCAACCAGAGAGAGAGAGAGAGAAATGAGAAATCATCTCCCAGGGTAAATGATCACAATGCAATCCCTTCTGCTCCATTCTCTTCCTCTTGGGATTTTGGGCATGCATGCACACCCACTCTGTGTGATTTTCAAATCGCTGGGTCCAGGACTTGAACTGTGCAGTCGGCCATGTGAGATTCACCCACCTTAACCTCCATCCTACCTGCTGGCTAAGCAGTGACCAAGAATTTTAGATCATAACTTTGTGAAGTTCAGAAGCTAATAACTGACATTGGACAAGTAACTAGTTTAATCAGTCTAACCAAGAAGAAATTAGGGTAGCTGATAGCAAGGGAATTTAGCAAAGTTGGAGTCAGGAGGGTCAGGGTAAAGCTATCAAGAAAAGGCGATATTTAAGCTGAGACTTCAAGGATGCATAGTATCTACTAAATAAAGAATAGGAAGCAGAAAGTGTTTGTTGTTTTAAGATTTTTGCCATAGGGCGCATGCGCTTTCTTGACGATAGTGAAAGGGAAAGTGAGAAATCACTCCCCAGAGGAAATGGTCATGCCCAATCCTTTCTCCATTCTCCTGGTATTTGAGGAAATGGCACACACACAAACACACACACACACATACACACACACACATCCAGAATGATCTTCAAGCCTCTGGGTCTGTGATTGGCCACATGGGAGTCCAGCGCCTTAACCACTATGCCACTTGTTGGCCCGTTTGTTTTTGCCAGAAGACGTGTGCACTCACCAGAGGGAGACAGAGGTGGGGGGAGGAGAAAGCCCCCCAACCATGGAGCATGGTCATGTTCCAACCCCTTTTCTTCCATTTCTCCATTCTGGTGAGGTTTTGAGCACACACACACATGCCCAATGTTTCCCAAGCCGTGAGGGCCAGGATTCAAACTGCACTGTCAGCAGCGTGCAAGCCAGCTCCCTTAACCACCAGGCCTTGGGCTGGCCCTGAAGTAGATAGTTCTTCAAATACAATTTATGAGTACCAGCAGATGGCGTCTCTGGACTCCCATGTAGTCAACCCAGGTTTGAGTACTGGACCCAGCAGCTTAAAGAAAAACTCAGGCCGGGCGCATGTGCATGTTTGCCCTAAATCCTGAGAGAATGGAGAAGAAGGGATTGCAGCGAGCACATCCCCCCATAGCAAAAATTTATCCAAAAAATTCATAAAATTTATTAAAAATACAATTTATGAGTATTAAGCTTCAGGGATTTTTTATTTTGTTTTGTTTTTCTTGATTTTTTTTTAAAAAGTAGATCAGCTTTCAGCCTCAGTCCGAAACTTTTTTAGATAGCTATTCCCTATCTTTAAAAAAATAAAAATAAAGCGAAGAGGAAAAAATAAAAAAAATAAGGTCATATGCCTAGTGGTTAAGGAGGCTGGATCCCAAGTGACTGACTGTGGTTTGAATGCCAGCTCTGAAGGCTTGAAAAACACCCCAGGTGCACGTGGGTGTCCAACATCACAACAAGATGGAGACAGGAGAAGGGATTGCAGTGTGCCTCTGCCTCATCGGGGAGAGCTTTCTCCCTCTTTCTCTCTGTCTCTCCCTAGCAAGCACACATTCCCCTGGCAAATAAAGAAAAGAAGAAAGGAAAAGAAAAAAAAAAAGAAAAGAGAAGAGAAGAGGGGAGGGGGGAGGGGAGGAGAGGAGAGGAGAAGAGAGGAGAAGAGAAGAGAAGAGAAAAGGGAAGAGAAGAGAAGGAAAAAGGAAATTTAAAAATGTGCATCATATTTAGTGTTGAAAGGGTGGATACATCAGTGAGGGTCTGTGAGAAGCAGATGCTGGAGTTTAAAATAAAACAACTTTGGGACCAACAGGTGACATGGAAGTTAAAGCACTGGATCCCACATGGTCAACTCCTTGAAAAACACTCTGAGCATGTGTGAGTGTGTGCCCAAATCCCAAGAGGAGACTGGAGGAGATTGCATGGTGGCCAACCCCCCAACCCGGGGTAGAGGTGGTGGGAGTGCTGTCTCTCTCTCTCTCTCTCTTTCCCGTCAGTTTGTCTCTGGCGAGTGCACACATGCGTTCCAATCCCTTCTCCTCTATTTCTCTGTGTAAAGTAAAAGAGGTTGTAAATAGGGGTTAATGCCTATGAAATATAAAAAGGGGCAGGAAGCAGCCCACATCAGACCTTGACACAGACCTCACCATCTCCATGAACTCTTTTAACCAGACCTCACCATCTCCATGAACGCAGCAGGAAGCTCTGGTGCAGAGGTTGCCCATCAGAGAAGGCTCGTGCTAGACAGGAATGTCCAGGCATGAGGACCCTTTCTGTGCAAGAACGTCTGGGTGCCAGGGCCCACACCGTGCACAGCCTCAGGCTGTAGCTGCCCCGGCAGAGCTCACATCCAGAGGTGCTGGAAGGAGACGGTTCTCTGTGTTCCGTGCAGCCACAGATCAGTTTTCTCTTGCAGAGAGAGCAGCGCACCTTCACGGCTGCTGCGGTGAGTATGCTGGTAGCAAGAGGGTGACTGTGCTTGGATTTGTTACAACCGTCTCCATAAATAAGCACAATCCATTATACTTATTGAGGATAAAGAATCATTTCTACACACACCCCCCCATCTTCATTAAGCGCTTCCAGTCCAATGTGGAGAAAGTCGTGTCTCAGAGCACTATTTTCAAGTCTAACTTTCATCCTAACTCATGGAGTGTGGTCTGAATGCAACTTCCTTCTGCTTTGCGTCGTCCATCTTACTCAGTGGTAGTCTCTGCTCCAAATGAGAGCTCTGGCTTTGATTTCTGGTCTTAGTGCCAAAATGAGAACTTCCTGTCCATGTAACACACAAAATTCTAAACTTAACTGACAATCAAGTAATCTCCCTTTCCCTTGTCTGGGATCTGTTTCAGGGTGGGTGCCTGCAGTGGAGGAGAGAAAGGTCCTTCTGCTCTCTCTCTCTCCTCCCAGCTGACCTCTCCCCTGCTCTACTCGTGGTGCCCCCTTCCTACATCCCTCCCCCAGCTCTCAGTTCCTCCCTCCAGGAGGCTGGGTGGGCAGGGAGGTGCCGCACCGCCCTGGCCTGCCTGAGTGGTTTCATGCTCTGTGGGCTGGCAAATGGTGAAGATGAACTCTTCTCTGCTGAGTAGTTTTGCCAGTTAAGAGCTTCTGCTGGTTCTCTCTCTCCTGCCCTTCCTTCGGGGGATACACCTCTGTTCTGGATGGTCGTTTGCAGCTTCTTCCTCAGCCCCTGGACTTCTAGCCACATTTCTCCAGTCTCCTCCCCTCACTCCCCAAATATCCTTATTGTACAGCTCCGCAGAGAGCCCAGCAGGCTGTCACTGTGGCCCCCACTTGCCCACCATATATATTCCTCACCTCAATGAATTCCAAGATCTACAAGATGGCACCATGCTCTGGCTCCCTAGTGGGAGCCCATACTCAGTTTCAGCAATCCCAGGCCTATCTTAGGCACCATCTCCTCTGGCTATCCTCCACAGTGTATTTGTCCCAAAGCTCTGCAAGTCCTCTCCTTGAAGTCCCACCCCTTCACCTGGCTTGAGGTTAGATGTAATGTGACTAGCTAAGAAGACCTCCCATTTGCCTCCTCTCAACTCTCTACCCAGGAAGGAGGGAGTTCCAGGAGCAGTGACACAGGTTCTCCTTAATTCCCATTGTAAGTTCCACGAGGGAGGGCTCCCTCATCTGCCTTCTGTCTCCTGATACCTGTCACAGCGTCAGCTGAGTGTAACCAAGGCAGGAAGAGATAGTTCTAACATCGTGCTTCCGGCAGACTCGGGTTCCCTGTAGCACGGCCTTCTCACCCTCCTGATTTCTTTTCTTTTTTTTTGGAGAGGTTTTTGCTATAGGGTGCGTGCGCTCACCAGACAGAGAGAGAGAGAGAGAGACAGAGAGACAGAAATCAGGAAATCACCCCCCGGGTGGATGGTCACGCCGTAATCCCTTCTCCTCCATTCTCCTCTTGGGATCTTGGGCACGCACGCACATGCACCCAGCATGAGTTTAAGCCACCGGGTCCGGGCCTCGAACGGCGGTTGACTACGTGGGAGTCCAGAGACATAGCCATTAGGCTAACTGCTGGTCCCTCACCCTCCTGATTTCTACACTGCCATGGCAGGTAATTTCATGTCAGAGTCCGCCATGAGGTTCGCACCCAGGAAGCCTCTGCTTCGGCGCTTTCTCTGCAACAGAGAAAGACCAACTCAGCCCAAGCGAGGAGCAGCCGGAAAGCTGGAGTCAACACCAGCCCACAGAGTGCCAAAGTCTGGAGGAGATGAGAGGAAACGTCCCAGCCTTCCTGCCCTTCATGGGACAGTTCTAAGGCATGTCCTTCATGACTCCTCCAAGGCATTGAGCCTGTCGCCCACAACTGTTATCAGCTACTAACCACCTTCTATTTGCTTTCTCCTTGCCCTGTCTCATTTTCCTCATTCTTTCTTCTGGGATCACTGCCCAGAAAGACTTCCTCCACCCAAGTTCTCGGTTCTGGGTTTTTCACACTAAGACTTTGCCATATATGATAAAGTAGTTGCACCCGTAAAATGTAGATCTCCTCTGGGTCTTTAGGAGCAAATAAGCCAATGAGAAATAAGCAGCCCCCAATGCACCAATTCTGGTAAAACAGCTTTGGGAAAGAGAGCGTAGAGAAAAACTGGCCCAGCTCTGTCGGTGA
>NW_006206042.1:1273155-1276478 GCF_000334495.1 Tupaia belangeri chinensis | reverse complement strand
AAAAACTGGCCCAGCTCTGTCGGAGAGAATGGCCACAGGGTGGCCCAAACATTTGCTCAGACTTCCTCCTCAAACACCCTTCCTTCCTTTGTGCAAACTGCCCTTTGGATCCGGAAAGATGGGGACTCCCATAGTACAGCCATGGTCCTGGAGGAGCCATTGACAAGTAGGCTCCAAATAAACCAACTCCCACCGAGGCAAAGCACGTCGAGACCTCCTCGTGCCTTCCATTCTGGGGCTGGCCTGTACACTTGATATATGATTTCCCTGCTTTTCCTCCCTTTCTAATTTATCTTTTCTTTTTGATTGCCAGAGGGCATGTGCACTCGCTGCAGACAGAGAGAGGGGGAGAAAACATCTTCCCATGAGGCATGGTCATACCACAATCCCTTCTCCTCCATTTCTCCTGGACATGCACTCACATGTGCCCAGCGGGGTTCTCAAGGGGGGATTTTTTAAGGGTTGTTTTCCAGGGCTGGGATTCAAACCACAGCCAGTCATGTGGGATCCAATTCCCTTAAACTCCTAGGTCACAGGGGCCGGACTTTTCTTTTTCTTTTTTAAGTGTCATTGTTAAAATGATGATTACTCCATCGAACCATGACGGCATTACTCAGAACTGAAACCGTCCACAAATCATTAAGCACACCCAAAAGACTCATTAAGAAACAGAGGTGAATGTTTTTCACAGGAGACGGGACAATGGAGGTCCAAGCAGACTCCTGAATAAGTGGGGCTGACAGAGGGTGGCGGAGAGAAGTCGAAATGAGACTAGGAAGGTGTGCTGCAGACAGCTTGTCAGGGCCTTACAGACCTGTCCAACAATTCACGAGTTCTAACTCTCTCAGGGGCTTACCTTTGACAGGGAGGGAAATACAGATGGGAGGCCAAGGGAGAGCACGGCTGAAGGGTGGTTGCTGTAGATTGAGTGAGTGTGTGAGTGTGTGTGTGTGCATGTGTGTGTGTGGTGTTTTAGATACCCTTGCTGTGTTGTGATCCTGCCCCAGCCTCCCGAGCAGCTAGGACCACAGGTGCACACCACCACACCCAGCCGTTTTCAGACAGGGCCACCACGTTGCCCATGCTGGCCTGGCAGTAAGCTCTCACGCTCTCCATCCTGCTGCCTCAGCCTGCCCACAGTTGAGGCTTCTGGCGTTGCCGCCACACCAGCTTTCAAGGTGGACGAGGAATCAGATCTGTGCCTCCTACGTGGCTGCAGCGCAGGGAGTAGTGATGCCCTGCAAATGTTGGATCTGATATTCTTCATGCTACTTATTTATTTTATATATTTGGCCATCGCATCAAGGATATTGATTTTTTTAATGGAATGTATTTTAACATATTTAATGCTGAGGAGAGGAGCTGCTAGGGAGAAAGGGTTGAAAATGCAGGAAAAAGGGAGCTGATCAAAATAGCAAGGACCCCCCCGCCCCCCGCCCCAGAAGATGGGAGGGAGCTGAGTTTCAGAGCCCAGGAAGAGAACCTGGCCTTGATTTGCAAGCTAGTTCTCCATTTTAATAAGAAAAAATGGAGAGACATGCAGGTAGAGTTGTATATGGCAAGAAGTTAAGGCAGGGAAGAGTCCTGTCTGGTGGTTTCAACGTCCTCTCTAAAGTGAAAGCAAAGTTATCTACATACTCCCGGCTTGGAGTATGTATTATGTGATTACCCTGGAATAGAAGCAACCTTTTATTAAAGGAATCACAGTGGATGGCTGAGCTGTCAGAGTTCAAAGCCACCCTTACCCTTTCTGGTCAACGAATGTCCCTGAAAATCTGGAAGGAGGCAGTGGGGCAGGCGGTGGATGAGAGCATGCATCTGGAACCCAGCTGCTCGGGTTTCTTCCTCAGCAGGATAGATACTCACAGTACCCACTTTATAGAATGGTGATGAAAATCAAATGAAACTAAACCAAAACAAAACAAAAACACGCCCGTGAAGCACTCAGCATAGAGTTTGACTCATGGTGGAGGCTCAGTGATGGTGAGTTGTGGTTATTACTGAAGATTCGTTGAGCATAAGGAT
Source organism: Tupaia belangeri chinensis (assembly GCF_000334495.1). Taxonomy (NCBI): domain Eukaryota; kingdom Metazoa; phylum Chordata; class Mammalia; order Scandentia; family Tupaiidae; genus Tupaia; species Tupaia belangeri. The sequence continues at coordinate 1,274,453 of NW_006206042.1, read as the reverse complement.
AGTGGGGTCTGGCATTAAGGAGTCGTGGGGCCTCCTGGTAATTGCCCAGGGCCTGGGGTTATGAAAGACAATATGCAGGAAGTCTCTACCATAAAATGCATGATACGTTTATTCGAGAATGCTAGCTGGCCATACTAATCACACCCGGTCTGAGGAGACAGCAGACGTTGGTGCCAATGGCCAGCCCTGCGGGCACTTCCAGGCCTGTAGCCTGTTCACCAGCCCCGCACATTACACACCGTGGAGATGAAGCACTCCAGGCTAACCCTGGGAACCACGCTGCCCGAACGACGCCTTCCTTGTCTTTCAGACACCGCGTATCCCAGAGTGGCTCATACGCATACACCCACCCCTCAGCTTATTTCTTGTGTGATTTGTCTGTCCTTCTTTCACAAAATGGCCTTGTTGTGTGTCCCTCCAGGATGCCTGTCCTTGAATTCCCTCATGCTGATTGCTCTCTAAATGTAGGTTTTGCAGCACCTGCCCCGTAACTATATAGAGGGCTGGTTAAATGTTTATCCTTTGGCCCCATCCCAGACCCACTGCACCGCGATGACAACATGGGGAGAGCTGTGAATGCACTTCCCTGTCAAGGTCCCCAGGTGATTCCACTGGAAGCCAAAGTTGGAACATGGCTACTCTCCGCCTGCCCTTCTGTTCTGTTCTGTTGGGGCAGAGCGGAAGTTCTCCAGCCAGTGCTGTCTTTTGTCTTCCATCACAAAAGGTTTCTTCCCCCGAAACCCACCCCAGCCCAGCCATGAAATGACACTCTGCAGCTTTCTTAGACTGGGCTTCGCAGAAAATGAGAGGGCCTCCAGGGGCTTTTAATCTGTTCTCTGTGCTTTCTGAAGAGCTGTCTCATGGAGAGCTTGCAAAAAAGGCAGGTGCAAGGCCAGGGAGCATCAACCTGCGATGTTCTGCTTTTTTCTTTTTACATATGGGGTTTCTGAAGCAGAACTTGTTTGAAAATAGAATACCATTGCTAAAAGAAAAACAGAAATTTAGCATCTACCGATCTTGTCCAACTCCTTGTTTCACAAATTAAAAACTTGCAAACTAGAGGTCAAAGTGGTAGAGGAACTTTTTTTTTTTAAGAATTATTTATTTAACTTTATTTATCATTATTACTATTATTTTTTAATTTGTATAGGGCTTATGTGCTCACCAGAGAGAGAGAAAGAGGAAAAGTGAGAAAGCAAGCCATCAAGTCAGAGACTTGAACCATAGCCATGTAGGAGTCCAATGCCTTAACCACCACACCATTTGCTGACCCCAAGGCCTTTTTTTTTTTTTTTTTG
>NW_006206042.1:1252061-1272963 GCF_000334495.1 Tupaia belangeri chinensis | reverse complement strand
ATCCTTTCTCCTCCGTTCTCCTCTCAGGATCTTGGGCACTCACGCACACGCACCTGGCGTGAGTTTAAGCCACCGGGTCTGGGACTCAAACTCGCCTACATGGGAGTTTAGTGACATAGCCATTATGCTAACTGCTGGTCCCCCCAAGGAACTTCTTGAAGGCCACACAGCTTAGCAGCAAAATTGGAGCCAAAACTTGGTCTTCTGGTATCTTGCTGGCAGAATTTTTTTAAAAGGGATTTTTGCTATTAGGGCACATGCACTCACCAAAGAAACAGAGGGACAGAGACAGAAAGCAAGATATCACCCTCTCCCCAGGGCAGATGGCCATGCCATAATCCCTTCTGCTCCACTCTCCTCTCAGGATTTTGGGCATGCCCCCACACATCCCCAGTGTGAGTTTAAAGCCACTGAGTCTGGGACTTGAACTGCAGTGGGCCACATGGGTGTCAAGTGCCTTAACTACTACACCACCTGCTGGCCCTAGCTTGCAGAATTTCCCTCAACTAAAGGAATTTGGAATGTAACAACTATATCTAGTTCTGTTTGGCACATAGAAAGCCCTATGTAAATGTTATTCTGCCTGGTGTCATTATTAATTTGCATTTCTATTCATTGGTTTTTACTAACTTGTATTTGAGACTAGAGGTACATAAGGAAAGCACAAAGGAATCGGTGGTGAGTGGCCCGAGGAAGGACAGGTGGCCACTCAGACATGGCAGTGCATGACGGTACTTTTCCTAGCTAATTCAGCACTGTGCAGGCTCTGACTCACTGCAGTTGGGACTCAAACTCCAGCTCATTCATGTCCCAGCATTGATCACAATCTGAGATGCTGCCTCATCTTATCAGAGCTGTCATCAACTGACATGTTAAATTAACCATTCATCCTACGAATATTTATGAAGCTTCACTAAAGTGCCAGTCACTGTTCTAGGTATGGGATACAGCGGTGAACGAGGTAGATGTGGTGTCTACATAGTTGCTGGGGTAGACGTTGGGAAGAGATCAACAGATGCAACAGACAAGTATATCAAGTAATAAAGTACCGCGAGCAAAAACAAAGCAGAATAAAGGAATAGAGAGGAATGAGGGCTAGAAGTTTCTTCTGGTGAGCGTGTTCAGATCCAATATGGCAGCTGCAGCTTTACATTATGTGGACACAGGCAGTATGGCCTGCTACGGACTGAAGACTGCCTGGAAGCATAGTGCCGAGGGAAGGGGATGATCTGCGTTTCAACAGCCTGATGACGACTGTGTCAATTTCTGCTGTGACTCCCCCTGCAGGGCTGCCTGGATAGTACGCCCTGGCTGATGCATGGCCAGACAGAATGTGGTCGTCCCTTATCAGGATGCACACTTCTGTGACTCTTCTTTCGCAATGTGTCCATAGCATCTCATCTTGTTTTATTTATTCTTTTTATTTTTTTGTTGTCACTTTGTTTGTTTTTCTTTTCTTTTCTTTCTTCTTCTTCTTCTTTTTTTTTTTTTTTGGTTTTTGCCTAGGCACATGCACTTGCTGGAAAGAGGGAAAATGAGAAATCGCCCCCTCCCCCCATGGCGGATTGCCACACTACAGTCCTTTCTCCTCCCTTCTCTTCTTGGGATTTCGGGCATGCACACACATGTGCCTGACATGATTTTCAAGCTGTCAGTCTGGGATTCGAAATACGGTTAGACATGTGAGAATCCAGTGATTTAACCACCATGCCACCTGCTAGTCCCTATCTTGTTTTTCTAATAAGCTAAGTACTTTTATTTGATCATTTGCTTCTTTAGAGATACTTTATCTCATCTCTAGTTCACTGAGTATTAAAATAATACTTTGGACTCAGAAACAAAACAAAACAAAATCTCGTTGTCTGCTTTTCCAGAAGTACCCATTCCTTCCCCACTAGTAAATTTTTTTCTTTCTTTTTTTTTTTTTTTTTTGAGAGGTTTTTGTCATAGGGCACGTGTGCTCACCAGACAGACAAGAGAGATAGAAAGCGAGAAATCACCCCCCAGGGGGGATGGTCACGCCGCAATCCCTTCTCCTCCATTCTCCTCTCGGGATCTTGAGCACGCACGCACATGCGCCCTGCATGAGGTTTAAGCTACTGGGTCTGGGACACGAACCACGGTCGACTACGTGGGAGTCCAGCGACATAGCCATTACACTAACTGCTGGTCCCATAATTTTTTTTTCTTTAAAAAAAATTTTGTTTTTAGCCTAGTGATTAAGAGAGCAGGATCCCACATGGTAGACTATGATTCAATTCTCAGCCTGGTGGCTTGAAAAACACTCCAGGCATGAGTACATGCCCCACATCTCAACAGGATGGAGAAATGAAGAGATCGCAGTATGACCATATCACACTGGGGGATGCTTTCTCCCTCTCTCTTTCTCTTTTTCTATGGTAGGTTTATACAACACATCCTCTGGCAATTAAAAAAATTTAAAAAATTATATTATTTTAATTAACAGATCATAATTATGTTTCATTGTAAATTGAATATATTTACTCTATAAGAGTACAATGTGATGTTTTTATATATGTATATTATAGATTGTGGAGTAATTAAATCAAGTTAACATTTATCTCTTCAATTGACATTTTTGTGGCAATACGATTTGAAATTAACTTTCTAAGTTGTTTTGAAATATGCACTACAGTATTATTGACTATGGCCACCTTACAATGCAGTAGTTATTCCTTAATAGTTATTCTTCCAGCTGAACTTTGTGCCCTTTGACTCATTTCTTCATTCTCCCCTTCCCCAGCCTCTGATAACCATCATTCTACTTTACTTCTAGGAATTCAGCTTTAAAAAACAATTCCAAATGTAAGTGAGACCATGCAGGTTTTGTATTTCTGTGCCTGTCTTATTTAATAGCATGATGTCCTCCAGATTCATCTGTGTTGCCCCAAGTGACAGAATTTATTTCTTTTTAAAGGCTAAATAGTATTCCATTGGATACACATACTATATATATATTTTTTTTTTGAGAGTTTTTTTGCTATAGGGCATGTGCGCTCACCAGAAAGACAGAGAGAGACAGAAAACGAAAAATCACCCCCCGGGGGGATGGCCACACCACAATCCCTTCTTCTCCATTCTCCTCTTGGGATTTTGGGCATGCACGCACATGTACCCGACGTGAGTTTAAGCCACTGGGTCCGGAACTCAAACCGCGATCGACTACGTGGGAGTCCAGCAACCATAGCCATTACGCTAACTGCTGGTCCCCACATACAATATATTTATAAGTTATTTATCTTTTGATGGGCACTTAGGCTGATCTGTAGCGTGGTTACTGCAAATAATTCTGCAGTGAACATGGGAGTACAGACATCTCTTCAACATATTGATCTTAATTCTTTTGGAAGAGGGATTATTGAATCATACAGTGGTTCTATTCTTGTATTTTTTTAAATAATTATTTTATTCAACTTTATTTATTTACTTTTAATAACCCTTAACCACCATGCCACCTGCTGGTCCTTATTCTTGCTTTTTTTTTGAGGAAACTCTACATTATTTCCCATAATGATTGTACATTTCCACCAACTGTATACAGGTTCTTTTCTCTTCATCCTTGCCAATATATGTTATCATTCATCTTTTTAATAAAAGTCATTTTAATAGGTATGAATCAATACCCCATTGTGATTTTAATTTGCATTTAAAATTTTTTTTCTTTTCCTTCCTTTCAGGAGCAAGGGAAACAGAGAGACAGATAGAAAGACAACATCCCCTAACAGGATCCTGACACTAAGATACATCCCAAGCCTCAACAAGCCTGGATCCTGGGCACATGTATGCCCTGCAAGCTCAGGGAAATCTCCAGATGTGAACTTGGAACCTTTCTTTCCATATGGGTCAGCTTCACAGACTGTTACTGTTATACACTGCCTGGCCCCTTAACCTTCATTTTAAAGTACTGAACGTTTCCACATGACCCTATTGGCCACTTTTTTTTTTAAGAGAAATGTTTTTGCTATAGGGCATGTGCATTTGCAGGAGACACACAGAGAGAAACAGAGAGAGAGAAAGAAATCCCCCCTAAGGGGGATGGCCACTCCACAATCCATTCTCCTCCCTTCTCCCTCAGGATTCTGGGCACTCACGCACATGTGCTTGACATGAGTTCAAGCCACTGGGTCCAGGACTTGAACTGCAGTCAGCCATGTGAAAGTCCAACACCTTAATCACTACACCATCTGCTGGCCCTCTATTGGCCATTTTCACATCTTCTTCTTTTTTTTTTTTTTTGGAGAGGTTTTTGCTATAGGGCGCATGCACTCACCAGACAGAGAGAGACAGAGAGACAGAAAGCGAGAAATCACCCCCCAGGGGGGCTGGCCACGCCTCAATCCCTTCTCCTCCAGTCTCCTCTTGGGATCTTGGGCACGCATGCACACGCGCCCAGTGTGAGTTTTAAGCCACCGGGTCCAGGACGCGAACTGCAGTCGACTATGTCGGAGTCCAGCGACATAGCCATTATGCTAACTGCTGGTCCCACATCTTCTTTCAAGAAGTGTCTGTTCAGGTTCTGCATCCATTATTTAAACAAGCTTTTTTTTTCCCCGCTATTGAGTTGTTTAAATTCTGGACATGAAACCCTTATTATATATATGCTTTGTAAAATTTTTCCCCATTCTGTGAGTTGTCTCTTAGTTTTGTTTATTGTTTCTTCAACTACACAGAAGTTTTTAGTCTCATATAGTCCCATCTGCTTATGTTTGCTCTTTTTGTTTTACTACAGGGCACATGCATTGACTAGAGATAGATAGAAAGAGAGAGGAGTAAGTGAGAAATCACCCCCGGGGACCACAGTACAAACTCTTTTTCTTTATTCTCCTTTCAGGATTTTGAACATACACACACTTAGTGGGTTTTTTTTTTTTTTCACATTAAGTTAAGCTTTATTTTTTTGTATGATATATATCATTTTTAAAATAAGCCACATGAAATTTGAAGCAATATCACTTTGACAATTTACATTACATCACAAACTCAATCTTATGCCAAATCTGATCTATACAAACTGTAACTCTGTTTGGCTAGTATTTGGTCTAGTCTTTATTTTTTTTTTAAATTTTCATTATTTTTTAAAACATTCAATCACTATATATCATTTGGCTTGTAAAGAGAATTTACCCAACATGAAATATTTCAGTCCAGTTGAGAATACCATACATGTTATCATCAACAGGTAATAAACCATTTCTGTCTCCCACTAATGCCATGTATCTCTATTTGTTCTCTTTCTATCCTCTATTCTCTTCCCATCTCCCCCCACCTCGTTCCACACTATTTTCAGCATCAATAACTATTTTCATTGCTTTTATGCCCTCCAGGATTTCAATCTACCATAAGGTGTGGCTAGTTGGTATATATTAAGTGGATACATACAATATCCTTCTTTCATATTCTGGCTTACTTCACTCAGCAATAGATCTTCCATATTCGACCACTTTCTTATTCACTTTATTATTTTTGTAGGTATTTATTATTATTATTCATACATTAAATCGCTATACATCATTTAGATTGTGAAGAGACTTTACCCAGCCTGATATACACCTCAGTCCAGCCCAGTTGAGACCACCATACATATCCTCATAAAATATTCTGGCTTACTTCACTCAGCAATAGATCTTCCATATTCGACCACTTTCTTATTCACTTTATTATTTTTGTAGGTATTTATTATTATTATTCATACATTAAATCGCTATACATCATTTAGATTGTGAAGAGACTTTACCCAGCCTGATATACACCTCAGTCCAGCCCAGTTGAGACCACCATACATATCCTCATAAACCTTATCTGCGTGACCACTTTCTATCAAATGCCAGAGTTGTGTTGTTTTTTATGGCTGAATAGTATTCCATAGAGAATATGTGCCACACATTTTCCATCCATTCATCTGTTCATGGACATTTGGGTTGGTTCCATGTCTTAGCTATCATGAATAGTGCTACAATAAACATTGATGTGCACTTTTCCAACTGAGCATTCTCCTGTCTTTTTGATAGATACCCAGAAGTGGGATTGCTGGATCAAATGGTAGTTCTATTTGTAGATCTTTGAGGAACCTCCATATTGTTCTCCACAGTGACTGAACTAGTTTACATTCCCACCAATAGTGTAGTAGAGTTCCCCTTTCACCACAATCCCATCAAAACTTAGGAATTTTTGTATTTTTAAGCTTTGCCATTCTGACAGGGGTTAGGTGATATCTCATAGTGGTTTTAATCTGCATCTCCCTTATGATAAGGAATGTTGAGCATTCCTCAAATGCTTTTTGGCTGTTTGTATATCTTCCTTAGAGAGATTTTTGTTCAGTTCATTTTCCCATCTTTTAATTGGGTAAGGCTTTTCTGGGGGGTAAGCCGCTTGAGTTCCCTGTGTATTCTGGTTACCGGTCCCTTGTCTGAGGCATATTTTACAATAATATTCTCCCATTCTTAGGGTCATTGATTCACATTAATTACTGTGTCCTTTGCTGTGCAGAAACTTCTTAATCTGATATAGCCCCACTTGTCTATTTTAGGAGTCCATGCTTTGGGAGTCTTATTTAAGAAGTCTTTGCCTACCCAATGTCTCCCAGAGTTTCCCCAGTGTTTTCCATCAGTAGTTTTATAGTTTGAGGTCTTAGGTTCAGATCTTTGATGCATTTTCAGTTGATTTTTGTTATCGTGAGAGATAGGGATTCAGTTTCATCTTTCTGCCAGTGGATGCACAGTTTTCCCAGCACCATTTGCTAAAAAGGCTCTCCTTTTCCCAATGGATTGACTGGTATCTTTTGTCAAAAATGCTAGTGTGTTTTTTAGGCTGCCAAATCCAGAACTTGAACCACAGGGTCAGGCTTGTGCATTCCATCTGCCTTAACCTGCACACCACCTGCTGGCCCTCTTTTTGCTCTTGCTTGAGCTGGGTCCTGTCCAAAAACAATCAGTGCCCAGGCCCATATCTTTGAGTTTATTTTCTATCTTTTCTTCTAGTAGTTTTACAGTTTGAAGCCATACATTTAAGTCTTTAATCCATTTTGAGTTGATCCGTGCATAGAGTAAAAAGAGTCTAATTTCATTCTTCTCCATGTATATGACCAATTTTCTTAACACCATTGGTTGGATAAACTGTCCTCTCCCCTTTGTGTGTTCTTGGCATCTTTGTCAAAAATCAGTTGACCATGGGCCAGCAGGTGGCATGGTGGTTAAGGCACTAGATTCCTGCAGAGCTGACGGTGGTTGGAGCCCTGAGCCCACTGGCTTGAAAAATCACGCTGGCATGTGTGTGCTCAAAATCCAGAGAGGAGAATGAAGAAGAAGAGACTGTAGTGTGCCCATCACCCCTGGGAGATGATCTGTCACTTTTCATCTCTCTGTCTCTCTCCAGCAAGTGCACGTACCCTATGGCAAAAACAAAACAAAAAGAAATGACAAAAATGAGGGTTTATTTCTGGGCTTTTTATCCTGTTCCATTGGTTGCTAAGTCTGTTTTTATGTCAGTGCCGTTCCTAAGAGTCTAAAGTTTTGACTACAATTGTTTTATAATACATTTAAAGTCAAGTAGTGTAATGTCTCCAGCTTTTTTTTTTTTTCTCAAGATTTTTAGCTATTCAGTTTTCTGTGGTTCCATATGAATTTGAAGGATGTTTTCTCTATTTCTGTGAAAAATGACAATGGAATTTTGATAAGAATCACACTGAATCTGTATCTTGCTTTGGATAGTATGGACATTTTAAGAAATTTCGTTTTTCCAGTCCATGCACCCAGACTATCTTTCTACCTATTTACATTTTTTACATCTCTTTCATCTGTGTCTTATAGTTGTCAATACACAAGTCTTTCACCAACTTAGTTAAATTTACATCTAAGTGTTTTGATTGTTGTTGTTATTATTGTAAATAGGATTGCTTTCTCTTTTTTAAAAAAAGAATTATTTATTTAATTTTATCGACTCATTCATTTCTCTTAATTTGACTGGAGAGAGACAGAGAGAGTGAGAGAGAAAGTAAGAAAGCAAGCCACCAGGTCCAGGACTCAAACCGTGGTCAGCCATGTGGGAGTATCTAGCACCTTAGCCACCATGCCACCTGCTGGTTCATGGGGTTGCTTTCTTAATTTCCTTTGCAGATAGCTTATTATTAGTGTATAGAAATGCTAATGGTTTTTATATGTTGATTTTGTATCCGGAAACTTCACTGAATTCATTTATCAATTCTAGCAGGTTTTTTTGGAGTCAGCTTTTTGTATGTATATAAGAACATGTCTTTAGCAAATAGAGACAATTTCACTTCTTCCTTGTCTATGCCTTTTATTTATTTTTCTTGACTATTTGCTCTGAATAGGACTTCCAAAACTATGTGGAAAAAGTGTGATGAAAGTGAACGTTCTTGTCTTGTTTCTGATCTTAGAGGAAAAGCTTTCAACTTCTCTCCATTGAGCATGATGTTAGCCGTGGCTTGTCATATGTGGGTGTTATTGTGTTGAGGTACATTCCCTCTATACCTATTCAGTTATATTTTTCACACCATCTCATATTATTTTTCTAATATGGTACATGCCCTAGTTTGATCATTATTTCTTTTCTTTTTTTTTTTTTAAGTTTATTTATTTCTAGCATTAGAGAAGGTACGGACACCCCCAGAAAGGTCGTCACATAGCAACCCAACCCTAGTCTCAGCCAGTCTGCATTATGAACCCATGTCTTCCAAGTGCTCAGGAAGGTCTCAGGATGCAAACCCAGGACCTTTTCGTGTGGGTCCAGTTATGTTACTGTTACACCACAGTTGCCCCCGATTGTTTCTTTGGGGATAATTTGTACATCTTATCTCTAATCCACTAAATATTGACTTTGGAACTCAGAAGACAACCTCATTTTCTCCTTTTTTTAGGATTACCCAATCCCCTTACTCCCATTAAACATTTTTCTTGGTCAAGCCTGCAGCTCTTCCATTCATTACTCACAAAACACTCTCTTCCCCCTGTCAAGTTCCCCAAAGAACTTGTTACTTAAAAGATTTGTTGACACCCCATAGCTCTTTGCTCTCTAGTTCAAATCCTTCTTAGGGGAGAGAAGGGCTTGTCTGGCAACCTGACCTCAGAGAACTGGAGGTAGCGTACAGTTTAGTCCATGGATTGTGAGACAAGAATTCTTGGATCTGATAAGTCCCCATTCTCCGAGGGAAGGGCATTCTGGTAATAGCACACCAACAATAGAGAAATTCCCCCAGACTATAGAAATGGCTAAGAAGTGGGGAGGACCTTGGGGATTCCCCCTGAAACTACTAGAACAGGAAATAGAGGAACAGAAAAAGAAGTGGAGGATTTAGGGGCAACTTCTACAACCAGCCTATGGGGAGGGAAAGAAGAGGTAGAGAGAACTTTCCTAGGATTGACAGTTCCTTGAACTAGGGTTAGCTGACAAATATGGCTGACTGTGAATAGATACATTGGGGGATGGATGGGACACAAGAAATATAGTCCTTATCTTTCAAAAGTTCACCTGATCCATGGGACCAGCAGTTAGCGTAATGGCTATGTTGCTGGACTCCCATGTAGTCGACCGCGGTTCGAGTCCCGGATCCAGCAGCTTAAACTCACACCGGGCATGTGTGTGTGTGTGCCCAAGATCCCAAGAGGAAAATGGAGGAGAAGGGACCGCAGCGTAGCCATCCCCCCTGGGGGGTGATTTCTCGCTTTCTGTCTCTCTCTGTCTGGCAAGCACACACACTCTATAGCAAAAATCTCTCAAAAAAAAAAAGTTCACCTGATGGAGCTAGCAGGTGACCTGGGGTTAAGGCACTGTAGTCCTACATGGCCAACCATGGTTCAAGTCCTAGACATGGCCACTTGAAAATTACTCTGGGCATGTATGTGTGCATTTCAAGAGGAGAATGGAGAAGAGATTGTGGAGTGGCCATCCCACCTGGGGGGTGATTTCTCACTTTCCCCCTCTGTGTCTCTCTCTGTCTCTCTCTAGTGAGCGTACATGTTCTATGGCACAAAAATAAAATAAAATAAATTCACCTGATGAAGTATTACCTAGAGCTATGCAGTCTAGTCCTTCCTCTACAACGATTGCTAAAGTTCAAAGGATATATGTGTAGTCCAGCTGCATTAGTGCAGCCTAATACAATGCTCCAAGATGCTGAGGCCACATGGGAAGGTCCTGGGTTCACATCTGAAGTCTATACCTGCAGAATATGCATGTGTGATCCTGGCTGGCTGAGGCTTGGGGTGGACCACAGCATGGAAGACTCTTGGGGATACCTTTTCTCTCTCTCTTTGTCTCCTTCTCTCATGGAAGAAATACACACACACACACACACACACACACATATATATATATACACTTTTTTTTTGGAGAGGTTTTTGCTATAGGGCGCATGCGCTCGCCAGAAAGGCAAAGAGAGACAGAAAGTGAGAAATCACCCCCCAGTGGGGTTGGCCACACTGCAATCCCTTCTCCTTCATTCTCCTCTCGGGATCTTGGGCATGCATGCACACGCACCCAGTGTGAGTTTAAGCCAGGACTCAAACCACAGTTGACTACGTGGGAGTCCAGTGATGTAGCCATTATGCTAACTGCTGGTCCCAATTTTATTTAAAGACATCTTACAAGAAACCCAAATACAGTGAAAATTGGATCACTCTTATAGAGCCCAGATGGTATAACCTACCTTAGTACTTTGTTTAAATTTCAACTTTGCTTAAATATAAACTCTTTGGACCCCTTAGGGCTCCATGGACCCTCTCAAACGAACAAGAAGTGGGGCAGTATTAACAGATGAGAAGCCCAGACTTCCACTTCCCTGTAACTAGAATGGCTGAATTTTCACTATTTGCATATTAGATTCATGAAAAGATTTCTTGGGAGGGGAATTTCCCATAAAAATCTCCCTCCTCCATTCTGTTCAAAATCCTTTAAAATAGCATATATCACCCCCCTTTTTTTAACAGCCCAACACCACAAAAGAATGTCGCTATACATAATCATGGGTCACTCTGGCAGAGGTGCTCAAAGTTGAGCGAGGGTGACTCCATTGAGAATCACTCAGCCAGATAAGCTGAATGATAAGGATGAAACCCAAGCCCCATCATATGGGGACAATGCAGACCTGCCCCAGCGAGAGACTTTCTGTGATGTCCATAACCTATGTTATAAAGCAAGAATACTCGACGGGGTTATGGAAAGATATGACTAAAGATATTATTCACTATCACACAGCGGCCTTTTGAGAAAAATGCCTCCCAATGGCAGGAACAGAAGGGCCATTTCCCCAAACAGTCCTGTGGTTTTATAGTAGACTTCATTGTCCTCTTAGAGTTTCCTACGGGAGAGAGCCACATTCATAGCCCTCCCATAGCACGGATAGAACCCCAAAGCTTGCAACTTGAATACTGACCTTGTTCCTTGCTACTTCTTTCTTTTTTTAAAAAATTTATTTATTTATTCATTCATTTATTTTAATTTGACCAGAGAGAGACAGAGAAAGAGAGAAAGTGATAAAGCAAGCCACCAGGTCCAAGACTTGAACCGCAGTCGGCCATGTGGGAGTGTCTAGCGCCTTAACCACCACACCATTGCTGGTCCCCAACTACAATTTATTTCTTACCCTGCTTTCTTCTCACTTCATTTTCCTGAGTGATTGCTTATTTATCTTGCCACGTTGTGTACATTTTTTAAGTCATCATGCAGAAGTTTAGCCAAGTGTAGTTAGAAGTATAGTTAGTTCACACAAGACTGTCTTCATTCCTGACACCAATTACAAGTTCAAGGGGCTCTACCAACCGCCCTCGGTTTCAATAATCTTCTCAAAGGACTCACAGAACACATTGAAAACGGTTACATTCATGGCTATGGTTTGTTACAGGGAAAGGATACAGGTTAAAGTCAGTCTAGGGAAGAAGAGCAGAACAGTCTGGGAAGTCCCAAGCTTGTGTTCTCCTGTGGAGTCAGGACAGTGTTTCTTTCTTGGCATCAGGTGTGTGGCAAAACATACAGAGTATTGCCAACCATGCAAGTTCTCCCAAGTCTTGGAGTTTTTATTGGAGCTGGAGCACGCCCTGTTCACATGGCTGACCTTGTCACCAGCCCTTCCAAAGGTTGGGCTGTTAACTTCATTCTCCAGCCCCTCTGGAAGTAGAAATGATACTTCTTGGCCCAAAGCCCTCGTCATAAATCACACTGTTGGGCTGTCTGGTAGCCAAGGACCTAAGACAAATAAAGACACTCCTACCAAACATGACATTCCAAGGGTCTAGAGATCACCTCCCAGTAACAGAGGGCAAACAGCAGACTTCTTTTCAGAGATTAACTCTCCAGTTTACAGCATGTAAAACTCATCTTTAGAACACGGTGTGAAGCAAGAAAGAAACAAACCAGCCTATCACACCAGGTAAGTCCAGGCATGACTAGACTCCTGACTACTGCCCTTCATTGACAAGGACATTGCTGGGAACCAGGCCTCTGGGGGGAATCAAGGTCAGGGACTCAAGAAGGAACTCTCTGGCCCACAGCCATTGAGCCCTTTCATCTGCTCATGGTCCAGAGGGGTTAGAGGGGCCCAGAGGGGTTGCTCTGAGTGAGGTGAGGAGAGACTTCAAGCAGCACCCTTTGAGGCCAAGGAAGACACAGAATCGTTGACGTGCATTGAGGCTGAGACACTCATTCTGTCTTCTCACTTCATTGGGTAAGAGAGTCCTAGGTGTGGAAGGTTGGGATGGGCAAGTGGTGATGGCAGGACTGTTTGGGAAGGATGCTGTGTCAAGGTCACCATTGACATCCAGACTCCAGACCCTCCAAGTTACTCTTAGGAATTTAGGCTCCTGAGCAAAACAGCTGCTGTTTCTTCCCCAGCACACTAAGGAGTCCTGGGGAAGAGGAGGTCCATCTGCAGGGTCATGGAGTCTCCCCTGTAGAAGGGCTTTCAGGCCTGTATCAATGTCCATCCCAGCCACAATGAGAGCAGAAAATGTAGCCAGCTCTGAGGAACAGGCTTCCAGAGATTTCAGAGAGTAATGGGGCTAGGCTGAGGATGCCAGACTCCTGCAGGTCCCCAAGTCCTATACACAGGCTTCTGGCCCTTTCTTCATCTCCTTGTCACGTGTGTGTGTGTGTGTGTGTGTGTGTGTGTGTGTGTCTTTGTCTGTCACCCTGCTTGCAATATACCCTATAGCCAGGCTGCAGGAGAGAGTGGCCCATGTCTCATCACAAACCAAGATGGCTCGGATTTGATGAGACATCAAGAAATCGGTTCTCTAGAAGGATTCACAACCTCTGTGGTCATAAGGAGGCCCATCTCACTGCTTAGGTGAGATGTCAGAATCCTCTCTCCACTGCCAACTTTTCTCCCTCTGCCTCCCAGCCTAAGGCCTCCTGTTGGGGTGGAGTCACTGGGTGGATTCACAGTTGTCACTGTCTCCAGTCCTTCATCCAGACCGCGACAGAAGCTCTGTCTGCATCACCTCCTCTCATTTTCCTTTACTCCTTCCTCTTACCTACCCCTTCTTCTCAACCCTTTCCTGTCTCTCTTCTTTTCTCTTCTCTCCCTGGCCCTACCATCGACTGGATTTTCCTCATCGCCGCTATGTTTGCTTCCAGCTGGAATAATTTCAGCCACTTAGCTGTCTTACGTCTCCTAAAACAATTTACATTTTCTCACACTTCACACCCTGCCTCAGTCCAGGCCGACCCAATAGCCCCCACCTGCAGCGTCAGCTCCAGATTCAGATCCCATGAGAATCTGGGCTTTGGAGGAGCCTCCTCTCCCCCACTCCAGAGGACCAACACGGTCACTGCTTCATGCTCACACTCATCCCCAGCAGGGGCTTCACTTTCCTTCCCAGCCATGCAGAGGGGCTTTCCTGTGTGTTCTCACCCTGAACCTAAGTCTTCTGCCCTGATTGGACAGGACAAGGGTCTCTCCTAGCCCTTGAATTTCCCATAGATCAGATCCCACAGGTCTCAGGTAGCCTCAAGAAGCCAAAATCCATGTCTGGGAGTAAGTCTTGAAAATAAAGATAAGGAATTGTCCAAATAGGATTTATAGATGGGGAAGAGCAAGAAAACACAGGTGTACCAGCCTCATTCTGGACGCTGGGGCACCTCCCCGTACTCCTGGAACTGAATGAAATCACTGCAGACAGGCTCTGGTTCTCAACCCTGGTCCCTGTATCAGCACTAAGCACAGAACACTTGGTCTCCAAGTGCTGGCTGATCTGCCTGGGAGTCTGGATATGCATACACATGTCAGCATTTTCTCCTGTTTGACAAAGGTACTGATTCAACAAAAGGCAGAGAAACCGGATTATTTCTTATTCATTCACTGACTTATTCATTCACCAAACATTTATTGAACACCTTCTATAAGCCAGGCACTCAAGTCTACACTGCTTTGCAATCTAATAGACAAGCAAGGAGACAAAGTCTGACAAGTGTCACAGGGAGAGATTGGCCAGTTCTAACTGGGGAGGAGATCCAAACAGATAAGGTCATCTTTTTTTTTTTTTTTTTTTAGAGTTTTTCGCTATAGGGCGCATGCACTCACCAGAGAGACAGAGAGAGAAGGAGGAAGCGAGAAATCACCCCCCAGGGGGGATGGTCACGCCGCAATCCCTTCTCCTCCATTCTCCTCTCGGGATCTTGGGCACGCACGCACATGCACCTGGCATGAGTTTTTTTAAGCCACCGGGTCCAGGACACGAACCGTGGTCGACTACGTGGGAGTTCAGCGACATAGCCATTACGCTAACTGCTGGTTCCCAGGTCATCTTGATCTCACCTTAAAAGATAAGTCTTCGGTATAAGGAGATGTAAGACGAGGCTCTTTCAAGATCAGCTGCATGAGTAATGGTGCAGGCAGGACTGTTCTGGAAACTGGTAGAATATGGTCCATGTGGCCAAAGAGGGCGGATAGAAGGAAGATAGCACTAAGAAGTAAGTCTGGAAAGGTCACAATCAAAGGAATTCAAACGACCCTAGAGGAGGGAACTGAGATTAGGAGCAGCACCGTCGCATTTGCCATCCTGGTACTGTGGCTGCAGTATGAAGTGATCAGAACAGGATGAGAACAGAAGGCCATGGGAGACGAACAATGGTGCAGCAGTAACGCAGTGTTCCGAGAGGCTGACCACGTGAAAAGGTTCCAGGTTTGTGTCTGGAGACTTCCCTGCTACACAGGGCACGTGTGCTGGCTACGACTGGGGTGAATCATGGCATGAAGACGCTTGGAGGTGTTCTTTCTCTCTCTTTCTGTATCTTTCACATGGAAGAAATAAATAAGTTTTAGGGGAAAAAAGAGAGCAAGAGAGAGACCACTGCAACTGCCTACCTCCTGGGCAAGAGAGGCGCATATTAGCTAAAACAGTGGCAGCAAGGTGGGAAGGAGGGAGTGGATAGGAGTAATGGATGGAGGTAGAATCGATGAGACTTGATAATATGGACTTGGAGCTGTGATGGGAGCAGGGGTGAAGGAGGGGAGGACTTGGTGATAGGAAACAGAAGGTGAAACTGACCTATGGGAAAATATGAGAAGTTAAAATGAGCATATCTGAAGATGAGGCACTCCTGGCATGGCCGCATGGAGATACCCATCCATCCAGTCTACGTGTACTGTAAAGGTCTACTCCAGGCTGAAAATAGAGATTTGGGAGTCATTAACAGCCCCTGGTGTCTGATGCCAATGGCACATGTGGCACTCTCTGGGACTCAAGAAAGGAGTGTAGAGTGCAGTTTGTGAGTGTTGCTTTTATTCTTTTTCTTTTTCTTATGTTTTTTTTTTTTTTCAGTTTTTGCCATAGGGCATGTACGCTCATCCAACCGAGAGAGAAACTACCCCCAGAGGAGATGACCATGCCACAATCCCTTCTCCTCCATTCTCCTCTTGGGATTTTTGGATCTATACTCACATGCACTCAGCGTGTCGTTCAAGACACAGAGTCCGGGACTCAAATAGCAAAGCCAGCTTTGTGGGACCCAGCGCCCCAATCACCATGCCACCTGCTGGCCTTATCCTTTTGAATTTTATATATAAACAACATTTATATAACACAAAACGAGGGGTCTTCAGAAAGTTTGTGGAAAATGTGTGTAATTTAAAAACTACAGAGCCAGTCCTGGAGCTCAGTGGTTAAGGGAGCCAGAAGCCACATGGCCAACTGGGGTTTGAATCCTGGCCCTGGAAGCTTGTACACACATGCCCCAAATCCTGATGTAAAGAAGGATGGAGGAAAAAGTATTGGGGCATGATCATACCCCATTGGGGGCATTTTTCCTTCAGTTCCTCCCTGGCCCCTCTTGAGTGCACATGTCCTATGGCAATTAGAAAAAGAAACAACTATGCATAGATTTAAAAAATATTTTGCACTGGGGCCAGCAGGTGGCATGGTGGTTTAGGTGCTGGACTCCCACATGGCTGACCACGGTTCGAGTCACAGATCTGGAGGCTTGCTTTCTCACTTTCCCTTTCTCTCTCTCTCTCTCTTAGTCTGTCTCTGGTCAAATTTTAATAATAATAATAATAAGATAAAATAAATAATTCTTTTTAAAAAAGTTTTGCACCAAAATAAACTTGTACTTCAATTCCATTTTTCTAAGGACTTTTTGAAGTCCCCTTATATATATAATATGTAGTTTATGAAAACAAAAGAGTAAAAATAACTAATTATTAATATAAGATTAGTTAAATCAATTATGGTTCAGCCATATAATGAAATACGACATAGCCACAAAAGGTAGATCCAGAAATGCTTATGTAGAGTGAACCTCGAGACAGTGTTAGCAAAAAAAATATAAGAACATGTGGAACCATGTGTTCAGTGTAACTCTATTTGTGTATAAAAAGAAATACAGAGGGAACCAGCAGTTAGCGTAATGGCTATGTCGCTGGACTCCCACGTAGTCGACCGTGGTTCACGTCCCGGACCCAGTGGCTTAAACTCACGCCAGGTGCGTGTGCGTGCGTGCCCAAGATCCTGAGAGGAGAATGGAGGAGAAGGGATTGCGGGTTGACCATCCACCCTGGGGGATGATTTCTCGCTTTCTGTCTCTATGTCTTTCTCTGTCTGGTGCGCGCAATGCGCCCTATAGCAAAAACCTCTCCAAAAAAAAAAGAAAGAAATACAGAGATAGCTGGTAGCAGTGGTTAAGGCGGCCGGATCCCTCATGGCCAACTTCATTGTTCGAGTCCCAGACCTGGAAGCTAGAAAAATATGCTGGGCGTGTAGGTATGCATGCCCTAAGTCCCAAGAGTAGAGTAGAAGGGAAGGGATTGCAGAATGGCCATCTCCAGGAGGTACTTCCTTACTTTCCCGATTTCTCTCTTTCTGTGAATACGTGTACCCATAGCAAATTAAAAAAAAAAAAGAAGAAAAAAACCGCATACTTATTCACACACACATGTGCATTTGCATATGTATATAAAAGTCTTACTGTATTTGGGTAGACTGGGTAACTAACTCACAGGCTAGGATGGGAGAGAAACAATTTTCATGATGTGCCTCTTTTTTATTTTAATTAATGTTTTTAACACATTCATGTGTATTTTTCTTTTTCTTTTTCTTTTTCTTTTTTCTGAGAGGTTTTTGCTATAGGGCACATGCCATGCACTCACCAGAAAGGCAGACAGAGATAGAGAGTTAGAAAGCAAGAAATCACCCCCCCAGGGGGGATGGCCACGTCACAATCCCTTCTCCTCCATTCTCCTCTCAGGATCTTGGGCACGCATGCACACGCGCCCGGCATGAGTTTAAGCCACCGGGTCCAGGACTCAAACTGCAGTCGATTACATGGGAGTTCAGCGACATAGCCATTACGCTAATTGCTGGTCCCTCATGTGTAATTTTCAATTAAAGTTAGATTAAACAGACTATTCCGATTTTGTCTTCCTTATTTTCCCATATATCTTTTGATAAATCTCTCTTATTTGAAATTACTTGAGTATGGATTCATTTCTTGAAACTGAAGAGTCCAAGCAGTTGGGAGGAGTGGTTGGGAGCAGATAGAAACAAGAGAGTTGGCCCTGCAGAGCAGTAGTTAAGGGAACCATATCTACATGGCAGACCATGGATGGAATCTTGAGTCCCAAGGCTTGGAAAACATTCCTGGTGCACGAACACGTGTGCCAAAATCCTGATGTGAAGAAGGGATAAAGGAAAAAGATTTGCATCACCACGTCCCTTTGGGAGGTCCTTTCTCCCCATCACTCCACCCATCTGGCAAGCAAAAATAAATTAAAAAGATAGCAACAAGAATTCATAAGACTGTAGCAGAGGCAGTGTAGGAAGAACAGGTGAGAAGGCCAGAACGTGATCATAAAGCTGGCAGAGGATAAGAGAAACAAAGCAAGACTGAGCCGATGCCCTGATAGCTACAGGCCCATGTGAGAGGGGTCTCCACAAAGTTCACGGGGGCCCACCCCCTGTGGCACAGTCCTAGAACAGCGACGTGCAAGGCTGGAGGCCACGTGCTGACTGCAGATTCAGACACCTCGCAGGCCTGGATACATGCTGGGCACAGGGGCAGCCCACGACCCTGAGGGCTGGGGCAGAGTACTGGGGCACACGTGTCGAGGGAGCTTTCTCGTTCTGTGTGTGTGTCTCTGTCTCTGGTGTGTGTGCACATTCCCAAACATTTTTTAGCATTTAAAAAATTGTTTATGGAAAAAAATGGAATTAAAGTACAATTTTATTTTGGTGCAAAAACAATTGAAATCCATGCATAGTTTTGTTTGTTTGTTTGTTTGTTTTTTAGAGTATGTATTTTTTTCATTAACTTTTTGAGCCTGAAAGTACTGGAAGACATGTGAGGTTAGCAAATGTAGTCTTAGGGAGAAAAAGAGTTTTCTGCCGAGGGTTGGTTCTTCCGTCTCTCTCCCTCTCTCTGGGAAAGCCCAGTCATGCGTGCATGTGTGATGAGTCCTTCAGCTCTAGCTGGCAGGGCTAGGATAGGTTGGTGAGGAGGCCTGGTGTGAATGGGAGCAGATTGCTGAGAAAGAAAAGCAGGAGGTGTTCAAGCACAGGCATTCCTCATGGCCTGGGAAGGGGAGTGAAGTTTAAGGCCATGCACAAGAGGGAAGAAACCCCCGAGACTCTGTCACCTGGGCCCAGAATACAACTCTGCACCAACAGGCACAAAAGCCTGAGCTCAGTAAGCTGCAGCCCCTGACTGACTGATCTAGAGTCAGGGTTAAAGCAATCTCAGCCCAACGACTGTTGCCGCACACAGACATTGAGAAAGAGCCTGGGTGGTCAGGACAGGACGTGAGCACTGGCGCACACAAAGGCAGGCAGGAGCCTGCAAGTAAAGGATCGCCTGACTTGCCCTCCGAGGACCTGCAGTGGAGAGAGCTGGGGGAGTAGATTAGATTATCCGGGCTCCCTGAGGGACCGAGGGGATAAACACGGGGATGGTGGACGAGGGGATCTGTGAATTCCCTCACTCTCCCTACACAGATTGGGAGAATGCCAGCCCCCATCACTCCACCGCCCCACCAGGTCACTGTTCCTGATAAGCTGCATGGGAACATTCGGTACAGCCCCCGGTGTGGAGGCTCTCGCCTCTCCGCGGAGCCAGCCTAAGGTGTACTCCTCACTTCCCTTCCCCCACTTCAGGAGGAACTAGGAATGGAGGTCAGATGGGACTTCTGAGACAACCCCCTCACCCTCTGGGAAGAAGCAGGCCCGGGATCGCAGTGGAGAGAGAGCTCTGTAAGAACTCGAAGTTGGTGTCAACTATTATGAAGAGTGAAATTTAGGCAGGACTGGATCTGATGGGCTGGTGAGAAAAATTTTTAATTTCTCAGGGACCCGGCTCCAGCTTGAAGGAAGGAGATAGTCACCCGGCTGACGATGGTGGAGTGACAGTTGTCAGGATCAAAATGGAGTCATTTATGTCAACTTCTGTTAAACCCTAACTAAACTCAAGCCAGGGAAGGCCTTGAAGGGGTGGTTTCAACCAATATGAGTATACCTGCTAGCAAGAGCTGTCACAGGGCTCTGCAGAACCACGACCTTGCACAAAGACTTCTGCAACCTGACCCAGGACTGCGTCCTCGAGAACACCTCCCAGAGCCTGCCTGTCCAAGCCCGGACTGATGCCACCCTCATTACTGATGCTGATAGCCAAGGACAATTATTCCAACAATGTGTATAATCCCCCTCATTTTTCTCTTTTAAAAACACTTTTGGGACCAGCAGTTAGCGTAATGTCTATGTCACTGGACTCCCATGTAGTCGACCACAGTTTGAGTCCCAGACCCGGTGGCTTAAACTCACGCTGGGCGCGTGTACATGCGTGCCCAAGATCCCGAGAGGAAAATAGAGGAGAAGGGATTGCGGTGTGGCCATCCCCGCTGGGGGCCGGGGGGTGATTTCTTGCTCTCTGTCTCTCTGTCTTCCTCTGTTTTCTGGCCAGCACAAGAGTCCTATAGCAAAAATCTCTAAACAAAACAAAACAAAACAAAACAAAACAAACACTTGTTTTCCCATACCCTTCTGAATATAGCTGCTGTTTGCTCTGGCAGGCCGATTCTGCATTTCAACAGCTTTTCCTCAATAAATACCATTTTTCTTTTCTTTTTCTAAATTTACCAGAGAAAGAAAGTAAGAAAGCACTCCCCATGGGGCATAGCTGCATCACAACCCCTTTTCCATTTCTCCCTCCTTTCAGGAGTTGGGGCATGCATGCATAAGCACCTGGCGTATTTCTCAAGGCGCCAGGTCTAGGATTTGAACTGTCAGCCATGTGGGCTCTTGCTGCCTTAAACATCAGGACACAGGCTGGCCCTCATTTTCCTTTCAGAGTATCTTTCTCTCTGTCTATGATCTGGAGTCAGACATTAGGATGGCGTCCAGACAGGTCAGGAGTTAAGAAGGGAGGCTGATAACGCTGTGCAAATGTT
>NW_006206042.1:1243383-1252030 GCF_000334495.1 Tupaia belangeri chinensis | reverse complement strand
TGTAGGGCAGACACCTGTACGCTTTGTTTTTAGTTTGTTTCCCTTTTCTTTTCTCTGGTCTTTAGTAGAGACTTGTCTAAACACTTGTCTTTAGTACAGTCTAGCTCAGCTGCGTGATGAAAAAACAGAGCTCCCGAAAGCTCAGCATGGTAGGAGTCGGTAGTGGTAATCAAGAGGAGACCCCAAGGCAGGGTGAACCTCAAAACAGGGAGAACCTCAGGTTTATGTGGCTGGGCTGCCCCACCCCACCAGGTGGTCCTTGGAGTTTGGTCACTATTGTAGTAAGAAGGCAGGATTTCCCTGCAACGATGAACACTGAGCAGTAGTCGGCTCTCTCTTTTTCCAGAAAGCGGGGCTTCTTTCACTCCGCCATGCCCAGACCGACACCAGGAATATCTGACTGGGTAAAAATACAGTTTTTGGTTGGAGGGAATAGGAGGCTCACTGGTGCTTACTTATTACGAGGTACGACATGAGCCTTGCATGTAATTAAAGATGTCTACTGCGTTGCTGTCACTATTGCTTCATCTTAGCTGCTGTTCGGTCATGTTGGCTTTCCAAGCTCACTGATATGGCAGCTATGATGGCAAAAATCGGCGTGAGTAGGGGCAAGTTCTAATAGTGGTTACAGACCCAGAGGAGCAGAGGTACCAGGTGGTATCGTTTGAGCGGTTTGAGCGAAGCACCTCTTAATTACATCAATCGGCGTGAGTAGGGGCAAGTTCTAATAGTGGTTACAGACCCAGAGGAGCAGAGGTACCAGGTGGTATTATTTGAGCGAAGCACCTCTCAATTACATCTCTCTTGGACCCTCCCACCCCTACACGTGAAATTCCACTGATTTTTTTCTTGTTGTCTACCACCTTCCCCAAGTTCTCTCTTTTTTTTTTTTTTTTTAAGAGGTTTTTGCTATAGGGTGCATGCACTTACCAGAAAGACAGAGAGAGATAGAGAGACAGAAAGTAAGAAATCACCCCCCAGGGGGGATGGCCACACCACAATCCCTTCTCCTCCATTCTCTTGGGATCTTGGGCACGCACGCACATGCGCCCGGCGTGAGTTTAAGCCACCAGGTCCAGGACTCGAACTGCGGTCGACTACATGGGAGTTCAGCGACATAGCCATTACGCTAACTGCTGGTCCCCCCAGGTTCTTTTTTTAACATGCAAATGCAGCTAGGAAAATAAGAGGAAGCCACATCATATTTCTGTTTAGAAATTGTTCTAAGATGTTATAAATATTCAGAAAAAAAGGAAATCTCCTTCGGTAAGCAGATGAAGCTTTGAGGTCATTTTGGTAAATATGCATGGTTAAGCATTTAAAGCGAAGTGCTTTAAATCAACTTGAGCTGCAAAAAAACAAGAGTCGAAGTATGGTAGCTAGGACATATTTTCTTGACTAGAAGCGAGTCTCATGGAATTCTTTACTGTGAATGACCTAGAGAAAATAACATACGGCAATCAGTTTTTAAATTTTATTTCAATTCAACTTAGCAAGGATTTGTTTAATTCTACCATATGTAAGGCACTGCGTTAGCTCAAACTGGGAAAATAATGTTTCATAAAACAGTTCTCATCCCCAGGCAGTCTAGCTATGTAGGACAAAACATGAGTGGAGATACTAAGCAAAATGCCAGAGTGCTGTGAGGGTTCAAAGAAGGAAGATGGCTTGTCCTGTTGCCAGTCTCGAGAATCGCACTGAGAAGGCATTTAGGAGCAGCTTTCAGTAAAATAAATTGTACAGTTCCTTTTGGCCGGAACCGCCGTCTTCCAGTAATTAACCAAAATGACGAACACACACAAAGGGAAAGAGGAGAGGCACCCAATATATGTCCTCTAGGCCTTTTAGAACACATGGAGTTGTCCCTTTGGCAATATAGATGCGAATCTACAAGAAAGGTGATATTGTAGACATCAAGGGAATGGGTACTGTTCAAAAAGGAATGCCCCACAGATGTTACCATGGCAAAACTGGAAGAGTCTACAATGTTACCCAGCATGCTGTTGGCATTGTTGTGAACAAACAAGGGCAAGATTCTTGCCAAGAGAATCAATGTGAGTATTGAGCATATTTAGCATTCTAAGAGCAGAGATAGCTTCCTAAAACGTGTGAAGGAAAATGACCAGAAAAAGAAAGAAGCCAAAGAGAAAGGGACCTGGGTTCAACTAAAGCACCAGCCTGCTCCACCCAGAGAAGTGCACTTTGTGAGAACCAATGGAAAAGAGTCTGAACTTCTGGAACCTATTCCCTATGAATTCATGGCATGATGGGTGTTAAAAATAAACTAATCTGTGGCCTATAAATAAATAAATAAATACTACATGAAGGAAACAACAGAAACAAAAGTGTGGTTGGGAAGTCACTGGATATTGCAGGAAACATCAGAAGGTCAGGTCTTGAGGGAACACAGGGTAGTCATGGGGGGTTAGTGAAAAAGAAGGGTGGGAGAAAAGATAGGGACCTTCGGAGCAAGAACAAGACAAAGGAAGGTAAAGTTGGTCAGCAACATGAATCTTCCTTCTTTCATACTGCCGTGGTCCCCAGGCACTCTGCAGCTGGGCTTCTGGGATGCAGACACCTTCCGCAAGGAGCCGAGTCCTTGGCTGTGCTCATGTCGGGAGGACTCGCTTTCTCTTCTGGTTCATCTCCTTCAAACACTTCCCAGCCTTTCCCTCTTTGTCATATCCCCCTAACTCATGCCACCAGCTTTGGTACCTCTTATCCTCTTGTCCCTTCACTTCATGGCTACCTCTGTTCTCTCTCAAAAGTGACTAGTGACAGGGAGGTGCCCAACATCATTGCCCAAGTGACTGCCCACCTCCTCCACTGATGGGCAACAGTGATTCCTGAGGAACAAGAGCTACGATGAGTTTAGATAGCTCATTTGAGAGTTTGGTTCCTGCTCTTTTCACATCCTTCTCCATCACTGTGACCATGCCGTGTCTCCGGGGTCCACCTGGCTTTCCTTTCTTGTGTCAGATGGCAGAAGCAGGGACTACAGGAGGAACACCACACATTCACCAAAGGACTGGGGCTTCCTGCTGTGAGGGGGCAGAGGTAGGACAGTGCTTCCCTTCCATTACGGCCGAACTGAGAGCCTCACGTTGACGTCCTAAACTCCATACCTAAAAATGTGACCATACTTAGAGTCAGGGACTTACCCTTCCATTACTTCTGAACTGAGAGCCTCACGTTGACGTCCTAAGCTCCATACCTAAAAATGTGACCGTACTTAGAGTCAGGGACTTTAAGGGAATAATCAAGGTGAAAACAGTTTTGTTAGGTCAACCTTAACCCAATATGACTGTTGTCCTTATAAGAAGAGATCATTTGGACACAGACACACATAGAGGAAGACCATGGACAGACACGAGAAGAAGAAATCTGTCTACAAGCCAGGGGAGGGAGGCTTCAGCAGAAACAAGCCTTGCTGACACTTAATCTCCTAGCCTCCAGAACTGTGAGAAAATGAACTTCTGCTGTTCAAGCCCCCAGTCTGCGGTATTTTATTACAGCTGCCCTAGCAAACTGCTACATCCACCCAAGACCATGCTGGAATGGATGGACTGGAGAGAAGTTCCTGATGTTCTAAGTGCCTGCCAAATTCATGCCCTCCTTCAGAAGAAATCAATTTTTTGTTGTCACTCTGACAGAATGTGCTATACCTTGAGTCTGATGATCCAGGGCCCTGGATATGGATGATTGGACAAAGGATCGAGGACTGGTAGTTTTATAGCGGAGTTTCATTTTATATAGGTCTACTTTTGCCAATTAGAGTCTCTCCTGGAGAATTTTGAATGTGAAATAGAGAGAAGGAAAAAAAATGACAGTGAAAGTAGAGATAATAGAAATATTGGTAAAGAAACTAGAGAAACTGAGTAAGGAGAGAAGCTGTAACTAAGGCAGACGTCACTGCTGCAAGGATGGGAGGTTGCCGCACAACGGTGGCTGGCATTTCCTGAGCAGCAAAGAGTAATTCTCACTCCTCCATGTTCCTGACTAGGAGGTTGTTGAGCCAGTCCTAACTGTCCTTGTATGCTTACAGGAAATCTTCATAACCAGCACTGTTGTAAGCCTAAGCCTCTTTTTCTTGCAATCCAAAGAACGCACCTAATACAATAGTATATTAATTTGCTAAGGCTGTCGTAACAAAACACAGACCAGTGGCTTTAACAATGGAATTTGATTTCTCACAGTTCTGGAGGCTAGAAGTCCAAAGTCAAGGTATCTGCAGAGTGGGTTCCTTCTGAGGGAAGATCTATTCTAGGTGTCTCCCCTTGGTTTGTAGACGACCATTTTCTCCCAGTGTCTTCACATTGTCTTTCTTCTTCATGTGTCTATGACCAAATTACCTCTTCTTATAAGGAGACCAGTCAGATGAGATTAAAACCCATCCAGATTACCTCATTTTAATCTAATCACCTCTTCTCAAAACCTACCTCTAGGGGCCAGATGGTGGCTCAACAGTAAAACACAATGTTCTGTGATAAAATCCCACATGGGAGGGTTCCTAGTTCAAGTCCAGGGACCTCTCTAAGTATTCAGGGTATGAGCTTACCCATGATTCAGGCTGGCTGAAGACTTTGGGTGGATCATAGCATCAAGACCCTGTTGGGTATTTTCTCTCTTTTTCACTCACAGAAGAAAAACTAAAATCCTACTTCCAAATACAGTCACATTTTGAGGTACCAAGAGGTAGGACAATGAACATGGGATGAGAAGGGGGCATAGTTCAGCTTATAACAAGTAGGTTTATGGTTAAAGCAAGACATATCCCAGAAGGCCTCCTCTCAGCCTCTTAACATTCCTTTCAATAAACCTTCCTTCTGGGTGGATAACCCTGCACACCAACCAAGCTGCCCCTTAGGCCTAACATTTAGTGCTCTTCCAGAGAAGAATTCAGATTCTCCAAACCCCTAGTACAACGATCCGTGTATACAGCTATAAAAAAATCTCAAAGACATTTTTTAAGTAAACAAATTGTAAAACAGTATGTTCAATATGAGTGCACTTACGCTCAAGAACAAACCTGTATATTTTGTGTGAATCTATAACATAATAAGGATAAATAAGGATAAATCAGGTGATCAGGAAATAGAGGGGAAAGCAATAACATCTCTGGATGTTCGGGAAGAAGGTTAAGGGGGAGGTGGCAGGTTTCAGAGAAAGTTCTTCAATGACGGCGTAAATGATGAACAGGGCGGGAAGGAGATGCTGAGTCACTGGGAGGACAGGATGCTTGCGGAGGAGAAACGAGCATGGTCCAAAGCACAAGCTGATCAGGCCGTGCAAGAAGAGTAAGGAAAAGAAAAACAGAAACTGAACATGCAGAAAAGACCAGAGGAATAAAAAGACAAAGTGGAAGACTCTAGTCAGACGAGCTGCGTCTCAGCACAGTGAAAAGGGAGAGAACTCCTTGCTGTGGGCTGAACTGTACCTTCTCCTAAAGTTCACAGGTTAAAAGCCCAACCCCCAGGACCTTAGCACTCCTGTATTTGGAGATAGGATCTTTTAAGAGGTAATTATGTTCAAGTCAGGCCATTGAGGCCGGCTATACTCCAAGTTTTTGTTGCTGTTATTGTTGGCTATAGGGCACGCATGCTCACCAATGAGAAGGAAAATGAAAAATCACCCCATGGGGAGGTGCTTCAAAGCGTGGTTAGCCACGTGGGAGACCAGTGCCTTAACTGCCTGCCCTTCTCCACCCACAATCCCTTCCCCACTCTCCTCTCAGGATTTTTGGGCGCGCGCACACACACACACACACACACACACACACACACACACATACACACACACCTGGCATGTTTTTCAACATGCCAGGGCCAGGACTCAAACTGTGCAGTTAGCCTTGTGGGATCCAGCATCTTAATCACCATGCCACCTGCTGGCCCTCTACTCCAAACTGACTGGTGTCTATAGAAAAAGTCAGGACCTCTAGGGGACAGTAGGGATATACGTGCACAGAGGAGCGGCCAGGTGAGGACACAAGAAGACAGTCACCTGTGAGCCAAGGAGAAAGGCCTCGGAAGAAACCAACCCCTCTGTCATCGTGACCTCAGATTTCGAGTCTGACAGAAGAAAGCACAATTCTGTTGGTGAAGACCACCGAGTCTCTGCAATACATTGTGGCAACCTGAGCTGACTCCCACGCCTTGCGAGCCTGTGGTGTGCTCAGGAAGGCTGCACGAGGCCTTCATTCTCCAACTTAAAAAAGGAGAGAGGGGCGGCAGCCTCACATGCTAAGCCCTGTCAGGAGGCTAGCAGGAAACGGGCTTCCCAGAACAGGCGTTCTAGCCAGCGACCCCTTTCCATTCTCGCGAGAGCCTTAGCTCTGACGGGGCTGCCATAGCCACCTCTGTGCTGGACAGGATGCTCAGGTCTCCCTTCACGGGGGTCTCCTGCAAGGGGCCTCACCAGCTGACAGCCTCCAGCGGCTGTGTCTTTGGATATACCAGACATTCAGGAAAAATCATGCTTCCCCAGCTGCTCCTAGCCGTAAATGAAAGGCCATTTCTGCCTGACACGGGACTTCACTAACAGACAGTCTCTGCTCTGGGACATCAGCCTGGCTGATACCTCTCAGACCCGCTGCAGCCTGAAGCTCCTGCTCCCCAGTCCTTCTTCCTGTTCTCATTTCACAGCCACGGGACCTGCCTTAGGGCCTGAAGTCTCTTCCTTGCCTCCCCCGCCCTCTGCTCTGTATCCTTCACAGGCATGGCGATCCCCCACTGGAGCACCCGCCTGCAGATCCCATTTTCTGCTTCTCCTCACTGATCTGGCTCCCCCCACCCAGCCTCCTTTCCTGCAATCCATTCTCCACACTGTGGGGCCAGCAGGTGGGCATGGTGGTAAGGCAGCTGGCTCCCATATGGCTGACTTCACAGTTTGAGTCTCAGTTGGATGGCTTGAAATACACACCAGACACCTGTGCGTGCTTGCCCTAAATCCTGACAAGACATGGCCATCCTCCGGGGGATGCTTTCTCACTTTCTCTCTCCCTGGCAAGCACACACGCCCTACAGCAAATTAAAATAAATAAATTAAAATGTTTTTAAAATGCTATTTGGGGTACATCAGATTAAATAGAATATATTCTTTAAATTAAATTCTACTTCTTTCCTTGTCCTTTTTAATTTTGTTTCTTTGTTTGTTTGTGCTGTAGAGTGTGTGAGCTCACTAGAGAGAAACAGAGTGACAGTTCACCTCCCAGAGAGGACGACTACGCCACAATCGTTTCTCCTCTCAAGACTTTGGGCATGTATATGCATGCACCCAGCCTGATTTATCAAGCCCTGGTCCAGGACTCAAACCATGGCCTGCCATGTGGGAGTCCAGTGCCTTAACCACCTGCCCTTGTACCTTTTTAAAGTGGCTACTCTACGTGGTTCACAGTCTTATGGCCCCTGCTGGGCGGAAGAGCATGAAGGTGCAGCCCTGCACATGCAGAGAGGTGGCATCACACAGACGGCCTTACAGCTGTCCCTGTGCTCCTCTGCTCTCTGGTCTCTGCGTCTATGACACTGACCAAAGAGCCCTCTTGGGAACATCCTAATTCCTGACTGATAGGGCGGAAGGAAGAAATGGAGACTTTTTCTTCTACATAGTGCAGAGTTTGAGAGCACCTGTGCCCTCTGGGCCATAGACCATCCTTTCGGTCCCTTCCATCTGATCCCAAACGTTAACTCAGCAGTCTACCGTGTTTAAAATGCCACCATTTGAGGGGCTCTTCAGAGCAGGAAACCTAGCTCCATCTGAGAACTGCGACAGCTCTTGCAGCTCAGGAGCTTCGGGACTCAGCCTGCTTCCCTTTCTTCCCTCGCTCTGCCCATCCACGTCCTCCTCACAGGAGTGTCCCTAGGCCAGAAAAGCCCTCCAGGCTTCTCCTATTCATCCCTGTGGACACGCACACAGTCCGGCCCCTGTGAAAGGCTCTAAAGCCAGTCCTCACGGTGATGCTGACCCTGGAGGACAGAACAGTAGCCAAGGTACACAAGTACCCAGCACTCCAGAATCTTCTATAGATAACCACTGCCCTGGCCCACGGGGGCTGGAATGTGCTTCCGAACCACTGCCAGTACTCTTCAGGGGGAAGCTTGCATCCTCTGCCTAATGCTGGAGGGCAGCTGGGCTCCTTTCTCCACTTCAAAGATCTGAAGAGACACAGCAGGTGTCGTCCTCAGGGTCAAGTGGGCAATTCATACTTTAGAGGTCTCCAGCCTGCTCATGTGCCCAGAACGCGTGCCCACAGACTCCGTGAGTTGATAAATGTGTGTACTGCTTACGATGCTCAATGTATGCTGATTTGTTGTGCAACAATAGAACATTAATATAGCATCTCTGGGTGAATGGGGCACAGAAGTAAAAGGCGCCATTCTGTGAGGCAATCTCACGTGGGAACGTCATAGGTTCAAGTCCAAAGACCCTCCTGAGTATACCAGGCATGTCCTTGCCTATCATCCAGGGCTGGCTAAAGGCTGGGAGAGGATCACGGCACTGAGACAGTGTCAGAGGTGCTGTCTCCTGTCTCTCTCTTGCTCATGGAATAAACAAATTAATAAACTTAAAAAAAAAAAAAAGGCAAGGGGGGCCCAGCCCCATAGCCCAACAGTCAAGAGCGCAGGATCTCAGATGGCCAACGGAGGGT
>NW_006206042.1:1225461-1242006 GCF_000334495.1 Tupaia belangeri chinensis | reverse complement strand
AGAGAGGGCCGCCAGCCTCACATGCTAAGCCCTGTCAGGAGGCTAGCAGGAAACGGGCTTCCCAGAACAGGCGTTCTAGCCAGCGACCCCTTTCCATTCTCGCGAGAGCCTTAGCTCTGACGGGGCTGCCATAGCCACCTCTGTGCTGGACAGGATGCTCAGGTCTCCCTTCACGGGGGTCTCCTGCAAGGGGCCTCACCAGCTGACAGCCTCCAGCGGCTGTGTCTTTGGATATACCAGACATTCAGGAAAAATCATGCTTCCCCAGCTGCTCCTAGCCGTAAATGAAAGGCCATTTCTGCCTGACACGGGACTTCACTAACAGACAGTCTCTGCTCTGGGACATCAGCCTGGCTGATACCTCTCAGACCCGCTGCAGCCTGAAGCTCCTGCTCCCCAGTCCTTCTTCCTGTTCTCATTTCACAGCCACGGGACCTGCCTTAGGGCCTGAAGTCTCTTCCTTGCCTCCCCCGCCCTCTGCTCTGTATCCTTCACAGGCATGGCGATCCCCCACTGGAGCACCCGCCTGCAGATCCCATTTTCTGCTTCTCCTCACTGATCTGGCTCCCCCCACCCAGCCTCCTTTCCTGCAATCCATTCTCCACACTGTGGGGCCAGCAGGTGGGCATGGTGGTAAGGCAGCTGGCTCCCATATGGCTGACTTCACAGTTTGAGTCTCAGTTGGATGGCTTGAAATACACACCAGACACCTGTGCGTGCTTGCCCTAAATCCTGACAAGACATGGCCATCCTCCGGGGGATGCTTTCTCACTTTCTCTCTCCCTGGCAAGCACACACGCCCTACAGCAAATTAAAATAAATAAATTAAAATGTTTTTAAAATGCTATTTGGGGTACATCAGATTAAATAGAATATATTCTTTAAATTAAATTCTACTTCTTTCCTTGTCCTTTTTAATTTTGTTTCTTTGTTTGTTTGTGCTGTAGAGTGTGTGAGCTCACTAGAGAGAAACAGAGTGACAGTTCACCTCCCAGAGAGGACGACTACGCCACAATCGTTTCTCCTCTCAAGACTTTGGGCATGTATATGCATGCACCCAGCCTGATTTATCAAGCCCTGGTCCAGGACTCAAACCATGGCCTGCCATGTGGGAGTCCAGTGCCTTAACCACCTGCCCTTGTACCTTTTTAAAGTGGCTACTCTACGTGGTTCACAAGCATGAAGGTGCAGCCCTGCACATGCAGAGAGGTGGCATCACACAGACGGCCTTACAGCTGTCCCTGTGCTCCTCTGCTCTCTGGTCTCTGCGTCTATGACACTGACCAAAGAGCCCTCTTGGGAACATCCTAATTCCTGACTGATAGGGCGGAAGGAAGAAATGGAGACTTTTTCTTCTACATAGTGCAGAGTTTGAGAGCACCTGTGCCCTCTGGGCCATAGACCATCCTTTCGGTCCCTTCCATCTGATCCCAAACGTTAACTCAGCAGTCTACCGTGTTTAAAATGCCACCATTTGAGGGGCTCTTCAGAGCAGGAAACCTAGCTCCATCTGAGAACTGCGACAGCTCTTGCAGCTCAGGAGCTTCGGGACTCAGCCTGCTTCCCTTTCTTCCCTCGCTCTGCCCATCCACGTCCTCCTCACAGGAGTGTCCCTAGGCCAGAAAAGCCCTCCAGGCTTCTCCTATTCATCCCTGTGGACACGCACACAGTCCGGCCCCTGTGAAAGGCTCTAAAGCCAGTCCTCACGGTGATGCTGACCCTGGAGGACAGAACAGTAGCCAAGGTACACAAGTACCCAGCACTCCAGAATCTTCTATAGATAACCACTGCCCTGGCCCACGGGGGCTGGAATGTGCTTCCGAACCACTGCCAGTACTCTTCAGGGGGAAGCTTGCATCCTCTGCCTAATGCTGGAGGGCAGCTGGGCTCCTTTCTCCACTTCAAAGATCTGAAGAGACACAGCAGGTGTCGTCCTCAGGGTCAAGTGGGCAATTCATACTTTAGAGGTCTCCAGCCTGCTCATGTGCCCAGAACGCGTGCCCACAGACTCCGTGAGTTGATAAATGTGTGTACTGCTTACGATGCTCAATGTATGCTGATTTGTTGTGCAACAATAGAACATTAATATAGCATCTCTGGGTGAATGGGGCACAGAAGTAAAAGGCGCCATTCTGTGAGGCAATCTCACGTGGGAACGTCATAGGTTCAAGTCCAAAGACCCTCCTGAGTATACCAGGCATGTCCTTGCCTATCATCCAGGGCTGGCTAAAGGCTGGGAGAGGATCACGGCACTGAGACAGTGTCAGAGGTGCTGTCTCCTGTCTCTCTCTTGCTCATGGAATAAACAAATTAATAAACTTAAAAAAAAAAAAAAGGCAAGGGGGGCCCAACCCCATAGCCCAACAGTCAAGAGAGCAGGATCTCAGATGGCCAACTGAGGTTCAAGAAGCAGCCCCAGCAGCTTGAAAAATACACCAGGTACATGTGCGTGCATGCCTCAAATCCCAACAGGATGGAAATGGAGGAGAGGGGATTATTATGGCATGATCGCATCCCACAGAGAGGTGCTTCTCCCTCTCTCTTTGTCTTTCTCTCTTTTTTCCTACCTCTAGTGAGTTTGTGCACCCTCTCTGGCAATTAAAAGAAGAAGAAGGAAGAGGAGAAGGGTAGGGTAGGCATAGTGGTTAAGACAATGGGCTCCACATGGCTGATAGCGGGGGTTTAAGTCCTAGACCCAGGGGCTTGAAAAACACACCCGGCCCATGTGCATGCATGCCTGAAATCCTGAAAGGAGAGGGAAATAGAGGAGAAAGGATTATGGTGTGACCATTCTCTATGGAGGTGCTTCTTTGGTGTTCTCTCTCTCTTTCTCTTCCTCCCTCTCTCTCTCTCTCTCTCTCTCTCTCTAGCAAGTTCACAAGAAGAAGAAGAAGAAGAAGAAGAAGAAGAAGAAGAAGAAGAAGAAGAAGAAGAAGAAGAAGAAGAAGAAGAAGAAGAAGAAGAAGAAGAAGAAGAAGAAGAAGAAGAAGAAGAAGAAGAAGAAGAAGAAGAAGAAGAAGAAGAAGAAGAAGAAGAAGAAGAAGAAGAAGAAGAAGAAGAAGAAGAAGAAGAAGAAAACAGAAATAAAAAGACAAGGAAAGAAAATTATTTGACAATACAATATCTAAAGACTTTGTATGAGGCAAATTAGACACAATGTTAAAATTACCCATGAAAATCACAGAAAAGCTGACATGAACAGCCAATTCAGCCAGGCTTCTCCTAGATTGGAGTTTATGGTATCACTTGATGTCGGTGGCTTTCATTTAGGGAACTTGTGGCTCAAACTACATGTGTTTTTAAACATTATAATCACACTTAGTATACCAAGTGATCACACAAGAAAACTGAGACTTAGATTGCTGTCTCCCTCTCACACACTTTCTGTGGTCTATACTCACTGAGTGGAGTGGCATGTGGAAATCCCTTACTATTTAAAGCCATTCCTTGCTCAGTAGATAGTTGGATTTACTTAAGTTAAACAAGCATATAATGTAATCCTTCTTTATTTGAGTTTTATGTTTGCATTTTAAAATTAAGGCATTTGCGACAAATGTTGGAGAAGCTTCTTTTATACTTTAAGACATCTAGTTTAGCCAAGGCTGCATCAATTCTCTCAATAGTTCACTGATAAGAGAAATGAAAATGCTCTCAGAAGGTAGCTGCAATGGAACACAAATACTTTTTCTGATCCTCTGTGTGAAGATGCCAACAAAAGGACTAGGGACAGATCCTCCACGTCCATTCAGTGCCGGAAGAGTCATATGTAAGTGGAAAATAACATAACTGTGTCACAAAAATGATCTAACACTTGAGACATTAACTTGTAGCTTTTTGTCCAATGAAGATGTAAATAATTTCTGTCTAGTGGAACAGATAACCCAAAGATTGCAGTTTATTGTCTCTAACACTTCAAATTTTGTATCTCATACACCAACCTTACCCTATATTTCTTTTTTTTTTGAAGAGGTTTTTGCTATAGGGCACGTGTGCTGGCCAGACAGACAGAGAGAGAGAGAGACAGAAAGCGAGAAACCACCCCCCCCCCCGCCCCAACGCATGCACATGCACCCGGCGTGAGTTTTAAGCCACTGGGTCCAGGACTTGAACTGCAGTCGACTACATGGGAGTCCAGTGACATAGTCATTACGCTAATTGCTGATCCCAACCCTGTATTTCTTTACTGCATTGCACATGTCTGTATGTAACCTATATTCAGTTTTTCCAATGCTTCTTGAACAAGTTTTAAAATCTTACCAGTTCTGACATTCATTGACTAGTTAATCAAATAACATTTATGACAGTTTACTTTTTCAAAAATGTTGTCACATGGTGTGTATGCTCACCAGAGACAGACAGCAAGACAGAGAGAGAGAAAGAACACTCCTCAATGGGACGCGATCATGTGCAATCTTTCTCCATTTCTCTATCTTATTGGGATTTTGGACATGCATGTATATGCACCTGGAGTATTTTCTTTTTTCTTTTCTTTAGAATTAAAACAAAACACAACTAGCTTCTCAATCTACTAAACAATATTATTAAATAATTATAATAGTGAAAATAATTGTGTAGCATCTTCATACATAAATTTTCATTGTTCTGTTTTGCTACAGGGCATATCCACTCCCCAGAGAGAGAGAGAGAGACAGGGGAAGTGAAAAATCAACCCCTTGGTGGGGGTGGGGTGGCCATGCCACAATCGCTTCTCTTCCAGTCTTCTCTTCAGATTTTGGGCATTCACACACATGTGCCCGGTGATATTTTCAAGCCACCAGGGCCAGGATTCAAGCTAGTTGGTCCTGTGGGATCCAGCTCCCTTAACCACTAGGGCACAGTTCACTTTTTTAAAGTTTACTTTATTTGTTAGAGCTAGATCCTCTGACAGCATCTTGGCATGCTGCAGTCCTCCCCCCAGCCTCCCAACCAGGCGGGATCAAGGATGTGCAATGGTGTGTCCGGCATGTTCATATTGACCAGATTCCAAACCTGGACGTCCCACATGGCTCCAGTATTACACGGTGGTGCCTCATTGCCTGTGCTA
The DNA here is from genome assembly GCF_000334495.1 of Tupaia belangeri chinensis. Classification (NCBI taxonomy): domain Eukaryota; kingdom Metazoa; phylum Chordata; class Mammalia; order Scandentia; family Tupaiidae; genus Tupaia; species Tupaia belangeri. Next base: position 1,236,962 of record NW_006206042.1, on the reverse strand, counting down.
CCATGGTTGGGCCTGACATAATTAATTTTCTATTTGCATGAGAGTCAAGTTCTTACTTTTTAAAAATTAGACTTTTACCAGTGGCCAGAAAAACAAGACTAACCACATGCCAGAAACTTCAATGCATTTTTACTAGATAAAGTTTCAGATGGGACTAGACTAAACAAAGACTTTATAGTGACTTTCGTCTCTCTTCTTTGAAGAAGTATGACTTTTTCCCTAACACTGCAAGAACAGTAGAAGAAAAATCTAAGACACTCCTAATTTCAGAGTCAAGGGCCAGAGACAAGGGTAGGCCATGGAACAGTCTGGAAGGGTCCAGATGGAATCCTTTTGGGCACTGTAGCATAGCAGGCTTCATGAGAAACCAGGCAGAAAAGTCCAGGTCTTGAGCGGTTACTGCAAACCAAAGGAACAGTGGCAATAAAAGGCCTGTTCCAAAGTATCATGAAGCATATAATTGACACAACCATCCATGAGACTGGGTTGGAACTGGTCTAGAACAATCCTTACAATTTGAATAGCAAAGTTTGTTTATTGTTTTGTTTTAAATATATATATATATATATATATATATATATATATTTGTGTGTGTATTGCCAGAAGGCATGTCGGAGAGAGACAGAGGGAAAGTGAGATGGTCACACCCTGATCCCTTCCTATACCAATTAGCAAACACATATACTAAAAGAAGATTTCTGGGCTAAGAGATGGTTAAGACACTGGATTCCCACATGGCAGACTATGGTTTGAGTCCTAGACCTGGGATTGCAAATGGCCATCCTACCTGAGGGGTGCTTGCTCATTTCCCCTCTCTCTGTCTATCTGTGTATCTCTATAGCAAGTATATGTGCCCTATGGCAAAACAATTTAAAAAAAAAACAGATTTCCATCTTTTTCAAGTGTGAGGTTTTTTCCCAACATGAACCAATTCTCTAACACCAGCCAGGTATCCTGTAATTCAGAAATTCAATTCGGACAGTACCCAGATTCATGGCATACTCCCCAAGTCTAAAGGCGCAGTCCCACAGGACCACTGTCACTTCATAGCCAGTCAGAAGCAGTAGAGGCCCAGGTTACCCACACTTTGTCTGAGCTGGCTACAGAGTTGGCGATTTCCACAACCACTCTCATTCAGCTCCAGTAATGTGTTAGAACAGCTCAGAGGAATCAGTAAGCCATTTACTTATCTTCACCAGTTAGTTAGTAAGCGTACAAATGAAAAGTCAGATGAAGAGCTGTGCAAGAGTTTCCCTCCACGTGGAGCTGGGGTTAGCACCCTCCTGGCATATAAATGTGCTTACCAAAGCTCCCAAACCCCATTGTTAAGGGTCTTTATGGAGGTTTTGTAGGCATGATTGATGAAACTATTGGCCATTGGTGATAGAACTCAATTTCCAGTCCTTTTCTCCCTGGAGGTTTGGGGACGGGACAGAAAGTTCCAAGTTTCTAATCAAGGCTTGGTGTTTCTGTTGACCAGCTTCATCTTGATGCAATCTAGGGTCCCTTGCCAATAGTCACCTCATTAGCATAAATTTAGGTAAAGTTGAAAGAGAGTCATTGAGAAAAAATTTGTTCCTATTTCAGGAACTCACAAGGCTTATACAAGTTTTGTGCCCCAAAAGTGGGGATGAAGATTAATTTTTTTTCTTGTTATACCACACCAACGAATGACTATGAATTCATCAGAAAGTCACACACAGTATCTGTGACAGTACAAGGGTTTTTAAAAAGTTCATGAAGGACCAACAGTTGGCGTAATGGCTATGTCACTGGACTCCCATGTAGTCGACCAGGGTTCAAGTCCTGGACACAGTGGCTTAAATTCACACCGGGTGCATGTGTGTGCATGCATGTGCGTGCATGTCCAAGATCCCGAGAGGAGAATGGAGGAGAAGGGATTGTGGCCTGGCCATCCCCCCTGAAGGGTGATTTCTCGCTTTCTGTCTCTCTGTCTTTCTCTGTCTTTCTGGCGAGCGCATGCATTCCATAGCAAAAAACCTCTCCCCCCGCCAAAAAAAAGTTCATAAAATATATATCATAAAAAAAAAAAAAAAGCTGGTGCCTGTAGGTGGTTAATTACTGGACTCCCAGATTGCTGACGGTGGTTTAAGTCCCAGACCTGGTAACATGCTCTCTCTCTGTCATCAAATTGAAAAATAATAATAATAAATAAAATTAAATAAATAATTATTTTAAAAAGGCATGGATTTCTCCTATTTTTGCACCAAAACAAACTTACAATTTAATTCCTCTTTTCCATAAACTTTCTGAAGTCCCTTGTATATCTAGGTTGCATTTCCCTATTAAATGACGATTCTCAATCAGAGATAGACAAATCAACAGGCAAGCCCAAGCCAAGCTGCTCAGCTTGAGCTCATCAGCTGAGATCCCTGCCCAGCCTACTGTGGGGGAGGAGGGACTCTCTGGTCTTCAAGAACCAATACCTGGTTTCTGCAATCCCAGAGATAGAAGGAGAAACAAAGACCCTACAATCCCAGAGACAGTATGACCAACAGGCAGGCACAAGCCAAGCCACTCAGCTTGAGTTCATCAGCAGGGACTTCTGTCCAGGCTGCTGTGGGGAGGAGGGGCTTTCCAGCCTACATCACATGAAGTGGTCTACCACCTTACCTTCTACCTGTCAGTTCAACCTCTATTCACACTGGGAGCAATTAAGGTATCTGAGAGCCAAACACCTTGAAATAGGAAACTCTGGAGAAATTATTTCCCCATAACTCTCTTAGCAGTAAAAAGAGAGAAACTCTCTTCTGAACACTTGAACCCAAAACTCCTACTGTGGATTCCAGACTCTCACCCACAGTAGAGGAGGGAAATTAATACAGAGTTTACGCATATAATAGAGAAGTGTAGGAGCACACAACTACAGAAACATACTCCAAAGAAGGAAGTGAATATGCCTCCAGATTACTAAAATTCAAAGCAGATCCCCAAGAAAATCAGAAAACACCTCCCACTCAAAGGGTCATAACTTCTAACCAACAATAGATAAAATACAAGAGATTGCAGACATGTCAGAAAAAGAAGTCAGAATATTTATTCATTGTAACAAAACTCAATAAGGTGCAGAAAAAAACAGACATCCAATCCCAGGAGATGAGAAAATTCTTCCATGACTTAAAAGAGGAACTCTATAAAGAGATAGCCACACTGAAAAAGAAGCAAGCAGAATTTCTGGGGATAAAGACTATGATGCAGGGAGAGGGGCACCAGGTGGCATAATGGTTAAGGCACTGGACTCCCACATAAACTGATCATGGTTCAAGTCCAGACCTGGCAGCTTGAAAAATCACACCAGGCACATGAGCGTAAGGGTCCAAAATCCTAGAAGGAAATAGAGAAGAAGGGATTTTGGCATGGCCATTCCCCCATGGGGGTGAAGGGTGATTTCTCACTTTCCCTCTCACTATCTTTCTCTGTCTCTCTCTGACAAATGCATGTGCCCTATGGCAGAAACAAACAAACAAAGAATATGACTCAGGAAATCAAAACCTCCCTTGAGGGGACCAGCAGGTGGCATGGTAGTTAAGGTGCTGGACATTCCCACATGGCCAACCAGGATCTGAGTCCTGAATCTGGTGGCTTGCTTTCTCACTTCTTCTCTCTCTCACTCTCACCCTCTGTCTCTCTATGGTCAAATTAAAAAATAAATGAGTGAATAAATAAAATTAAATAATTATTTAAAAAAAAATCTCCCTTGAAAGTATCAACAGCGAATCAGACCAAGCAGAAGAAAGATTATCTGACCTTGAAGACAAAACCTCTGATTTAGTCCAAACAACTGAGAAGAATAGAATAATGATTAAAAATGAGAACAATAGCTGGACTCCCACATAGTCGACCGCGGTTTGCGTCCCGGACCCGGTGGCTTAAAACTCACGCAGGGCGCGTGTGCTTGCGTGCCCAAGATCCCAAGAGGAGAATGGAGGAGAAGGGATTGCGGTGTGACCATCCCCCCTGGGGGGTGATTTCTCGCTTTCTGTCTCTAATGTCTCTCTCTGTCTGCCTGGCAAGCGCACGCGCCCTATAGCGAAAAACCTCTCCAAAAAAAAAAAAAAGAGAACAATATATGGAAAATCCTAGACACCATTAAAAGGCTGAATAGCTACATAGTAGATATTCCAGAAGGAGAAGAGATGGGTAAAGGCATAGGAAGCATCTTTTGTAATATATTATCTAAAAATTTCCCAATTTTAGAGAGAATTTTTAAAGGCTAAAATGAAGAATTTTATAGAAACAAGAAATCACCAAATCACAATTTTACCATGTCTTCACTTTTATATATCTTTTTCCAATTTTGCTGTTTTTGTTTTTGCAGGGACTTATTTCTTTATGCATAATACAGTACTATGGCTTACAAGAACTCACAGTATATGAGTAAAAGTGTTCTTTTTCTATCTCTCCCTAATGAGCTATTGTTATGTACAATTTTACCTACCTCTAACTGGAGCTATGATTGGTACCCACAGAAATTTTTCAGATTATAAACTTGCTTTAAAATAATTGTTAATTTAATTTAATTTATTATTATAATGACTTTTAAAAGTTTATATAGGGCACATATGCTAACCAGAAAGGGACAGAAAGAGAAAGGGGGAGGGAAAGTGAGAAAGCAAATCCCAGATCCAGGATTTCAACTGCAATCAGCCATGTGGAAGTCCACCGCTTTAACCACTATGCCACCTGCTAGCCTCCAGATTATAAACTCAATAAGGTGGGAGTCCAGCTATTGTTCTCATTTTTAATCATTATTCTCGCATCCTCTACCTGGAAATTACAAATTTTTCTTTCACTGGCTATGTTAAGATTTTCTTGGTAATTGATGAGATCATGTATTGCCTGATTTTTAATCAATATGTTTTTCTTTCGAACTGTATCTCACAGTAAAGAACGTCATAGACAATTCAGTTCATATTTGCAGAATAACATCAGAGTGAGTTTCAAATGTTCACAACACAATATAATGTTAAACATTGAAAGCAGTGAATATGTTTATATCCTTGATATGTTTATTACACTGTGTGTACATGTTTTTAAAGGCCATTGTGTACCCTACAAAGATGTGTAATGATTATATGTAAATAATAAATTACATTAAATATTTAAAGAAAATATAAAATTAAAAATTTGATCCATTCATATATTGTCCACAAGAGGCACATACAAAACAAAGTAACTCAATATGTTTAGAAATAAAAGATGGATAGGACCAGCAAGTGGCATGGTTGTTAAAGAGCTGGATCCCACACCTGGGTTCCATGGTTTGAGTCGTAGATCTGGCAGCTTGAAAAACATGGTGGGCACATGTGTGTATGCGCTCAAAATTCTGATAGGAGAATGGAGGAAAAGGGATTGTGATGTGTCTATCCCCCAAGAGGTTGATTTCTCACTTTTTCTTTCTCTCTGTATCTCTCCAGCAAGCACACACATACCTTATGGGGAAAAGTCTAAAAAAGAAAAAGTAAAAGAAAAGAAAGATGGGGAGGTAAAGGAGAATTAAAATCCTAAACTGCTGATAACATAAGGGAAAACTCATGAAAATTAGAATCTACAATGAAAGTACATTTGTCATAAACCTTTAGTTTCTGGATAATGAGGAGAGAATAATCAAAATACAATTGTTGTGAGGACTTTGTCAGTTCTTAACAGACCTAGTAATCAAACATAAAGAAGTAGAACTCCTGAGAAAAGCCATTGCTGGGATGTACTTGGAAAATATGGAAAAATGCTAAAAAGGAGCACACCATCTTTTTTCAGAGTTCACAGAACAATTTGAACAATCGATGACATATTAAACAAACAAAAACCCTAAATAATTCCAAACTAGAAATTGCACATGACATAGGGGCCAGCAGGTGTCATGGTGGTTAAGGTGCTGGACTACCACAGTGTAGAGAGTGGTCAATCTGAACAAACATGGTGAACTTTAGACACATGTACAAATGTGGTTCCATGAGCTGTCATTTACATGGTGATGAAAGCAATTTGCATGTGAATATGCTACCTGCCCCAAACTGCAGAGCAGTGTCTGTCTAGGGAACCCACATGTGTTTATCAGAATTTGCCCTGAAAGAGCAGAGAAACTACATGGCGCCAGTCATTTTCACATCTTCAGCCAATTAACATTCAAAGACGATTGGCTTTACAGTCCATTTCTTCACCCCCCCATTTTCTGCCCTATAAAATAATAAACCTGAGACCAGTTTGAGATCATGGATGTCTCCATCAGAGAAGTCGAACCCACCCAATCCTCACTTTTCTATACTTATAAGTCTTTGTGTGTTTATTTTTATGTTTATTTCTAATCCACAGCTCCCCCACCCCCTCAAAAGAAAAGTGTTCTGCCAAGCAAGTTCCAGCACCACATGGCCCACCATGGTTCAAGTCCTGGACCTTATGGCTTTTAAAAAACGCGCATGGGCATATGCCCCAAATCCCAAGAGGAGCATAGAGGAGAAAGGACTGTAGTGTGGCCATTCCGCCTAGGGGTGATTTCTCACTTTCTCTCTCTCTGTCTCTCTCTAGCAAGTGCATTAGCTCTGTAGCAAAAAAAACTAAAAAAAGAGAAAAGACATTACCTATTACTGCATTCTAGTTTTACTACCACAATGCAGTAAAACTAAAAATTGAAAAAACAAATGTAAACAAAAAATACCCAACTACTTGGTTTGAAAACACTCTTCAAAACAACTCACGGATCAAAAGGGAAATCAAACTGCAATTTACAGAACCCTTGGATGATAATGACAATGAAAATACCACATATTAACATCAAGAAAAGACAGTCAGATCTATAATTAGAAGCAACCTTAAAGTGTTCAATCAAAATAGCAATTAACATTTATTGATCACCTACTATGGGCAAGACATTGCACTAAATGCTTTTACAATTATTCCTTACAACCAACCTGAACTGCTTTTATTATCAAATAAGAAGAAATGAAAATATATGAAGCAAGGATTTAACTTAAGAAGTTAAGAAGAGAAACATTAAATTAAAGCTCAGAATGCAGAAGAAACAATAAAGCTAAAAGAGAAAACGAATTAGAAACCTATGAGGCCACAGAATAGATAAATAAGTTCCAGAGTCCCTCTGATATGTCTAGCACTTATTGCTCCACTGTCTTTAGAAAGAATTCCAAGGTCAATAGCTGCATTCTTTTGCCCAACAGTTTTTTCTGAGGCTGTAGGACACCTTTGTCCCTGTGCTCAAGACAGGCCACAAGTGCCAGGGAATTAATACCCTTACACCACTGTCCCACCTCCCTCCACCTCTACAAAGTAACCCTCCACCAGTAACCATCAGGAGTTGCATATAAATAACCCCACTCCCATCTTCTGGGATGGGATTTCCTCTAAAACTTGTTTTTCCTCCCCATTCAGTCCCAGGATCACAAAGGTAGCGACTGAACACTTCATACTTCATTGGCCACCTTCCTTACCTGTGTCACCTCCCTGCTCCCCTCCAGTGTTTTCCTGCACCAACCACATACCGTACCTGAACTCAAATCTTGTCTCAGGAGGAAATCCAAACTACACTTTGAACACTACACTAAATATCAAAAAAAAAAAAAAAAGAAAGAAAGAAAGAAAGAAAGAAAGGAAAAACATCTACACCTGTAAAGAGAGAAAGAATACAAAATGCACCAAATTAAGAAAGATACATCATAGCCACAGGTTAAACTAAAGATTATAAGTACACATATGGAGATTAAAATTCAATTTTTAAAGTATTTTTAAATAGAGAGATTAAAATTTTTAAATATTTTTATTTAAAACTTTTTGCCAATTTATTTGAAAACCTTAATAGAATGGTAAGTTTGGGGGAAAGTATAAATGATCAAAATTGACTCAAGAAAATGTATAAGAAGAGAAAGGACTAGCAGTCATGAAATAAGGTGGAAAACATTGCCAAAGAATTGCATCTTTCAGGTCAGCCAGTGACATGATGTTTAAAGCACTGGATACCTCATGGCCTACGTCATAGTTCAAGTCTCACACCTGGCAACTTGAAAAACATGCCATTATATGTGTGTACATGTCCAAAATCCCAAGAGAAGAATGGAGAAGTATTTATAGCATGGTCATCCTCCCCTGAGGAGTGCATTCTTACCCTCCTTCTCTTTCTCTGTCTCTCTCTCTCTCTCCCCACTGTGATTACATATACCTTAGCAAATTTTAAAAATGAAGAAAGAATTGCACCTTCCAAGGGTCAGGCAGAGGTGTCACAGGAACACAACCAGACTCACATGGGAAAGGCCCTGGTTTATTTTTGTAATTTTTAAAATTTATTCATTTATTTTAATTTGACCAGAGAAAGAAACACACAGATAGAGAGGGGAGGAGGGAGTGAGAAAGCAAGCCACCAGGTCCAGGACTGAAACCATGGTCAGCCATTTGGGAGTGTCTAGTGCCTTAACCACCGTACCACCTGCTGTCCCCAAGGCCCTGGGTTTTTATCACAGCACCTCCCTGAGCACACCAGGCACCTCCATGTGTACCTATGGTCCACACTGACTGAGGCTAGGGGTGGATAGTGGTGTGAAGATTCTGTTGGAGGTGCCTCTCTGTCTTTTGCTCATATAAGAAACAAACAAACAAACAAACAAAGGAATTGCATCTTCCAAAGATGGTAAATCTAGATAGGCTGTTCCTTAAAATGACAAATAGGTGTATTTTAAACAAACGGCCAGTTGTTATTACTAACAACAAAAGCAGGTTCTCAATTTAGTAGTAGACCACACAGATTTCAAGTCAGAAACCTGACTAAAATAGCACCAAAAAGAGAAAATTGCAGAACAATCTGACTTATGAATATAGATGCAAAAATCCTGAATAAAATATTAGCCAATTAAATGCAGCAATGTGATGAAAGAATAATGCACTATGATCAAGTAGGTTTATTTTTATAAGACTACAAGGACTCAAATTAGAATATCTATTAATATGATATTACACATAGAAGAAAAAGATTAACTCAATAGACACTGAAAACACACATTCTGATTTAAAAAAATGAAATAAACTGGAGATGAAAATATACTTATTTAGTGGGAGAAGGAATATCCACCTCAAAACAATAGGTAATGTTCTATTTAAAGAAAAAAATTTTTTTTGGAGAGAGATTTTTGCCTCTCCAGTAGGCATGTGTGCTCACCAGAGAGAGAGAGAAACAAAGACAGTGAGAGGGAAAGTGAGAAATTACTCCCTTGGGGGCATGGGCCATGCCTCAATCCCTTCTCTTCCATTCTCCTCCCAGGATCTTGGGCATGCATGCACATGGGTCCAGCATGATTTTCAAGCCACTGGGTCCAGGACGCAAACTGTGGTAGGCCATGTGAGAGTCCAGAGATGCAAGTGCTATGCTATCTGCTGGCCCTTAAAGGAAAAACTTTTTGGAGTTAGATAAAGATGGCTGTCGTTGCCACTACTACATGACATTGTTGTGGTCACTTGAACGATCTGCAATAAGCCAGAAATATACAGTTCTTGGAAATAGAAATGTGCAGCTATCTGAATCAAAAATGTGATAAATATACAGCTTTTGGAAAGGAGGAAAGACTTAATTGCAGTTGGCATAATAGCTTACCTTTAAAACCCAAGAATATTATAGGAATAAACAAAGAACACTCAAACAAAAATTAATAGAGGCTATTTATTCTGAGATTGCTGTTATCAAAGGGGGTCAGCCACCATCACTTGCATTTGATAGCCCCAGAAGCAGGCAGGGAGTCGAGGAGCTTTAGGGGGTAGGGAGAGTGAAGGGTAGGGGAAGATTTAAGGGGTACTCTGCACGATGTACTGAAAGTTTGTGCCTCATCCCATCCCCGATTCACATATTGAAATCCTAACCCCAATGTGATGGTATTTGGAGGTGAGGCCTTTGAAAAATAATTGGATGGAGTCCTCGTGAATGAGATTAGTACCCTCATAAGAGACCAGTGACCTCCCTTGCCCTCTTCCTGCCAAGTAAGGACACAACAATAAGTGAATAGGCTACAAAACAGAAGAGAGTCCTCACAAGAAACCAGCCCTGCTGGCCCCCTGATCAGCCTTCTTGCCTCCAGACTGCGAGAAATAAATTTCTATTATTTATAAGCAACCCAGTATGGTGCTTTGTTATAGTAGCCCTAGCCAACTATGAAAATTTGGGCTTTCCCTAAAATTCAGGTGTTAGAACTTGGTTGTATTATAAAGGCATTAAGTGAAAACTTAATCCTTTCTTGGTATCCCAAGTGGGGCCTTTGAGTGTGATAAGGTCATTAGGTTGGGGTTCTGTGATTGAGTTATGATGGGTTTATGAGAGGGAAAAGAGACCACAGCGGGCAGAAATTGATGGATAGCTACTCTGCTGAAGATCCTGCGCTCCACCATGTTGGAGCCTCATCACAAGTTGGTTACTGGATCTCGGACCTCCAAATTGTGAACTCTTGTTCTTACAAATCATCCAGTTTCAGATATTTCTGTTGATAGAACAATAACCAAATTATACACTAACTAAGACACATAGATAGGTCATTAACAGGGAAGATGGGCTAACTAGAACCATTTGGGGAACGTGTTTGGCTTTCTCTGGTTGGTCCTCTTAGAAGCAGAGGACAAAACTTCGGGGATCTGGCTATGAGTGATGTAATTTCTTCATACACTAGGAGGCAGAAGCAATCGAGTATTTTTTTTTTCCTGCCCTCAACACAACATAATTTTGCAAAAATCAACTATATCTTAGAGTAACAACTTATGGAAATAAATTATCCTTGCAATATTAAACAATAAAAAATAAGATGCCAAGTAAGTACAAAATTATTTCAAAACTAATACATGGACCAGATAGTGACACAGCTGTAAAACACATTGCTCTGTTAGGCAATTTCACACGGGAGAGTTCTTAGTTCAAGTCCAGAGACCTCCCTAAGGAGATTTGCCCATGATCTGAGGCTGCCTGAAGCTAGCAGTGGATCACAATATGGAGACCCTATTCAGGGTGCCATCTCTCTCTCCCTTTCTTTCTGTGTCTCACTCACTCATGAAACAAATAAATTAATATTTTTAAACCAATATGAAGAAAAATTATAAACTTATTTGAGGACTATAAAAAAAGATTTGAAAGAGACATATCATATCCCTGAATAATGAAACTCAATATTGTAAAAGTGTCAATTCTGATGGCTGGAAGGTCTAAGGGTGAGAGATCAGCATCTGACTGGCCTCTGGTGCAGCTTCACATGCAGAGGGAGAGAGAGAGAGAAAAAGAGAGATGGAGAAAGGAAGATAAAATAGATTTTTCCAGTTCCTCTGTTTGTCCCTTCCATGCTCTCAGCTGATTGGATGGTGCCTTTCCATTAGGTGTCACTTCTTAAAAGTCTTACTGCCTCTCAAAGCCATTACAATGGAGACCAAGCTTCCAGAATATGAACCTTTGGGGGATAAGCCATTATGCAAGTCCTAGCAACTGTCATCTTTCTCTGAAAGGAAAAAAGAAA
>NW_006206042.1:1157945-1225430 GCF_000334495.1 Tupaia belangeri chinensis | reverse complement strand
AAAGAGTGTGGGAAAGCCTGAGTTAAGAGACGAGCTGGCCAGAAAGGGACCACAAAACAAGAGTGAGTCTTGTTGACGTGGATTTAAGTCCATGCCTTCTCCACTGTCAAGTCTCTAGTGATTTAGTCCTCTTTCTAGTGCAGAAAGAGAGACGGAAGTTTTCTTTCCGGTTGTGTATTTCTTCCACATAAGGGCAACTCTTTAGACTTCTTGTATACCTGCAGTTCCTCAAAAAAATGAATATGCTAAAGAGACATATTTTGGAGTGGCATATTCTGATAGTGTACACCCATATTTTGGGATGGTATGTCCTGAGGTCTGTCAAATTTTATTTTTCTGTAACTTATTAGAAATGTAAAGATAAGCAATCCACAGGTGATAGGAAGTCATTAAAGATTCTTTGGAGACCAAGACTACTTTTATTTTTCAATAATACATCACAGTTTTTCTTTTCTTTTCTTTTCCTTTTTTTTTTTTTTTAACATAAGGAAGTCACAAACAGCATTTATTGCCTCTTCTCACAGTCTGGAACTGTCAGCCAATAGCAGCATCATGCTGATTCGTTCCTAACACCATTCATTCACAGGGTCAAAGTTCTGGTCCACAAACCCTTCCTTTTATAAAGTTCAATGCTTGGGAAAAAGTTTTGTGATAAATCATGCCTCCCAGGGTGGCTACCTCCAGCAAGAGGAGGATGGAAAGCAGCAGCTTGTTGGTTGTGACTTTTCTGGACATCGAACAGAGAATCTTTCCACTTCTGCTAAGTTTTCACTTGTGTTTACCAGTCTATTCTTGGCACATTCCAACTGCTCTTGTTGATCCCCCAGCTTGTCTATGATTTCTCAGACAATCTGGTCAGTCTCTGTGGCAATTTGATGAGAACGCTCAAGAGTTTGGGTGGCCGGGTTCAAGCTTTCAGTTCCTTGCAGAGGCAATGCCCTTTGAGACTGTAGCTGATTCATGTGCTCATTCTCCACAGCATATGTGCCATATTTCATGTCTCCTTGGCCCCCAGGTGTGGCTGTCAACGGTGTGTCTCTCACCTCCTGATGGAATTTGGCAAGGTCCTTCTGGTAGGTTCAAGGCTGAGACATCATAGGGCTATGGAGAGAGAGGGGTATATAACGTGGCTTGTCCTTCATCTCTGCCAGGATTTCATTTGCCTCCTCTTGTTTTTCATCAAAATCTCTGATCAAGCTCTTTTCTGGCTGGAACCATGGAGGATGTTCAAAAGAAAAAAAAAAAGAAAGTTCCTGCTGCAGCAGAAACCAAGAAAAAGGCTCCTTCTGTGGCAGACACCCAGAAAAAGGTTCCTGCTGTGCCAGAAACCCTGAAGAAAAAGTGAAGGAATTTTGCGGAGCTGAAGATTAAGCACCTGAGAAAAAAGTTTGCTCAAAAGTTGCTTCGAAAGGCAAGGAGGAAGCTTTTCTATGAAAAGCTAAGCACTATCATAAGGAATCTAGACAGATGTACAGAACTGAGATTTGTATGGCCAGGATGGCAAGAAAAGCTGGCAACTTCCATGTGCCTGCAGAACCCAAATTGGCATTGGTCATCAGCTTTTTCATCTTTGCCAGATCTTCAGTGGCACCTTTGTTAAGCTCAACAAGGCCTCAATTAACACGCTGAGAATTGTGGAACCATATATGGCATGGGGGTACCCGAACCTGAAGTCAGTAAATGAACTGATCTACTAGCGTGGTTATGGCAAAATCAGTAAGAAGCAAATTGCTTTGACAGATACCTCTTTGATTGCTCGATCTCTTGGTAAATTTGGCATCATCTGCATGGAGGATCTGATTCATGAAATCTATACTGTCGGAAAACACTTCAAAGAAGCAAATAACTTCCTTTGGCCCTTCAAATTACCTTCTGCACGAAGTGGAATGAAGAAAATGACCACCCATTTTGTAGAAGGTGGAGATGCTGGCAAGAGGGTAGACCAGATCAACAGACTTATTAGAAGGATGAACGAAGGTATCCACCATGATTATTTTTGTAATTTTCTTAGTAAATAAACAGTGACTGTTTTCAGACTGGAAAAATAAAATCTCTGACCAACTTTTCCTCTCTTGTACCACGCCATGAAGATGTATATACATATCTAGAGGTCAAGAACTATAGCAAGTCTTCCAGTGGCCTTAAAGCTATAAAACTCTAGCTTCTTCAGACAGCTAGCAGCAACTCTAATCTTGAGACAGTCCTTGTGATTCTCAGGAGCCACTCAGGCAACCTTTGTAGGCCTTTATGAAGGCTGAGGAAGAGCTCATACAGCTTCTGGAAATGCTCTGACGAGGCAGCAGAGGAAGCCATGGTCACGCTTGAGCAGTGGGCTCCGAGATTCTTTCCCCACATTTGGCCACTCCCAGCCCAGCTATCAGCCACCCAGCCCAGGAGCCATCATGGCCATGGCGGACTGCAGCCAGGACAAAGCGTTTTTCCCATAGTTCCTACTTCATGGTTCGAGATAACTTCCAGAGTTCTTGTTGTCACCTTTTCATTACAGTTGTCAGAAGGAAAGAGTAGAGGGATGAGCAGTTGGCGTAATGGCTATGTCATTGGACATAGTCAACTGCTCTTTGAGTCCCGGACCCAGTGATTTAAACTCACACTGGGCACATATACGTGCCCAAGATCCCGAGAGAAGAATGGAGGAGAAGGGATTGAGATGAGGCCATCCCCCCTGGGGGGGTGATTTCCTGCTTTCAGTCTCTCTGTCTCTCATTGCCTTTCTGGCAAGCACATGCGCCCTGTAGCAAAAACCTCTCAAAAAAAAGAAAGAAAGAAAGAAAAAGAAAAAAGAAAAGACAGGAAGGAAAAAAAGGATGGTCCACATGAATCAGAACCTGTACCAAACATTCATGCGATAGGCCCCCTTCCCAGTGACCAGAACATGGACACATGGCCATACTTAGCAGCGAAGGAGGCTGGGAAACACAGGTTCAATTTAGAAGAACCATGTGCTTCCACACATTTGAAAGTTTATTACTGGGACCAGCAGTTAGCGTAATGGCTATGTCACTGGACTTCCATGTAGTTGACCGCGGTTCACGTCCCGGACCCGGTGGCTTAAAACTCACGCCTGGCGCATGTGCGTGCGTGCCCAAGATCCAGAGAGGAGAATGGAGGAGAAGGGATTGCGGCGTGACCATCCCCCCTGGGGGGTGACTTCTCACTTTCTGTCTCTTTGTCTCTGTCTGGCGAGCGCATGCGCCCTATAGTGAAAACCTCTCCAAAAAAAAAAAAAAGAGAGAGAGAGATGTTTGCTATAGGGCATGTGCCTTCACTGGAGAGACAGCGAGAGATGGAGAGATAAAAAGCAAGAAATTACCCCCCCAGGGGAATGGCCACACTGCAATCGGTTCTCCTCCATTCTCTTCTCAGGATTTTGGGCATGCATGCACACGTACCTGGTGTGAGTTTAAGCTGCCAGGTCCAGGACTCAAACCACAGTCAACTATGTGGGAGTCCAGCGATGTAACCATTACGCCATCTGCTGGTCCCGATGATTGCTTTTTGAGAAAACAATTGATAACGCTTGTCAAATATTGTCAAGTGTTTCTTTGGCTTTTGTAATTCTACTTCTAGGATTTTAAAGGAAATAATTTGAAGACCAACACCGTGGCACAGCAGTTAACATGCTATTCAAGAGAAGTCAGATTCCACATGGTGATCACAGTTCAAATCCCAAGGCTCATCAATCTGAAATATACCACCCCCAAGATCATATAGGCTGGAGGACTGAAGGAAAAGGATTGTGGCGTGGAGAGTGCTTCCCTCCCTCACTCTTTCTCTCACATGTGCACATATTCTAACATGAATGAAAAATAAAAAATAATAAAGGAAATCATGAGAGACGTGGGCCACACTATAGGCACAAGAATGTTTATTGAGATACTTTATGTACAAGGGAGAGTCTTTGAAAAGTTCGTGGAAATGCATATTGTGCAAAACATTATACATGGATTTTAAATATTCTTTTGTACCAAAATAAACTCACACTTGAATTCCACTTTTCCACAAACTTTTTCAAGTTCCTTCATAACCTGAGCAGCCTCTTCTCTGACATTAGGCTCTCTCCGTAGACTCTGGGGGAGAAAAACTATAAACACAACTTTATTGCATTAACAACTGTATCGACATTATTGTTGGTTATTTAATATCGTCTTGAATCTTGTAATACTGTCTACTGTGCTTCTGGCATTTCTAGTATTTGAAAGAGGACTAAGAACATACAATGGAGCGCCATGGCAATATAGAAGAATATCTAACACTACGAGGACATGTTGTTGATATTTTTTTGCTTTTTGAAAAAAGTTGACTACAGTATTATCTGTCCATGGTATTTTCTGATTTTCCACTAATGAATGCTCCTAGCCCCTGCTCCCAGCTTCTCTGTTCTTCCTTTTCACTTTATTCCATTGTGTCCTTTGTAACACTAACCCATGGGAGTTGTTAATTGCAGACTCCGAACTGAAGGATGGGGTCGTGGAGCTTAATTACAACACAGGGCAGGAAACCCCTTCACATTTAATACCAGGCCTTCCCAACCACAGGGAAGTCTTCACTGGTTACACTCCTCTGTGACTCTGCCCTTTTCAGAGTTGCCAGATCTCCTGCTCAGCCCTCCGGCTCACACGCCCCCTTCTCTCTACTTCCTGACCGCTCATCTCCAACTGTATCTCAAGCTGCCAGAAAAGTAATTAAAATATCTTCCTTTTTTAATTTTTTTTTTTTTTGCTATAGGGCTCATGTACTCACTGGGTCGAGACAGAGAGAGGGAAGGTGAGAAATCATTCCCTGGGGGAAGGCCATGCTACAATCCCTTCTCCTTTCCAACCACTGGATCTGGAACTTGAACCATGTGGTTGGCCATGTGGGATCCAACTCCCTTAACCACCAGGCCACAAATTGGTCCAGATCTCTTTGTCTTTACACTTCATATTTACATGTGTATATGGTCTGAAAAAGAAGACTGAAAAGTATGCTCCAAATTATTAACAACTGTTCATACTGATTATTGAGATTACGAGAGCCTTTTCTTATTTTCTTTGGGCTAATATTCTTTCCAACAACTATAAATTTTGTACTTATGAAAAATTATGTCTTTAAGTAATCGGATGCCACAAGAAATCATTCTTTTGTTGCAAAATTTTCCTTTTCAAATGTAAAACTTTTGACTTCCTCTTAACTTCCTTTACCTCCAGTTCTTACCAATAAACTTAGGAGAAAAAAAGCAGGTTTATAAACAGCTATAATTAAAGTCTAAAATATATACTTCGAACACGTCAACAGGCAAAGATGAAATAGAAAGCAACTATTAACTGGTGTGCCACACTGATCCCCGGGTTCAAGTGTGGGTGAAGTCCTGAATTTATGCTGTGTGTTTTCCTGGATTTATACCAAGAGTTGCCTTTCAGCCGTACTCAATCAAGCTGGAAGACATTTGGCCAGATTCATGGCCCATGAATTTTAACCAGAGATAAAATTTGATAAAATCTGTCAAGCTTGATGTTTAGTTTTCCAAAAAAATTTATGTCAGCTATTCATCTACATAAAATATGTAAGGGACAATCGACTCTGAGGTTCAGATCAAAGATGCAGGTAACGGACTGAGCCACTGGGCGCTGCTAAGACGCCGCGCTCCACAGGCTGGGACCACGCAGGAGGCTGGGGTTCTGCTCCTGGTCCAACTTAAAGGCCAGGCACCGCGGCATGTGCCCATGATCCCAGCAGCCTGGGAGGCTGAGTGAGGAGGATGGCGATGTGGTAAAACCCCGTCTAGAAAGGAAAAACCACGGCCAATGTGCACCATCTGGTGGGAAGGTGCGGTAGGCTGAGTGGCAACTTTCATGTTGACCTGAAACCTCCGAGCGTGCGTCTTTATTTGGAAACAAGGTCTTTACCGATGTAATTAGTTAAGTCCTCGAGGTATGGTGGATTTAAGAGAGACTCAGACAGAGACAAAGCAGGAAGTGTGGTTAACTGGCTGGAGACACCACCCTAAGAATCTGTAGATTGTATGAGATTCTCATTGGGGTGTCTTTCATTGTTGAATGGGCTGGGGGAAGTGTTGGGAGGTATGAAGGGGAAAAGAGCGAGCTAAATTTATGTTAATATCCTTAATTTGGAGAAATTATTACTTAGACCATTTTTGTTACATCCGATTACTCAGAAGTGCGAGCCATCGAATTCACATAGTACAATATTCCCTTAAGTAGGAGGGTCATAAAGCACAACTGCATGCCCTCCGCAGCCCCGGCTGGCCGCATGAAGAAGAGGGGGGTCTAGGACTGATCGCTGACTGACAAGAAGCAAAAACAGAAAATAGTTGGAGGGCCTGTCAGTGAGGGAGAGGGCCGTGGTGTTGGAGTGTCCACACAATGAGCTTACAGCTGCCCAGTTCAGCCGGGACAGCAGCCGGGCAGGTGCCAACCTGAAATACTCATCCCAGGGCACACGAACTTGGCCCATCTGTCTCTGACCTCGCCAGTCTCTGAGAGAGCAAACGGAGCCAGACGCTGTTTTTACATTCAATACATTCTGCACAGAAAGTCATAAAACCGTGATAATGCAAACCCTTCTCGTCTTCAAAGGGGGTCGGAGCCAGTGGCCACAGGTGAACAGAGTGACTGACTTTGCCGGTGAAGCTCTCAGCCCTAGGTGAAGTTTATGTCAGGTTTATCAACTCAGCGAGTTATTTACGATGTGCCGTAACCACCATGCCGCCTGCCAGCCCCAACAGTAGACTATTTGTAGTTCAAGTTTTAGGGTAATCAAAAGTTCCTTGCAGGGGACAGCAGGTGGTATGATGTTTTGGACGCTGGACTCTCATGAAAGACCATGGTTCAAGTCCCAGACCTGGTGACTTTATTTCTCACTTCCCCTTTCTCTTTCTCTCTCTCTCTCTCTCTCTGGTGAGCACATGTGCCCTGTAGCAAATTAGATAATTAATAAATAAATAAATAGAAATAGTTATTTAAAATAATTTATATTTTTAAAAAAGGTCCACACGGGCTAACCATGGGAACTCAGGGCTCTGTGATAACTATTTTTTTTTTTTTTTTGGAGAGGTTTTTGCTATAGGGCGCGTGCACTCACCAGAAAGAGGAGAGAGACAGAGAGACAGAAAGCGAGAAATCACCCCCCAGGGGGGATGGCCACGCCACAATCTCTTCTCCTCCATTCTCCTCTCAGGATCTTGGGCATGCACGCACACGTGCCCGGTGTGAGTTTTAAGCCACCGAGTCCGGGACACGAACCGTGGTCGACTACGTGGGAGTCCAGCAACATAGCCATTACACTAACTGCTGGTCCCCAGGGCTCTGTGATAACTCAGTGCTGAATCCATATGAAAGGTGCTGGGTTCGTGTCCTGAGGTCTTGTGGTAGTAGCTGACTAAGACCAGGGGTGAATCATGCCATCAGGCCCCTGCTAGGGTATCTCTCTCTGTGTGTCTCTCTGTCTCTCTGTCTCAGGATGATTGACTGCATGAGGGTCGGCATCCCTACCCTCTGTGTTGTTCAAAAGTTTCCTATATTCCTTGGGAACCAGCAGTTAGCGTAATGGCTGTGTCGCTGGACTCCCACGTAGTCGACCACGGTTCGTGTCCCGGACTCGGTGGCTTAAAACTCACACCGGGCACGTGTGCGTGCATGCCCAAGATCCTGAGAGGAGAATGGAGGAGAAGGGATTGCAGCGTGACCATCCCCACTGGGGGGTGATTTTTCACTTTCTGTCTCTATGTCTCTCTCTGTCTGCCTGGCGAGCGCATGCGCCCTATAGCAAAAATCTCTCAAAAAAAAAAAAGGAAAAGAAAAGTTTCCTATATTCCTTTTGCAGATTATTCTTTTCCTTCCACTTTAGGCAGACTTTGCCCCTCTTATAAGCAGATCACTCGTGAAATGATGACTGTGTTCAAGAAACCCAAAGTAATTTTACTAGTAGCTTAAAAAAATGATAATAATAATCCAAAAGGCTGAACACGTCTAGGAAAGAAAAAAATCTACCAACAGGAGAAAATGATGAGAACAGAGTGTGACATTTAGCACGGAGGGGCCCGATGGCGGCACACACAGCAGTAGATGCAGTACTCTGCAGGGCTGAGCCGTGGGAGGCTCCAGGTCTGTGTCCAGAGACCTCTCTGGGCACACCAGGCATGTTTGTGACCATGACCCAGGGCCGGCTGAGGCCGGGTGGATCACGGCATCAAGACTCTGTTGGGGTGCTTTCTCTCTGTCTCCTCCTCTCTTTTGGTCATGGAAGAAATAAATGTGTAAATTTTAACAGAACTTTAGCCATGATAACAACATGGCCTTGTTTTCATCCCAGAGTTTGACGGCCGACTTTCCAAAGCATGTCATCCCGCGGGGTTCATCCTCACCGCGTGTTGAGGACAGAGACGAGGCGGGACCTGCGTCTGTTCATTCCTAGCAGCCCTCGCCAGTGGAGCCGTTGTCACCAAGTGAAGTAACACAGCTGCCGACAGCCCTGCCTTCCCAATGACCCTCCAGTCCCGCTGGGGACCTTCCATTGGACAGAGAGAGGTGCACGGCCCCTTCAGGACCAGTGGCCACAGATTTCCCCAGTCCGGCACTCCCTGGGCCAGGGTGGGACTAGAGTGAGGCGAAGAAGTCATTACTTTGGGTCAAAATTTAGGGGGATGCCAAAATACTCACTAATCAAGATAAGTAATATTTTAATATCTTTTTTTCAATAGATGCATGTACTCACTGAAGAGATAGAGTGAAAGAAAGTGAGAAAGTCCCCCCCCCCCCGAGGGGAGATGGCCATGCCACAACTCTCTCCTCCATTCTCCTCTCAGATTTTGGGCACACACACACACACACACATACACACACACACACACACACACACACACACACACCTGGCATGTTTTTCAAACCAGAGGGTCCAGGACTCAAATCTCGTGGTCAGCCACAAATCCAGCATCTTAACCATCATGCCACTGGCTGGCCCTTTAATGCAATATTGTTAACAATTTAAGATAATACCAAAAACCCCACTGCAAACCAACCATCCAAAAAAAGTTATTAAAGAATTATTTTATTTAACTTTATTTCTTTATTTTCATTTGACCAGAGAGGGACAGAGTGAGTGAAAGAGAAGGGAGGGAAAGTGAGAAAGCAAGCTGCCAAGTCCGGGACTCAAACTGTGGTTGGACATGTGAGAGTCCAGTGCCCTAATCCCCCTGCCACCTGCCGCCCTCCCAAATTTTAAATAAGGAATCGGTGTTGCTGATTTTCCTTTGTCTTCCAGGCTCTGCTATGGCTCTGCATGGTACTGCTCTGATGGTTGGGGCTGGACTGCAAAAGCACCTTTCCTCTCTGCCTCCACCCCCACTTCAAAGAATATTCCCGGGGCCAGCAGGTGGCGTGGTGGTTAAGGTGCTGGACTCCCACAAGGCCAACCACGGTTCAAGTCCCAGATCTGGTGACTTGCTTTCTCACTTTCCCTCTTTCTCACTCTGTCTCTCTCTGATCAAATGAAAATAACAGAAATGAAATAACTGTTTTTTTAAAGACAGAATATTCCTTCTGGCCAGAATATTCCTTCTGGTCTGTATTTCATATAGACCAGTATGCTACAATCTGGCTGGGCCTGCCGTTTTCTTTTTCTTTTCCTTTCTTTTTGTAGAGACGGGTTGTTACCCAGATTGGCATGAATTCATGACCCTTCTGCCTCACCCTCCCAGCTGGCTGGGATGACAGACCCCAAGCCCAGCCATGACCGCGTTTTCTGATCCTGATTAAGCATATTCATTTTAGGTACTTCCTCTGAATTATAGCCATATGGGAGCAAGTGGGGAAGGATATTTGAATTTAGGGATGCATCAGAAAATCCAGCTAGGGGTTTTACTTGGCATGCTTAAAGTAGCCTTCACGCCCACTGTCCCCAATCCCTCTCCTTTGGGTGACAGGAAAAGAAGTGCGAAGATTTCTATATGCCAAAAGGGGAGAGAAGAGGGTCTCCCCAAGGGCGTCATGGCCTGGCCTCTCCTCCAAGGTCTCAGATGCCCCAGCATCCAAATGCCAACGACGCAGCAGGGAGGTCACACATTCCTCCATCCCAAGCCTGCAGAACCCATGGCTCCCAAACAAGTCCTTCTCCATCATTCTATTCCTAACCAGTCTGCCCTGCTCAGCCACTGTCCTGTCTGCTGTTTTCTTTCATTCTTCTCCACGCAGTGCACTGAGGCCGTAGCTGCAGTTCTTCCTGAGCTCCTCTGTCCAGGGCACAAGGTGGGGTGGGGTGGGGTGGGATGGGGGAGATGCAGCTGCAGTTGGCTCTAAACCCCAACCACGTGGCTCTGCTCCCCCTGTCCAGCCCCACCAGAGAGGTCACATGTCTGCGTTGTACCGGGGACCGGACAGAAGCAACGTGAGGACCGGAGAGGGTCCAAGAGCTCGTGGACCAGACTTGGGTGTGGATGGGTGCTCAGAGCAGGGAGAGCAGTGTGTCCAGATGGCTCAGGGGAACGTGACAGAGCTGAGACCAGGTGGAAGGACACACGCATGCTGGTGGCTCAGGAGAACAGTGATAAGAATTCAGACCAGGGAGAAGGAGGCTCAGAGGACTCCTCCTAGCAGATGTGGCCTGCAGAGGGAGTGCTGGGGAGGCCAGGGGACGGCAACTGGAGGGATGAGGCACACCTACTAACAATGCCCCGTGTCCTCCAGACCTGCTGTCGCTTCTTATTTGTAGTACAAATTCCTTAGTTTGTCTCTAAGAATAAGAGCTGGGCCTCTTGCTTACAAATGGAGAGAGAGAGACGAGAACAGAGTCTAAGTAGGAAATTTTCTTGCCCCTAAATATCTTTAGTAGGAAGCCGTTTGGGTCTTTAAAAACGTGCTCAATGAAGGACGCTAAGGGCAGCTCGCCCCCTCTCCTCTGTAACTTGTCACTCCCACAGCAGATCAGTTCACCAGGCCCACCCCCTCCTGTGAGCCCTCCCGAGGGTCCAAGTATTTTGAAGAGGAGGTACAATACAGAGGAAGGAGCAGGCCTCAGTTCAAAGCAGCCGAGAAGTAATTCAATTCAATGCCATTTCCCCTAAATGGCATCCTGCATTCCAGCGACCGACCTGACAGTCGCTCCATTACGCCGGGCATCTTCCCCGTAGGTCCTGGCTGAACAGATAACAGTGACGCTGCGGGGCGGCCCAAGAAGTCTGCAAAGGGAGAGGGGCTCCTCTGGACACCCGCGGCTTTTGCCCTGGGGCCTGGGAGCTAAAACACCCACCTCGGGGAAGGGAAGCCGGCCCCTCAGACTCCCTGGGCACTCTTGGTCCAGTGAGGGCTGAGAATCAGTTGAGTCAGGTCTGCTGGGATACTTTATGGAAACGCAAAGTCCCACAGCTGCTGAGTCAGAATCCCTAGGGGTGGAGGTGGGGAATCACTGTTTTAAAAGAGCTGGAGGGACCAGCAGGTGGCATGGTGATTAAGGCATTGGATCCCACATGGCTTAGTCCCAGACCAGGTGGCTTGAAAATGACACAGGGCACAACCCCCAAATCCCAGGAGGACAATGGAAAAGAAACTGTGGCACGGCCATCGCCCCTGGGAATTAATCTCTCACTTTATCTCTCACTGTCTCTCTTAGTCTCCAACGAATGTACGCTCCCTATGGCAAAATCCTTAAAAAAGTAAATAAAGAAAAATTTTAAAAATTAAAAGCACCAGAGGCAACTGACGTCCACTACAGTTTGGGAAGGACAGCGGGTCTCCAAGCACCTCTCAGACATGGGTAGACACCACTGTCCTCCTGTCCTCTTGCCCTCTTGCCTCTGACAAACAGACTGATGGGCTTTCTAGTGTTTCTCCATTACTGAAGACTGGGCCTCGGAAAAGGCCTTGGAGGAGGGAGGGTCAGGAGAGGCCTTGGAGGAGGGAGGGTCAGGAGAGGCCTTGGAGGACGGAGAATCAGGAGAGGTCTTGGAGGAGGGAAGCAGACAGGCCTACACGCACTGTCTCTGCAAGGTGGCCAGGGCCATGCGGTCATGAGAAAGCTCTGGAGGAAGAGGCCTTCCACCTCTGCTCACCCTGGGCCTGGAGATGTAGCGTGGGTGGTGCTGGAGGCCTGTGTGCCTGTCAGGGCTGGGTCGTACCCTGCTTCCTCCCTGCTTATCGGACTGAAATGCATGAGGGGCTTTGGGAAAACCCAGTTGCCTCCTGCAACCTTGGTTGGTGAAATGTTTACAAACTTATTCCGGATTGCTTTTGTAAGCAGAAGAAATAAAGATCAAATTTAAATTGAAAAATAAACGGAATTACTTAGCATGCTGAATTACAAAGTGAAAGGTTATTTTGTATTTCATCCATTTTATAAATTCAAATAGCAACATACACAAGTTTCCCTGTGTGTGTGTGTGTGTGTGTGTGTGTGTGTGTGTGAGTGTGGTGGGGGGGATACACCTGTAGAAGATTAGAACAGGCTTGTCTTGTTTTATAAATAATTGTGCAGTATTATGAAATCGTGAAACATAACCAGAGAGTCGCTTGGCCTCTTACACTCCAGTTCCCACGTGTTTTGAATGAAAACTTAAACTAGCCAGTAGTCCAGAATGTTTCTCAGGCCACCTGGGCTGGGACTCAAACCACACGGCTGGTCTTAACCACTAGGCCGTAGAACTGGCCTCAAACGTCTTTGGTTATAAAAATACTTTTATCAGGTGAAATAATCATAATAATGACAGTTAATATTTATGTTTTCACACTTTGTCTCTTTCTAGCCTCACACAATATGGCCAGGGTCACTATGGTGCCGTGGAGGAAATGGAGCCTCGAGGAGGTTAAATATCGTAGTCAAGGTCACACAGCCAGCGCCAGGTGGTGTGCAGTGGGAAGGTCCGGGTTTGTGTCCCAGGGCCTCCCTGTTCAGCTGGGCATGCGCGTGCCATTGAGCTTGGGCTGGCTGGGGCAGGGGTGGACTGCAGCCTGAAGACTGTGTTGGTGTCTCTCTGTCTCTTTCCTAATGCAGCTGGGTCAGAATCCCCTGGGGGTGGAGGCTGGCAATCAATACTTAGAAAGCACCAGGGTTGCCTCTGATGCCCACTCCTTGGTTACCCCAGTTTATCGGCATTCTGGAATCTCTCCTCCACCCCCACGGGATAGCCTTGGCCAGTCCCTTGCTTCCTTGGGGCTGGAAGAGCAAGGGGAGCAGGAGCCGGAAAGCCCCTGCCATTTGGGAGCCCAGGGGACTCACGCGGCACAGCTGGGAGCTCAGAGCCTATAAACAGACTGCCAGCCAAGCCTGCCAGGCAGAGGGAGGGCGGCCTCTACTTCGGCTTCCTTGGTTCTTACGTGCTCTACTCTGAATCGCCTTCCAGCTCCCATACGCTCACTTCTCCCAGACTCCATCTTGGTATAATTCAAATCCGATCATGTCTTTTCCTTGAAGACATCTCTCAAAAGCTCCTCAGTCCTGGAGTTCGAGAAGCATCCTTTTTTTTCGCCTATTAAAAATTAATTTCAGCTAAGAGTTTTGTCTATATAATGGGTAAAATATCGCTTTTTAAATTTTTTCATTAAGATTAAACCACAATTTAAGACATTCTCATAGTTTTCTTTGATCTCCCAAATAGATCCAAGGATTCTCAGGAGAATATAGACCCTGAATTAAGAAATTCAAGTCAAATTCAGGCAGAAGCCCATATACACAATAATATAGCAAATTGTGACATCTAGTGGTACATTATGGTATTGCACAAAGAAGCCGTTAGTCTCTGGTATAAATCAAAATGAGAAAAATTCCTTTCACACAAAGAAAGAAAAAGGGAGATTTGGGGATCTCTGCATAGGCCTGAGTCCTGGTCCTGATTTTTACTATAACCATCTTTTTTTTTTTAAACCAGATCGGTTAAGTCATTTGGTCTCAGGAGCCTCGCCTTGAATTATGCAGTCTTTAAAAAGTTAATGAAAAATATATGCTATAAAAAAACTATGCAGGTAGCATAGTGGTTATGGTGCTGGACTCCCACATGGCTAACCACAGTTTGTGTCCCGGACCTGGCAACTTGAAAAATCACCCTGGTGTGTCTGTGTGTGTGTGTGCATGTGCCCAAAAATTCCAAGAGGAGAAAGGAGAAGGGATTCAGTGTGGCTCCCCATGAGGGTGATTTCTCACTTTCTCTCTCACTGTCTCTATCTCTCCAGTGAACACACACATCCTATGGCAAAAACCTTTAAAAAAAATTAAATTAAGCATGGCTTTCAAAATGTTTTGCACCAAAATAAACTCATCCTTTAATTCGATTTTTCCACAAACTGTTCAAAGTCCCCTGGTACAGCATGGATCATGCCACCTCAGAGGCTTGTCTACTGTGCCCCTCAAAGCACCATGACCACCCACAGGGCCCCCATATGAAAGGCAGGGCCCAACCGGGCGTGGCTCTTCTCTACACCTTCTCATGTAGGCATATCTTTTTATCTTGATTTTATTGTATTGAGGAGTTATTTTATTTAACTTTATTAATTTTATTATTATTATTACTTAATTTGACCAGAGAGGGACATAGTGAGAG
The DNA here is from genome assembly GCF_000334495.1 of Tupaia belangeri chinensis. Lineage (NCBI taxonomy): Eukaryota > Metazoa > Chordata > Mammalia > Scandentia > Tupaiidae > Tupaia > Tupaia belangeri. Next base: position 1,210,888 of record NW_006206042.1, on the reverse strand, counting down.
AGAGAGAGAGAGAAAGCAAGCCACTACGTCCAGGACGCGAACTGCAGGTGGCCATGTGGGAGTCCAACACCCTCTAACCACCACGCCACCTGCTGGTTCCCTTTTTTATAAATGTTAATTGGCAGAGGGTGTGCGTGCTCACCAGAAAGACAGGAGAGACAGACGGAAAGAGAGACGGAGAGAAGGAGGCACCCCGTAGTGGGGTGTGGTCACACTGATCTCCTCATCCCTCCATCCTGTCAGGGTCTGGGCATGAGCACATGGGTGCGCAGTGTGTTTATCAAGCTGCCAGCTGGGACTCAAGTCATGGTTAACCATGCCAGGTGTGGTGTTCTCAACCACCAGGCTAAAACCTGACCCACTTTTTTTGGGGGGGTCAGCAGATAGTGTAGTGTGGGAGGCTGCGCACCAGGGAGTCTGCCGAGGTTTCTCAGAGAGCAAACCATTGCCATGATTGGTTCCCTTCAAAAACCCTGACCTTTGAAACTTTGCTCTGATTGGCCACTAGAATCCCTCAAATTTGCATATCCAGCACCTCATGATTGGTCCAAAAGCAACCAATCATAACCCACTGTTTACAACCCACCAGCGTGTATATAACCACGATGCCTGGCCCACAGTAGCCAGATGACCAGGAAGACAACACAGACGACCAGGAAGAAGACGACGACCAGGAGAGTCTGAAGAGCTGAAACACCGCACAGTCTCCAGACGACCCTGAAGACCCTGAACAGCTGTAACACTACATCGTCTCTGGATGACCCTGGAGAGTTGTGACACTGTGTCGTCTCCATGCTGCTCACAATAGATGACGCAACCCTGAAGAGTTGTAACACTACATCGTCTCCGGACGACCCTGGAGAGTTGTGACACTGCGTCGTCTCCGTGTTGCTCACAATAGATGACACAACCCTGAAGAGTTGTAACACTGCGTTGTCTCCGTGCTGTACCTTGCTGCCCACAATAAACGGACGACACTGAAGACACGGTGTCGTCTCCGTGCTGTAACACTACGCTGCTTGTCCCGGCTCTCACTCCTTTACTCAGGAAACCTGTTCGGCTGTCCCCCCGGGACGGGACAGTGTAGTGGTGAAGGCCACTGAACACTCCCACATGGCTGACCACAACTCGAGTCCCGGACCTGGTGGCTTGCTTTCTCACTTTCCTTGTCTCCTTCTCCGTCTCTCTCTGGTCAAATTAAAATAAATGAATGAATAAACACAAATACTTTTTTTTTTTTTTAAAGCGTTTTATCTTTTCATATTTGAACTTTGTTTTGTTTTAATTTGCTATAGGGCAGGTGCACTCACTGGAGAGAGTCGGAGAGAGGGAAAGTAAGAAATCACTCCCCAGACGGGACTGCCATACTGCAATTCCTTCTCCATTCTCCTCTCCAGGTTTTGGGCCTGTATGCCCACACGCAAACGCAGTGTGTTTTTCAACCCTCCAGGACCAGGTTTCAAACTGCACAGTCAGCCATGTGGGATCCAGCTGCCTTAACAACCACACCACCTACTGGCTTCTATATATGATTTTTCTGAATAACATTTTGTTTTCAAAAAGAACTCTGCAGGGCCCAGTAGGTGGTGTGGAAGTTAAGGTGCTGGACTCCCACGTGGCCAACCGTGGTCTGAGTCCCAGATCTCGCAGCTTACCTTCTCTCTCTCATCAAATTAAATAATAATAATTAATTAATTTAATAAATCTTTTTTTTTAGAGGTCTTTTTTTTCTTTTCTTTTGCTATACAGAGCATGCGCTCACCAGAAAGACAGAGAGAGACAGAGAGATAGAAAGCAGGAAATCACCCCCCCAGGGGGGATGGCCACACCACAATCCCTTCGCCTCCATTCTCCTCTCAGGATCTTGAGCACGCACGTACACGCGCCCGGCGTGAGTTTAGGCCACCGAGTCCGGGACTCAAACGGTGGTCAACTACATGGGAGTTCAGCAACATAGTCATTATGCTAACTGCTGTTCCCTAATTTAATAATTCTTCCAAAAAAAAAAAAAAAAAGAATTCCACAGCTCTTACAATAGTTTCAGAAAATGCTCCATTTCTACTATAAAACCTGGCCAATCCACATTGACATTTACCATGCCTACCACATTTCAAAGTTCTGTACTAAACCTTTACGGGCTGCAAAAGTAGGCACCCTGGCCCCCCTTACTTTAAGAGCTTAGAAATTGGTTGCAGAATAAAACACACACATCATCTACTCATTCCTTAACTAAGCATTTTTGTCAAATCAACAGGAAGATTTTTCTTCCATGAGATCATATCTCTGATTTTATAAGTCGTGGGAGAATTCTTTTTCTAGTCAATCTTGCTGGAAGGCATCTGTGCTAAAAAGCAGTGTTTCAGGAGCCTCTTGGGAAGAAGTTGTGATGGAGTTGAGCTACACTGTCACCACTATATAACAGCCTTCCATCTCTTGGGAACTGGACGAGATTAAGAGACTTTGTGGGTATTATCTATGGTGTTTGAGGAAAGTGTCTAAGCCTTTCAGTGTACCAACCAAGAAAAATTCACTAGAGGGCTGCAAGGAGGTATCACGTAAGAGCTCGGCATACTCTCGTTAAAAGTTTATCTTTGCTGGGACCAGCAGTTAGCTTAATGGCTATGTCGCTGGACTCCCACGTAGTTGACCACGGTTCGAGTCCTGGACCCGGTGGCTTAAAACTCACGCCGGGTGCGTGTGCGTGCGTGCCCAAGATCCTGAGAGGAGAATGGAGGAGAAGGGATTGCAGCGTGGCCATCCCCCCTGGGGGGTGATTTCCTGCTTTCTGTCTCTCTGTCTCTCTCTGTCTGTCTGGCGAGCGCACGCGCCCTATGGCCAAAAAAAAAACTCTCAAAAAAAAAAGTTTATCTTTGCTTGCAGCAGTGACACAGTGGTGATAAAACGCTCTGCAAAGCCGGAAGCAGATAGAAGATTGGGGTTCAGTTCCCAGGTCAACTGGTCCAAACCAGGCCTGTGTATGCCTGTGATCCTGATTGGCTGGGAAGGGGGTGAATCTCAGCAGGATTGAGAATGCCTCTCTTTCTGTGCCTTCCTTCCCTCTTCTCTTTCATTAAACAAATAAATAGATCAATAAGTAAACAGGAAAAATTATTAATCTTCACTTAAAAGTCAGAGTGTCTGGGCCCAGCCTTTGATGCAGGTCACAGAGCACTGATCATGTTAGTGGAGTCACATGGGAGGCCCAGGTTCAGATCCCATGCTGACCTGAACACATAATCCCAGCCTGGCTGGAAGATGAGGAAGAACTGCTGCCCGGGGAGACCCTGTTGTGGATGGTCTCTCTCTTTCTCTCTCTTTCTGTCAATAAATAAAATAAACTTTGAAACAATAAGAAATCAAGTTGTTTGTTTTTTTGTAACTTTATTTATTTATTATTATCATTATTATTTTCCAGTTTGATCAGAGAGAGAGAGAGAGAGAGAGAAAGTGAGAAAGCAAGCCACCAGGTCCAAGACTTGAACCGTGGTCAGCCATGTGGGAGTTCAGCACCCTTAACCACCATGCCACTTGCCGGCCCCAAGTTGTTTTTAAAATATTTCTATTAAAGAATAAGAAGGCAGCCAGGAGGTGGTGTGGTGATTAAGGCACTGGATCCCACACAGCCAACTACGTCACAGTTTGAGTCCCAGACCTAGCGGCTTGAACAGGCGTATATGCATGTGTGTCCAAAATCCCAAGAGGAGAAGCAGAGAAAGATTTACAGCATGGCCATCCCCCATGAGGGGTGCTTTCTTACTTTCCCTCTCTCTTTCTCTGTAGCATTGTTTTTTTTTTAGAAAGAGATTTTTTGCGATAGGGCACATGTGCTGGCTGGAGACACAGAGAGACAGAAAGTGAGAAATCACTGCCCAGGGGGGATATAACGAATTTTTAAAAAGAAAGAATAAAGAGAAATCTCCACCTCAGTGATCCAAATAAAGTAATAATAACACATGAATAACTGGTACTGATGAAGCACTTGCTCAGGCCCTGAGAGGGTCTTTCCAGCTTTAGCTCATTTCACCCTCAGAACATCTCTCTTCTTTTTTTTTTTTCTTTGGAGAGATTTTCACTGTAGGGCACGTGCGCTCGCCAGACAGACAGAGAGAGACATAGAGACAGAAAGCGAGAAATCACCCCCCAGGGGGGATGGTCACGCCGCAATCCCTTCTCCTCCATTCTCCTCTCCGGATCTTGGGCACGCACACACACGCGCCCGGCGTGAGATTTAAGCCACCGAGTCCGAGACACGAACCACGGTCGACTACGTGGGAGTACAGCGACATAGCCATTACGCTAACTGCTGGTTCCCACTCTCAGAACATCTCTCGAAAGTCCATTTGAGTTTTATTGTCATTTACAGAGGAGGAAACGAAGGCACAGTTACTGGTCAATAAGGAAGCCGTGGTTGGCTAGCTCCACTGATGTACACTGTCCGCCCCTGGGGAGATGACAAATGGGGTCAGAATCTCTCCACACCCCACGCCCCACAGGCTGTGCTGGGGGTGCGCTCTACACACAGCTCTGGGCTCAAGGATGACCAGGACCACTGAAGAGTCCCACCTTCTGCAGAGCTCCAGCACTGGACACTGCCCAGCACTGCATGCGGTGAGGCAAGGGAGCAAAGAGGGCAGCGAGTCCCTGGGCTGTCTCTGTCTCTCGGCTCCCAGACATCTGTCTCACTATACCCAAAAGGTACAACGAACAGAGGCAGGCCTATAGTGCAGTGGTTAAGGGAGGTGGACCCCACATGGCTGACCGCAGCTCAAGTCCTGGCCTTGAAAAACACACGAGCCACGTATGTGTTTGTGCCTCAGATCCTAACAGGATGGAGACATGGAGGAGAAGAGATTGTGGCATGAGCATGCCCCATTGGGGGTGTACGTTCTTTCTCTTTCTCTCACTCTTTGACGAGGGCACATACCTTCTGGCAATTATTAAAAAAAAAAAAAAAAAAAGATTCAAAATATACTATTTTAAAACCTTATCAAATCAGAGATATCTTCCTTCTTGGGTGGGACCCACTTGGCAAAGTGATTCGCGTCTCAAGCCTCCAACAGGCATAATAGAATCAAAGAGTTATTTTACTATTCTCTCTTTTCCCTATCTGAGGAAGTCCAAGAAACATGTGATCTGGATTGAAGGTAAGTTTTCTCCTTAAGACCGTCTTCCCTCCCCTACCTACCTTTCCCAAGCAAGGAAGAAGAGACCCAGACCACAGCTCAGCCCCAGGGCACAGCTAGGTGTGTCCCCTCTCAGAGGGGAAGAAAAAAGAGACTTTTCAATGATCTTCCCAACTACAGGGACTATAAGGTTGAGACTCCCAACCGTAACCATAACCCAAGGAATGGGTGGGTCTACACTGATAGGCAATTACGCAGCAAGCAAAAAACAAAGAGCTATTCTCAAAGGAATTTCATAATCACTATGTCTTTTCTTCCCTTCTTGTAATATGTATAATTTATCTTCTCTTGGAAAGATGCACATAAATTTTAATGCACCTTACTTAAGAATAATAAACAAAGTCGCAAATTGTTAATTCCATTTGTCTCCCAGGAGAAAGAGGAAAATCTTAACTATGTGCTAAGTATTAAGGTGACTTCAGGACTGTGAAAAGGAATTTAACAAGAGTGATCCCGAAAGGGAAGGCATCCCTGAATTGCCGGGCCCTGAAGATAATCAACATATCCATGTGACCATAAGACAGCCCCATCCTTCAAACACTGACTAGGACTTTAGCTGACATTGAACAAGCAAGCAGGTATCTCAAGGTGCCAGGATTAGAGAGGCGGACTCCCCTTCACAGTGAAAGAAAACACTAGTCACACAATTGCTGGAAAACAAGACTATTAGGAACATTGTCCAACCTCTCATCCAATGCATTTTCCCCTTTTATAATATGCTTGGCAAATGGTCAATCTCCCTTTCTGTTGTCCAGAGGCTAAGGGGAAAAGATTGTTTTATTTGACATTAGAAACAAATGTGCCTCCCCCAGGTGACTATAAATCCCAGGGAGCATCAGGCAGTTTCCCCTGCAACTGCTGAATAGGCTGGGATTTCCTCAAGGTATGGATTGGAAAACAGAAGCTGCCTATCCATCTCTATCCATCTCTGCCTCCTCGTCACGCTCTGGGAGACATCGCGAATGCTCAAAAGGCCCACTTTTCAATTTGAGACTCAAAACGAGTGAAATAGATGGTGTTTCCAGTCCACAGTGACAACCCGAGTCAATGCACTTAACACTTTCCTTCTGTGATTCCCAGCTGAAATGACCTCCAGGACAGAGGACAAACTGAGGGCAGAGATGAGTGAGGGTCATGAGGACTGTCATGTTGTGGAAGGTGATGACAAATTCAAAGCCTATGACTGTCTTAAGAAAGGGAGGGGTGCTGGAGCGCTCAAGGAGGGCCAGGTGGCCCCAGGCCAGCTTAAGGCTCAAGCATGGTGCAGAGTGCCTGGAAGAAGGCAAGGCAGACGGGGCAGAGGTGCTGGGGAGGCTGGCTCCTGGAGATGGCAGCCACATTTGCTGGAGGGTCACTGCTGCCCTGGGGGCTTCAGCTACCCAACAATCATGGAGGGAGCCCTTCAGCCAGAGGTAAGGCTGCTGACCCATGGTCGCCTCTTTTCTTACCCCTCCCATACAGGGAGGTTTCTAAGGTAGTTAAGGTCAAGAAAACACACAATTGCTTCCTGTGCTGAGATTGAAAGGCCTCCATAGAGATGCAGTCTCTCAGAGAAAACCTCTCCATTTTCATGCTGAGCAAGGCATTAGCCTTCTGTAGTGAGGGTGAGAACGTGGTGAAAAATGAGCAGACAGACAAATAAAAGGACCAATCAGAGGAAAACTTGATAAAATAGGATGCATCTGGATTTATTCTAGCAAGCATTGAATGCTAAAGACGAGGAAAAAAAGCCTATAACCATCCAGGTGGTGGTGATGGGGAAACAGGTAATTCACACTGAGAAATAGCTTATTTCTCCTCTGCGACTTTAAATGCAAAATGTGTTTCAATAGCAGAATAGTTCATAAATTCACGTAATGGAAAAATACTGCAGCAGTGAAAATGAGGGTGCTTCAACCACACGCTAGCATGCATGAATCACATACCCAGAGTTCTGGGCAAAAGAGTATCATAAAAATACACATACTGCATGATTCTCTATATGTGTAGATCAATAATGTCCAAGTTAAACAATACATTGTTGGGCCAGTCCATGGCCTGGTGCTGAAGGGAGCACTAGCCTACGTGTCCACCACGATTCAAATCCTGGTCTGGCATAGGCATGGGCATGTCCCAAATCCCAACAGGATGGGAAAATAGAGCAGACTGTGGCATGACCATGCCCTGTTACGGGGCACTTTTTCTTTCTCTTTCTCTCTCTTTCCAGCAAACGCATGCATCCTCTGAAAATTAGAAATAATAATAATAATCAAACACAAGCGACATTTCTATTAAAGTCAGGTTCAACACAAAGCTGTTTGCTATTACGACCATTATGCCACTTGATTAGGTAGTTTCGGTCAAATGTGATAAGGCAAGAAAAAATAATTAGGAAGTATGCATATTGAAGAAAAGGAGACAAAATTGTCATTTTGATGATGTAATTACTCGAAAATCCAATAAAATTTACTACAAAATGGTTATTGCTAATTAGAGAATTCTTATAATGTGTCCCATTGCAAATAAGCATTCAAAAAACTTAATAGCAGTGTTCCCAGCCTCTCATGCCTCCAGGGACAAGCAGCTGGTGTGGGCCTACAGCAGCTGGTGTGGGCCTGCCCTGACCGTCAGCAGCAGCTACTTCCCGACTCCCAGCTCCTGCTCATTTTTGTCAAGATGGACTGTGAGTTCACAGTTGCCACATAGCCCAACCTGTCCAGAGAGTTTTGTAAAACCCGATATTCATATGAAACATCCTCATTATTATATGTGGGTAACTAATTTAAAAACTACCTGAACCAGGGACTGGTCAGTAACACCACAGTAAAACTCTATGCTCTGAGAGGTCGGCCTACCTGGGAAGGCTCTGGGTTCAAGTCTGGAGACCCCCCTGAGTACACTGAGCATACACAGGATGATCAGGGCTGCGAAGCTGGGAATGGATTGCGGTGTTCAGACCCTGTTGGGGATTTCTCTCTCTCCTCTCTCTTATAGAACAAATAAATAAACTTTTTTTTAAAAAGTATCTAAACAGAATATTCCATAAGCTAGATATAATATGGGCCTTCCGCATGCTACTTTTCATCAGAACTTTTCTATACAACTAGTCTGCAAAGATACTGGAGGAAACAAGAAACTGGGGCAAAGATGAATCAATTTGAAATAAAATTACATTCCTACTTTTTTAAAGAATTATTTATTTTAATTTTATTTACTCATTCATTTATTTTAATTTGGCCAGAGAGAGAGAGAGACATACACAGAGAGAGAGAAAGTGAGAGAGCAAGTCAGCAGGTCTGGGACTCAAACTATGGTCTCTCATGTGCGAGTATCCAGAGCCTTAACCGCCATGTCACCTGCTGGTCCCCCTACTATTTGTATTACACCAAATAAAGTCTACAAAGTAAAGAATTAAATATAGAACATGAAACTAAGCAAGCAGAAAAAATATATAGATAAACATTTACATAATCTTGGGTTGGGAATACTCTGAAAATAACAGCAGATACAGAAATCATAAAAGGAGAAACCGACCTTGATCACAGAAGCTTTTTGACCTTTGCAATTCAAACAATGAAAGTCCAATGGCAGACTAGGAAAAATATCTGAAATATACAAGATCAATAGCCCTTATCTAAACAGACTGGTCTCACAAATCAATAGCAAGCATCTCCAGAGACGATTGAGCACAGGATGTAGAAAAACGAATCATAAAATAAGAAATGCCAACAATGAGTATATTGCAAATAGTCTACCTCACGTGCACCACAGAAATCAAATGGACAAAATGCTATTCCCTTACTGAGGTGGTCAGAAACTGTTTTAATTGTTTCGGAGGTGTAGCGTTGCCAAATGCATTTATTATTGGTAGATGTATACATTTATACAACCTATAGAACAATTTGGCAATATGGGTCAAAATCCCTTGACTCAGCAAGTGTATTTCCATACCTTTAACTTAAGGAAATACAAATATATACAAGGATCAACTGGGTCGCTGGAAAAGTCAAGACATATTTTTCTGTGCAAGTCAGTCATAAAACACAGAAACTGCAAACACTGGCAAATAAATAGCTAAATTCGTACACTCGCCCTGTGAAATTCTTGTCAGTTACTTGAAGTCTAAATAGTCTTAGGCTGGCTCTTGGGCTGGTGGCTCAGGCAGCTAGATCCCACATGGCCAACTATGTGGTTCGATTCCTGGATCTGACAGCTTGAGAAACACACTGGGTGCATGGGTATGTGGGTCCAAAATCCCAAAGGGAGGTACAGATGGAGAAGAAGGAATTGCAACATGACCATTCCACATGGGAGGTGATTTCTCATCTCCCTCACTCTGTCTCTGTCTCTGTGGCAAGCACATGTGTCCTCTAGCCAAAACAAATTAAAGTCTGCATAGTCTTACAGAGTATTTATTACTATTAAAAGATACCATATTTTACTCAAGCTTTTTTGAAAAATTTATTTTAAATTAAAATGAATAGTGTGGAGCCAGCCCTGTGACTAGTGGCTAAGGGAGCCAGATCCCACAGCGTATGAGTAAAATCCTGGACCTAGCTGCTTGAAAATACTCCATGTGCCTGAGCCTATGTGCCCAAAATCCCAAAAGGAGGGAGAAATGGAGGAGAAGGCATTGCAGCACAACCATGGCCCTCCTGTAGGTGCTTCCTCCCTCCCTGTCTGTCGGTCTCTCTTTCTGGTGAGCACATATGCTCTGTGGCACCAAAAAATTAAAAAACAAAAACCAAACAAACAAAAATAATGTGACTCCAAACTACACAATATATAGACAACAATCCTAGAAGGATAAAACCTAGGTATTGATAATGTTAATTTCTGGGTTGAGAAGTTGTAGTTATTGTGTTCCAAAATTCTTTCTCAAAACCTTTTTTTTTTTTTTCTGTAATGAACACGTTTTAATAACAAGAGAGAAAAATATTTTTACTTGAAAATTAAAGAAAGCTGGGGACCTCAGGTGAACTACGATTATTATAGTTATTTAGCTGTTTTAACTAATTCAGCTAGATATAGTTTGCAGGATTTAGTTTTGTGTGTGTGTGTGTTTAAATATATGCACTGTGTATAATTAGGGGCTTAACTTTCTACTTATGTTATACTTGGACTGCTTTTAAAATAAACCCATATGTTAAATGTTGATAAAAAGATCCACCCCAGAAATATGCAAAACTTAAGAAGAGAACTCAGGAAGGCTTTAATTTACCATTATGCAAAAATCTAAATTTCATTGCAAATTATCCACAAAGTAGATTCCCTGCATGTGGTTTATTAGAGTTACCTGTAAGTACCTGGTTTATCCATGGCCATTTAATGTAGTTAATGGATATTATACAAATATTTACAGGCCCGAAGAGACTTGGCCTTCCTTCTAGGCCCAGTTGTTAACTCTTAGTGAATTCCTGCCAGCCCCTCAAATACACAGACAGAGAAGCCAGAAAGATTTTTCCAATGACTTAAGCAAGAACCAGTCTGGAACTTCAAATGGTAAGATGTTTACAAGATGAATCTAGTGACTGATTTCTGATAGATTTATAAGGAGAGGGAAGGAGACCAAAACAGGCTCCGATGGGCACTGCTCCACTCTCTAACCCTGGTGATGTGATCAGGATCCTGTAAGACGCCACCAGAGGTAGCCCTAGACCCTGGGCTTCAAACCATGAGCCCAGAAAACCTCTAGTCGCTTTAAGTTATCAGACTTAGTACGTACAGGTATTTTCTGTTACTAGTACGAAGTAGACTAGAATAGGTACCTCCCCAAATTTCCCAAACAGGCCAGTTGGGATGGTCAGCATGGTCATGATGTTCTCTCTGCTTTGAATCCTTACAAAAAAGTAACCTCCGGGATGGCAGGTGGTGTGGTGGTTAAGGCACTGGACTCTCGTATGGCTGACTGCCGTTGAGTCCCAGGCCTGGCACCTTGCTTTCTCATTTTCCCTCTCTGTCTCTCTCTGGTGAGCGCACAAGCCCCGTTGCAAATTTTTAACAACAACAATAATAATTAATTTAATGTAATGTAATAAATAACTCTTTAAAAATAAAAAGTAGCCTGAAATAAACTGATGTAAAGTTCTGTTATTTTCCTCTTATTCTGTCTCTGTCCCCACCGTCCAAGAAAAGCAGCTTTGAAATGACCAGTCTGCTTTCTGTCCTTTGTTTCTACTTTCTTCAGTCCTTCTCTGTCTATAAAACCAACCTCTTCTGCTCATCTCATTGGCACATGCGTTCTATTGCACAGAATGACATGTTGTCCAACTATAGGCTCACAAAAAAAGCCAGTGCAGGTCTTTAAACTGAAGTGTTGTGATTAGCCCCTTGGCAGTGCCATCACTTTGACTCCAGTCCTAATGTCATCTCTCATCTGGATTATTGCAATAACCCCTTGACTGGTCTTTCTAGAATCTATTCTCCAGTGAATAGCCAGAGTAGTTTTTTAAAATGTAATTTATAACTTCTTAGAATTCCTCAGTAGGGAACCCACAGGGGGCATGGTAGTTAAGGTGCTGGACTCCCAAATAGCCAACTCTAGGTCGAGTACTAGACCTGGCAGACTGCTTTCTCACTTTCTCTCTCTTTCTCTCTCTGGTCAAACAAAATAATAATAATAATAATAATAATAATAAATTAAATCAAATAAAAATAATTGTACACAATCAATTGCTCTTAGGTCTAAAGAGGACTCCTCTTTCTCCTAGGAGGTACTCATTTCCCCTGCTTTCCTAGGTTCTCTTCTTCCCGTTTTGTTATCCACAGTAGCTGTATACAATCCCCAGAGCCAGTGGTTTTTTGGAGGTCAGTAACCCAATGTGATGAATGCTATAGACATTTCCATGGGGTGGAGGGAAATACAAACTGCACACACACACACACACACACACACACACACATTCTGCATGCATCCAGTGTTCTTAGACTCCTGATTAAGAGATTGCTTCTCCAGAGAGTATTTCTGTGACCACTCACCTCCTCCATACGCACACCATTGCACCATTAACTCCCACCCTTCTTTAGCAACTCTCCATGTGTCTGCTGCCAGAGTCACCAATAAAATACACCTGGTTCCTTGCTCCTCGGGTTTATTGTGCCGAGGAAGAAAAAAACAAAAACAATATGCAAGCATACACAACAGTTATGGGCAGTCGCATTTAGGAGTCATTAAAAACTTCCCCCAGGGGCCAGCAGGTGGCATGGTGGTTAAGGGTGCTGGACTCCCCACATGGCCGACCTCAATTCAAATCCCAGAACTGGTGGCTTATTTTCTCACTTTCTTTCTCACTCTGTCCCTCTCTTGTCAAATTAAAACCAATCAATCAATTAATTAATCCATTTAAGTAACATAAAATAATTCTTTTAAAAAATTAAAGAACTTCCCACATTAGAAGGCTTTCTCAGGACAGACACTTCATAATTCCCCAGATTAGAGCTGATCTCACGCATGTTACACTTTTTTAAGAATTATTTATTTATTCATTTACTTATTTAATTCCATTTGGTATTATCATTTTTTTTTAATTTGACCAGACAGAAAAAGAGAGAGAGAAAGGGAAAGTAAGAAAGCAAGCTACCAGGTCCAGGACTGGAACCACCATCAGCCAAGTGGGAATCCAGCACCTTTAATCACCACAACACCTGCTGGCCCACACATGTTACATTTAAAATGCTTTTCCTTATTGGGAGTCTTGGGGGGGGCACTCTTGGACCCTCACTGAGATTAGGGAACAGTCAAATCTTATCAGCAGCGCACTTACCAAGAATTTTGTGGGTGGTTATTTCCTGGGAAGATTATCACAGAGATTAATCTCATCTACTTTTGGCTGTCAATTTCACAGGGTGACATTTCTGGACTTGTTCCCAGATTCTAGAGATGCTGTCTATTTGAAACCTTCAGCTTCTTATGTACTGACTCTATCTTCTAATTAGAAAAGAGGTTTGAAGATGTTGGAACTTTCTGGGTTGCATCCTCCAAGCTAAATATTAAAGTTTCTGAGAAGAAAGAAAGTGGAGAAGAAAAAAAAAAGATAGAAGCAAGAAAGGCTCGATAGATGCAGTAGGGAAAAGATCATAAAATTGGAAGCAGGTTAGAAACTAGACTGAAGAGTCTATTTTTCCTACCAACATGTTTTAGTCCACTGCTGTGTACTAATATCTGAAAAATACCTGAGACGGGGTGATTCATTAAAAAAAAATAAAATAAAAATGTTTTATCCAGCTCATGGTTTGGAAGTCTGAAGTCCAAAGGTCAACTTCAGTGAGGCTCTAACATGGCAGAGCACAGGGTCTTTTTTTTTTTTGAGAGATTTTCACTGTAGGGCGCGTGCGCTTGCCAGACAGACAGAGACATAGAGACAGAAAGCGAGAAATCACCCCCCAGAGGGGATGGTCACGCCACAATCCCTTCTCCTCCATTCTCCTCTCGGGATCTTGGGCATGCACGCACACGCGCCCGGCGTGAGTTTTAAGCCACCGGGTCCGGGACACAAACCGCGGTCGACTACGTGGGAGTCCAGCGACATAGCCATTACGCTAACTGCTGGTTCCCGAGCACAGGGTCTTGAGAAGGGTAGCTGTCTGCAAACTTCTGCACATTCTGGTCTCGATTCCCCACTTAAAATCACACCAGAACTTGGTCATTAAGGCCCTGCTGTGACGTTATTGCACCCAAAGGCCCCTGACACATCTTTATAATATACCCAAGTCCCAAAACATGATTTTTGGTGGGACATTCTAAACGGTAGCACAATGTCAGCAGCACTGACTGTCCCCAATCCCCTAACACTCCTCTTAGCTCAGTATGACTCCCCAGTTATGGATGCATCTCTTTTGTTTGATTATTTGCTTTCCACTAGAGGAAGCATAGCATAGAACAGGGTTTCTTAATACACCAAATTGAGGCGGACCAGCAGTTAGCGTAATGGCTATGTTGCTGGACTCCCATATAATTAACCGCAGTTCGAGGCCTGGACTCGGTGGTTTAAACTCACACCGGGCGCGTGTGCGTGCATGCCCAAGATCCCAAGAGGAGAATGGAGGAGAAGGGATTGCAGCGTGGCCATCCCCCCTGAGGGGTGATTTCTCACTTTCTGTCTCTCTGTCTCTCTCTATAGCAAAAACCTCTAAAAAAGACATACACCAAATTGAATATAGCCTCCCCAACTTCATATGTTGAAATTCCACCCCCCAAGGTGATGAGATTAGGAGGTGGGGGGCTCTGGGAAGTGATTAGGTTATGAGGGAGACCCCCCCCTCATGAAAGGGATTAGTGCTCTTATCAAAGAGACCCCAGAAGGCTCCCTCACCCCTTTCTCCACATAAGGGCACAATGAGAAGATGGTCATCTATGAACCAGGAAGCAAGCCCTCACCAGACACCAAACCTGCCAGCACCTTGATTTTGAACTTCCAGACTCCAGAACTGTGAGAAATAAAGTTCTGCTTTTTATAAACTACCCAGTTTATGGTATTTTGTTACCACAGCCTGAACAGATTAAGACTCTTTGTCTTAAAAACACTTTGACATCTTGTCAAAATACAAAATTACAACAATTTAAAGATCTCAATTAACCTTATTTATGATTCTAGAATTAGGTAACATTTCATTTCATAAAACAGAATAAGTGTTCCAATGAACTGAGCAGGGGAGATTGCTCAGTTTTATAGACAAAGGCTAAAGAAAGCCGCAAAAAGCAGATTGGTCATTTCGAGTCAAAAGATGAAGACAGGGAGAGAGAACAGTAGGAAAATAACTGACCAGTTGACATCAGGTTGCTTCAGTTTACTTCTTTTGTGTTAAGGGTTAGACAGAGTAATTCATTACCATGCCCACCATAACAGGACTGTTAGGGAAAGTAGGCTGTTATCTCTCCTGATTTCTGGGGAAATCAGATAATAATTTGGTTTTGACTTGGTGACATGGGCATTTAACATGACTCCATTTTTATGTTTAGGGTAGTCTTTTGGAGCCTTGAGTAGAAACTTAATCCAAACCACAGCCTCTGAGGTTGAATTCAACCTCAGTATTACTGGCATTTGAGGCCAGATAATTCCTTATTGTGGGGCTTTACTATGCACTGTAGACGGTTTAGCAGCATACTCAACCTATATCCACTAGATGCCAATAATATTGTCCCAGTTGTGACAACCAAAAATGTCTCCAGAGAAACAGTGCTGGGGGGTGGGGAGTGGTGAAGGTAGGGGGATAGCCCCAGTCTGAGAATCACTCAGAAAAAGAAAGGCTTGGAGTCAGGGAGACTTAGTAACCAACTCTAGTTATTGCTCACAAGCCTATAACCTTGAGGAGAAAAAAAGAAATATATTGGGACTAGCAGATGGTGTAATGATGTAATGATTACATCTCCAGACTCCCACATGGCTTATGGTGGTTTGAGTCCTGGACCTAGTGGCTTGAAACTCAAGCAGGGTGCATGTACATGTATGACCAAAATCCCAGGAGAAGAACGGAGGAAAAGGGATTGCATCATGGCCATTCCCTGGGGAGTGACTTCTCGTTTTCTCTCTCTCTCTGTCTCTCTGGCAAGCACACATGCCCTATAGCAAAATTCTCTCTCTTTAAAATAAACAAAAAAGCATTTACCCCCTTTGAGTTTGTGTTCTCATCAGTAGATAATATTTATATCAAAAACATTGTTTGGAGGACTATATTAAATGAGATGATGTAGAAAAAGTATAGGTGAGAAGGCTTCAAAAAGTTTGTGGAGGGGCCAGCAGGTGGCATGGTGACTAAGGCACTGGATACTCCTACATGGCCGACCATGGTTCGAGTCCTGGGCCTGATGGCTTGCTTTCTCACTTTGCCCTCTCTCTCTCTGGTCAAATTAAAAAAATAAATAAATAAACAAATAAACAAATAAATAAATAAATGAGTGAATAAAAAATAAATAACAAATATGCAAACCTTTAAAAAAGTTTGTGGGAAAATGGAATTTAAAATACGAATTAATTACAGTGCAAAAAATTTTGAAATCTATGCATAGTTTTTTCATAGTGCATAATTTCCATGACCTTTTGTTCAGGATAGAGTATGTGTGCACATACGTGAACAAGCCAGGGGAGAGGCCCCCTTTGGCAGGGTCTTGTTATGCAGCTGTCCCCTTCCCCCAGCCCTCCTCCAGCTCCTGAGCACCCAAGTGCAGAGTGTTTTTCTGGTCAACCAGGGGATCCAAACCTGCAGTCAGCCTGATGGCCTCCAGTCTTTCAGGTCTTAGATTACCTCTGAGCCACTGTGACTGGATCCCATAAACTTTTTTTTGGAGAGGTTTTTTGCTATAGGGCGCATGCGCTCGCCAGACAGGCAGAGAGAGACAGAGAGACAGAAAGCGAGAAATCACCCCCAGGGGGGATAGTCACACTGCAATCCCTTCTCCTCTACTCTCCTCTCAGGATCTTCGGCACGCACGCACACGCGCCCAGCGTGAGTTTTAAGCCACCGGGTCCGGGACGCGAACCGTGGTCGACTACATGGGAGTCCAGCGACATAGCCATTACACTAACTGCTAGTCCCTCATAAACTTTTTAAAGACCCCCCTTATAGGCTACAATAGGAGCTCAATGGCATTTGTTCCCTCCTCACTCACTTCATTTACTTAACATTTATTGAGCACTTACGCTGTATGCTAAGGATACAAGTATGAAACATAATTTTTTTTTTTTTAGGCTTTTGCCATAGAGGTATGTGCACTCACTGGAGAGGGACAGAGAGAGAAAAAGTGACAAATCACACCCACCTCAGGGTCGGGGGGAGGCCATGCCACAACCCCTTCTCCTCCATTCTTTCCCTGGGATTTTGGACATGCACATACATGTGCCCAGTGTGACTTTCAAGCCACCAGGTTTGGGACTTGAACCACAGTCAGCCATGTGAGAGTCCAGCGCCTTAACCACCACACCACCTTCTGGCCCCAAAACATAATTCTTGTCTCCAGCAGCTGACCAGCATGGTGGTTAAGGCAGCCGGATCCCACATAACTGACTGCATGGCTGAAGTCTGACTCAGCAGCTTGAAAAACATGCTGGGCACATATGCAGGCACACCCAAAATCCTGAGAGGAGAAGGGAGGAGAAAGAATTGCAGTATGGCCATCCCCACTGCCCCACATGGGGGAAGAGGTGCTTTCTCATTGCCCTGCTCTCTCTGCCCCCGCTAGTGAGCACAGATGTCCTCTAGCATTTTTTTTTTTAAAGGAGCTTATTTATCAAGTCTTACAGCTCTGCCTCTATTTTTCTTTTTTCCCCTCAATTATCCACCTTTTCCCTCCATAAACTACCTAACATGCCTTTGGTTAGAGGAAGAAGAGGAAGCCTGTGAGTTGGGTCTTCAAAAATGAGGGGCAGTTCATCCAAAGGCCAGGATAGACGTGAGCACGCTGGGCAGAAAACCGTCGTGGGCAAATGTGTGACTTCAGGAGCCTTTGCAGCCCCCAGTGGACTAGGGGAGGCTGAGGAGGGGAGATCAGTGCCAGCGGGGAGGAGGCCCGGAAATCTGCATTTCTTGCAGGTGACAGACTCCTCTTAGGATGTTTTTGTCAGGACGGTGACATGATCAGATCTGCTCTGGACAGCACCCTGGTAGCAGTGGCGAGGATAAATAAGAGGTGGAATGAAGGGCGAGAGAGATGGGAAGCAGGAAGAGCAGCCGGGAGCTATCGATTCCAGATGAGAGATAATGAGGGCCTGAGCTGTAGAGCTGGCAATGATGGCATGATGCCAACGGGCTCTAGGGACAGTCAAAGGTAAAAGTGACAGGATTTAGTGACTGCTCAGAGTGAGGGTGGTAGCAAGTGAAGGAGAAGGGCTAGGAGATGATTATAAGGTCCTGGCTTAGAAAACTAGGAGGATACTGATGGCATTCAGCAACGACAGGCACTGAGACTGCTTTCTTTCTCACAGCTGCCACCGTTGACATGTGCAACAGTGCCCACAGTCACCGGCACCCATGTGACAAATCCATGTGCAACTTAATTCAACAACCCTAGGAGAGTCGGTGGCGCACTCGACAGCTCAGTGACGTTGGTTCTGTCTGTCTGTCTTTGATCAAGACTGGGAAAGCCCTGGGAAAACAGTATCAATTAAAAAGGAATAGACCTATCCCTAGGAGCCCAGAAGCTAGATGCCACAGTCATACAAATGGGAAATTCTAGGGCAGTGAGATCTTTATGACACAACAGAGGGGCTGTGTCAGAAGACATTTTGCCAAGGTTATCCTTGAAAAGGACAGGAGCTGGTGAGAGAGACAAGGGGAGAAGGACATTTTAGCCAAAGAAACAGCAGATATCAAGCACGAAGCAGTGTTGTAATTGGGTATGACTGGAAGGTTGGGTGAGGTGGGCGATGAAGCTGGAGCTGTGAGCAAGAGCCGGATCATGACAGATTTTATGAGCTAAGCTAAAGACTGTCAAAGGTTTGATTAATCACTGAGTGAAATTGAGCAGGGAGTTTCAAAGCCCTCGGTACTTACCCAGTTTTAGAGGACAGGTAAGATAATGAACAGCTCCGTACCTACTTAGTAGGCACAGGGTCTGCGCTAGCTTTGTCCACTTGAAGGATTCATGAATGGTGTGTGTTTCACTCTAGCCATTGTGCTAAAACTGAGTTAGTCACCTTCCCATCCTATTAGACACTGAAGGTGGGATTGTTGTCTTAACCATCCTTAGACCCCAGCCTGGCTGATCACCTGGCATAAACCTGGCTCCTAATAAGTACTTACTGGATGAGTGAATGATGTGTGGCATGGGTCTAGCATTTTTCCTAAACTATTTGCCTTCTAGTGTTCAGTGGCTCACTTTCCACTCACCACAGCTGCAAAGCAAGAACACACAGAGAAAGGAGTAATAACTTTGGCTCCAGATCTGGGTTTTCGTGTTGCCTCAGATACTGACCTTGGCCAAAATGCATATATTCTGAGCCTTAGGGTTTTCATCTTCAAGACTGGAGTTTAGAGAACTTTTTTTTTTTTTTGAGAGGTTTTCGTTATAGGGCGCGTGCGCTCGCCAGACAGACAGAGAGAGACAGAGAGACAGAAAGCGAGAAATCATCCCCCAGGGAGGATGGTCACACTGCAATCCCTTCTCCTCCATTCTCCTCTCAGGATCTTTGGTACGCACGCACACGTGCCTGGTGTGAGTTTTAAGCCACCGGGTCCGGGACACGAACCGCGGTTGACTACATGGGAATTCAGCATCATAGCCATTACACTAATTGCTGGTTCCCAGAACTTTTTTTTTTTTAATTGCCAGAGTATGCAGGTGTTCAACAGAGAGAGAGGGAGAAAGCACTTCTCTTCCTTTTTACAAATTACAGTGTTGCTGTAGAACTTAATGGCATCTCATGAAATACTGTGTGAATGGAGTATATGTATCTATTTTTACTCTTAACTCTTTAAGAGCATGGACTTCATTTTACTCATCTATTATAGGACCTGACACAGGGCCTTGATCTATAATCAACTGTTATACACACAAGAAAAAAATGGAGAGCAGAGAAGGCTAAAATGTTCCTTTGTGAAACAAACTGAGCTTCAAATATTCAAACTCTAAATTAATTTTAAAATACTCACTGTAAGTGTCATTTTATTATATACAGTAGATAGAGCAATTAGCAGTGTCTGAGCAGCTAGAAAAGTTTCCATTTAGGCTGCTTTTTGTTCAGGATAATACGAATGCTTTGTTTTGAGTAAATGAATGGTTCTCCTAGATCAGTCCTGAATAAATGCTTGTGTTATTGTGATACTTCTGCGCTAGGCAGAAGACATGTGCTTCCATCTACAGAACACCAACCCTTAAATGACCTCTGGATACAATGGAGAAAAGAAGTGCTGTGTAACTTAGGGCATAAACCAAACCTCCACTGCTTTGAGTTAGCTAATGTGTAACAGGAATACATGAACACAGGGCTGTCAGGGCTGAATCTGTCCAGACATTTCCACATATGAGGTGGGTCTTCAAAAAGGTCATGGAAAATGAAATAACTATGCATGGGTTTATTTATGTCAAAATAACTTATATTTTAATTTTCCACTAATTTCTAGAAGTCCCCTTGTATAAGTATTTAATAGTTTTTCAAAGAACCAGATCAAAACTAGAAGAAATGGAGTTTACAGCAACAGGTAGCTGAAACAATTACTTTATGTAACTCCCAGTTCTTTATAAACATTTGATTTAAGGGAATAGGCTGAAGTCAAGAGTACCAAAAGAACACCTTCTTTAAAGGTTTGTAAACGCATAGCGGCTTGTTCTGTGCCAGCATAAGAATTTTGGTTATTATCTCATTAATCCTTATAAACAACTCCAAGGTTATATTGTCACCCACTAATACAGATAGAAAAACTAATGTATCTAGATATGAGAATCTTCCTAAAGGTCATGCACTGGGATCTAAACATCAGCTATGTTGAGTCTGTATTCTTTAAAAAAAAAAATTTTTTTTTTTTGCTTGTTGTGATTTTCAAGCCACCAGGTCTGGGACTTGAACTGTGGTTGACTATGTGGAAATCCAGTGTCTTAACCACCATTGCCATCTGCTGGTCACTGTACTTTTTTTTTTTTTAATCGCCAGAGGGTAATTACAGTGCCCTTGCTCTGTAGTGTGCACTCAACAAAGAGCGGGGGTGGTGATGGAAGTATCCTCAGTTAGGCATGATCGTGCCATAGTTGCTTTCCTCCATTTCTCCTTCCCTTCCGTTTAGGCATACCTATGCACATGCTTGAAATGTTTTTCAAGCCACCAGGGCAAGACTCAAGTCACAGTTGACAATGTGGAATCCAGGCCCCAATGCACAGTGGTTACCCCCTGAGCTATGAGCCAGACATCTCTACCCTCCTTATGCTATACCATCAGTGTAGGACAATTTTTAAATGCATGAAGGCACACTGCAGAATGTACATTGCAGAGCAAGGGCAATTTAACAATGAATTTTGGAATTTATGGTCACATACTTTCTGTAGCTTGGTTTACAAATAGTGAGCTAAGATGGTTCAGTAAATCAACTTCTTAGACCAGGTTATGAAGGAAAGGCGCATGGTAAAACGAGCAGTAACAAAGACATGACACAACTTGCTGAGAGAGGGTTTGGATAAGGGAAGCGGTTCTCAAAGCCTTGAAATCATTAATATTTTTTTTTAAATTTCCCATGAGAGAGAGAGTAGGAAGTGGGAGGGAGAAAGGGAGAGAGAAAATGTTTGTTTGTTTCTTAACAGGGTCTTAGAATCATGATGCTTAGTCCCAGCCTGCCAGTTAGCTAGGATTACAGGTGCTACCTGGCCTAGTCAAGTTGGTATGGGATCCAAACTCAGGCCTGCCACATGGCACAAGGTTCACCACAGCAACACCCTGCCACTTACGCCAGCCCTACTGAACCTCTAGAATCATTAAAGAAGAAAGTCTGGGAATGACAGAAACTTGGTACACCTCAAAGAGAACTGCCCCTCAAGTAAATAACCTAAAAGACTAGGAAGGACAAATTGATTGCAAGACATTTGTCAGAGTTAGTATCAAGTTCCATTTATTTTGCAGCAGTCTTAATCTGCTGGGTCTGAGTACTCTGGAAAAATTGAAAACAATATGGCAAAGAGAGCAAGACATTTTAGTCAGAAAACCTCAGTTCAAATTCCAGCTCTGTCACTTATTAGCATATTATTTCATCTTTAAGCCTCCTTGTTCATCTATAAAATAAGACCATGAATACCAACTTTGAAGTGTTGTTAAAATTAAATAAAATCACATAGGCAGAATAAGTACCCAAATCTTGAAAAACTTAACCTCATTGTGATGAAAATTAGTTAACTGGCTGTTGTAAGGTAGAGAGGAGACTGAATATTAAGATTCCAAACATACATAACCTTTTATCTGGAAAATCTGCCAGTTGAAGCATAAAGATTACTACAGTATATTTTCTTTTTTTTAAAAGAATTATTTTGTTTAACTTTATTTATTATTATCATTATTATTTTCCAGTCTGATCAGAGAGAGACAGAGAGAGAGAGAGGAAGTGAGAAAGCAAGCCACCAGGTCCGAGACTTGAACCGTTGCTGGTCATGTGGGAGTACAGCGCCTTTAACCACCATGCCACTTGCCGGCCCCACTACTGTATATTTTCTGAGGGAGAAAGAATTATGCATAAAATAATTACTCATTCAACTTTAAAATAAGATTAAGTCCTTTAAGTTTTTTTTGGAGAGGTTTTTGCTATAGGGCATGTGCACTTGCCAGACAGACAGAGACAGAGAGACAGAAAGCGAGAAATCACTCCCCAGGGGGGATGGCGAAGCTGCAATCCCTTCTCCTCCATTCTCTTTTCGGGACCTTGGGTATGCACACACATGCGCCTGGCGTGAGTTTAAGCCACCGGGTCCGGGACTCAAACCGCGGTTGACTACATGGGAGTCCATCGACATAGCCATTACACTAACTGCTGGTCCCAGGTTCTCACTGTTTTAAAGACTAGGAAAAGAATTAAACTTCTTAATTATGAATTAGCTATCATGCTCTTTTTTCAAGCAATCTTTGAGATCCAAAAACATCTGTTTTTTAAACAGGCACACAAAATTGGAGAAATTTGAAAATGGGGCAAGAGGCTAGCCCTGAAGCACAGCAGTTAAGAGCTATGCACGTATGGCCAACTGCAGTTCAAATCTTGGCCCTGGCAGATTGAAAAATAAGCTGGGCATATATGCCTACTTGCCACGAATCCTGATGGGATGGAGAAATGGAGTAAGAATTGAGGTGTGACCATTTCCTACTGAGTGGTGATTTTCTTTCTCTTTCTGGCAAACACATGTACCTTCTGGAGGGTGAGCGTGGGTGGAGACAAGATGTTAAATTATAGTAGATAGTGGCCAGTAGGTGGTGTAGTGATTAAGGGCACTGGACTCCCACATAGCCAAGAGTGGTTTGAGTCCCAGACCTGGTGGCTTGCCTTCTCACTTTCCCTCTCTCTCATTCTTTCCCTCTTTAGTCAAATTAAAATAAGTAATAAATAAATAAATAAATGTTAAATAAAATAATTCTTTTAAAAAAGATAATGGCATTAGGATTTTAATAAAAGATCATTTTAGGAAATCATGCTGATATATTTAGTGGTGAAGTTCAACAATGCTTGCAACTTCACCTGGTTCAGAAAAACATTAAATAGGGACCAGCAGTTAGCATAATGGCTATGTCGCTGGACTCCCACGTGGTCGACTGTGGTTTGCGTCCCGGACCCGGTGGCTTAAAACTCACTCCGGGTGCGTGTGCATGCGTGCCCAAGATCCGGAGAGGAGAATGGAGAAGGGATTGCGGCGTGGCCATCCCCCCTGGGGGTTGATTTCTCGCTTTCTGTCTCTATGTTTCTCTCTCTGTTTGGTGAGCACACGGACCCTATAGCAAAAACCTCTTTTAAAAAAAAAAAGGGAAAAAGAAAAACGTTAAATAAATAACACAAAGGGGCTTTGAAAAGTTTGTGGAGGCCCAGTCAGTAGCATGGTGGTTAAGGTGGCTGGATGCCACATAACAACTGTGGTTCAAGACCCAGCAGCTTAAAAAACACTCCACAGGGCACATGTGCATGTTTGCCCAAGCTCCTGAAGAGAATAGAAAAGAAGGGACTGTGGCATGGCCACTCCTCCCCAGAAGGGCTCTCTCTAAAGCTCTATAAGAAAATTGTAGAGCTCTAATCTCTCTGTGGGAGATCAGAATTAATGTATGTTTATTTTAGTGCAAAAAAATTTTAAATCTATGCAACTTTTTAAATGTATATTTTCATGAACTTTCTTTAATTCCTTGTTATATACATATAAAGCAAAATGCTAATTACTGAACTTAGATGACAGTTATATAGGTAATGTTTAAAATACTTCCTAATAAAGCACTGGGGGTGGGGGAGAAGAGGTTGCATTTAGGGATCATCCCAGGTAGAATTTCCTATCTTTTTCCTTTTCTTCTTACAATACAGATGGTTAGAAGGGAGGTATAGGTAATGCAGAAAACAGCTGATTGATAGAAAATAACACTATAGTCAGCTATAAGTCAACTAACTAAAGAAGTTCTATGCAACATATGAAACAATACTGCCACTTACAGAATCCAGACAGTGAGATGTTAGTAATTAAAATCTATGGTTTTAAAAATTATATTATGTGGGGAAAAAGGGAGCAGGAAGTAGGAGTATTAGCCTTTCTAATAGGCTTAGATAAGTTATGTAAGGATGTTTAAGAACCACATTTTGAAAATCTTAAAAAGGTAATTACAAAAGAAAATGTTTTGCAGTACCTCTGTTTAGAACAGGCTATCTTGAAAACCATCCCTCTTAGTCTGACAACAGCTATCTATAAATGACTATACTGATCTTAAGGAATGGTATAATAACAAAAAAGAATTACATATATAAAAAGCAAAGTGCTATACAAATTTAGGGTGTTATTAAAGGACTGTTAAATAAAAATTATAAGAGGCTGGCAAGTGATGGGTGGTTGAGGCATTGGACTCCCATATGGCTGACCGTGTATTTGAGTCCTGTACCTGGCAACTTGCTTTCTCACTTTCCTTTTTTCTCTCTCTGTCTCTCTGGTCAAATTAAATAATAATAATAACTAATAAAATAAATTAAAAACTTGTGGGCCCTGCAGGTGGTGTGATGGCTAAGGCACTGGACTCCCATGCCAACTATGATTTGAATCCTGGACCTGGTGGCTTGCTTTATCACTTTATCCCTCTCAAATTAAATAATAATAATAAAGTTTGAATAAAATAGTTCTTTTTAAAAATTAAATAAATAAAAATTATAAGAGGTCAACTTCTGTGGACTAAGCACCTGCTCTAGGCCTCAATGGACCAAAATGGAGTCACTCAAGCTAAAACATTACAACTAAAACTTTAGGGGAGTTGATATATCCCTGAATAGATCTATTTATTTTTTTTCTGAAAATAAAAGACTCTTGTCCACCTGAGTCAGCACCACAAGAAAATAACTCATCTGAGTCTTTCTTAAGAATGTGCACCTAAAATAGCTCAAGATGCTACATAAATTCACTGGACATTTTTGTTTTATAAACATCCTTACTGTCAACATACATCCCTCCTTTACCTTCCAGACTCAGTCTCCACCATGCTTTGCTCAAAGTGACTCCACATGATCATTCTGCTCCACTTATCATAAAATGTAGTAAAAATGACTGGCTACATTTTATGTCACTGCTACACAAGACTCTGTGATACCCTCCTCTCACATTTGTGACTTTTGCCTTTAAAATCATCCTGAAATCTCTAAGCTCTTGGCACATCTATTTGAGGCAATCTGGATTCTGTAGAGGCCAAATGATCATCCTAAACTCTAGACTCAAAACTACTTTTGTTTCACTTACTGTGCCTGTCTTCCTTTTCAGGTAGACAGCACTAATTAAAAAAACCAAAAGAGTCTTAAGTGAAAAGCCAAAAAGTAACTTTACAAAACCAGAAGAAATAAATTTTTAAAATTACATCCCCAAAGAGACCAAATTAAAATATTTCTTGAGTTAACTTATTAAATGTTTTGCTGCATATAAACTGCAAAATACCCTCTGCATCTCTTAAGAAACATCTGCATTTCTTTGGTAAATAATTCTCACAGGACAGAATCTTAAGTTGAAGTACCCTCTGAAGATCACAGCAGAAATTTATTTACTTATAAAAATCTCCTGATGGAATTGCCTAAAACATGAAATATGTTTAAAGTCTTATTGAAATTATTAAGAACCGGAAATAATCTTAAAGGACTAACAGTGGAAGAATGATGTATTCATGATGCAAACATCTACGTGATAAAATATTCAGCAACTTCAATGCTAAATTTTGTCTGTCTTGCTTTGAGATTTTTGCCATAGGGTACACATGCTTGCTGGAGAGGACAGAGAGGGAAAGTGAAAAACTACCCTCCAGAGAGGATGATTAACACAATCCTTTCTCCTCCTCTCCCCTCTTGGGATTTTAGATATGCACACATGTCTGGCACGATTTTCAAGCTGCTGGAAATTCTGTTACTCAACCCCTTCCCTGTCAGCTCTATTAAAAGTATGTTTTTAAAAAGTTTTAATTATTATTGAAAAAAATAAAAGTAAAATGCTCTGGAAGTGCATGACTGTGCACTACTATATTGGAAGGCCACTGGTGGACAGTCATATAGAGTCCTCAAGATAAGACCTAATGTGAGTCCAGAACTACAATAACTGACTGCTATTGTTACCCAAACAATAGCTCATGCAGAAACACCCATTCTCTCCTTTCTACTTGCAGGTCCCAAAAGGTACCCAACAAAGTGTTACCAGTAATAGCATTAATTATGATCAGTCTATAAATCCCTTATTTTCAAGAACATTTTTAGGATTGAACTGACCAGAAATATATTACTAATAATTCTTTTGTTTGTTGGGATGCTTTGTTTTGGTGTTTTGTTGTTGTTTGTTTTTACTGTGCAATAACAATTTGTTAAATTGCTCATCTTTTAAAATTGCAATCACAAAAGCAGTCATATATTGCTATTGCATTTTAGAATATTAGAAAGTCCCTAACCTAAATTGGCTATTTTTTCTTTTATTTTTTAGGATGTTTGCTTAAACACTATAAAAATGTTTTTTCCTAAAAAATAGTGATTAAAAGAGATCTGCTCACCAATGCCTCATTGCCACCATCTCATCAGTCTCCTGGTCTGGAATGGCTCCTAGGACACTTATACTTTCCAGGAGTCCCCCTCCAAGATGTTCTTCTATCATAGATTTTTCATAAGTGAGGTATACTGAAGCTGGGAAATGCCTTACTAACAATTTAACATTTTCTCACCTAAAATCTATTAGTATTCATTTTTACAACACAGATAACACTTGGTTAACTTAAATTCTACATGAAAAAACTTTTTAGAATCAGAAACTTAAAGGGGTAAAAGTATACCAAGATGTTCTAATAGCTTTTTGCTAAAGGATTTCAACCATCAAAAGCAATTTTTTAAGTTTTGATATAGGGCTTGTGTAGCTGTCAAAGAGAGAGACAGAGAAAATAAATTATATCCCATGGGGGGAATGGCCACACTGTAATCCCTTCTCCATTCTCTTCTTGGAATTTTGGGCACACATGCACACATGCCCCACGTGTTTTTCAAGCCACCAGGTCTTTAAACTCAAACTGTGCAGTCAGCCATGTGGGAGCTAGTCAGCTTAACCTCCACACCATCTCCTGGCTTCAAGATTTTTTTTAAATGTAAAAATTCAATTCTAAAGGTGAATGAAGTTAACTTAATCCTTTTTGTACAAAACCAAAAGGTAGTCTAATACTACTAGGACTGAGTGCTGAAAAATTATAAAATACATAAAAGATGATTACAATTTTTTTTTTTTTGCTATAGGACACGTGCGCTCGCCAGACAGACAGAGAGACAGAGAGACAGAAAGTGAGAAATCACCCCCAGGAGGGATGGCCACACCGCAATCCCTTCTCCATTCTCCTCTCGGGATCTTGGGCATGCACGCACACATACCCAGAGTGAGTTTAAGCCACCAGGTCCAGAACTCCAACCACAGTCGACTACAGGGGAGTCCAGCTACATAGCCATTATGACAACTGCTAATCCTCCAGTGCTTTATATCTTTTCTTTTTTTTTCTTTTTTTTTTTTTTTTTGGCTATAGGTTGCATGTGCTCGCCGGAAAGAGACAGAGAGACAGAAAATGAGAAATCAGCCCCCAGGCAGCGGGGGTGGGGGTGGGGGGGCGGTTTGGCCACACCTCAATCCCTTCTCCTACATTCTCCTCTTGGGATCTCGGGCACGCATACACACGCGCCTGGAGTCCAGGACTTGCACTGTAGTCAACTACATGGGAGTCCAGCGACATAGCCATTACACCAACTGCTGGTTCCAATAGTTTATATCTTCAAAGTTGTACTTTAGGAATATTTTGTAAAATCTGACAACTGTCAGGAAAAAACTAGAGAGAAAAAGTAGGGGTTAAAAGATAAGACAGTTGAAAAGAATAGTATAGTATAACTTAGCAAATACTGGCTTAGGACTTCGTCTCTAACTATACTTCTCTTTTTCTTTTTTTAAAAAATAATTACTTTATTTTAATTTTTACCAGAAAGACAAAGTGAAAGAGAGGGAAAGTGAGAAAGAAGGATGCCAGGTCCAGGACTCAAACCATGTGGGAATCCAGCGCCCGTAACTACTGTGCCACTTGCTGGCCCCTATTTCTCTATTTTTCTAAAAGAATGTTTCTAAGTAACTTTTATTACACATCATGTCCCAAAAAAGAATCCTAAAATTTCCTAGAGTGGACCTCAATTATCAAATCTCCTTTATAAGGCAAATGTAGGTTTTAATTTCCATTGGAACAGGGGACCTTTCACAAGAATGCTTAGAATACTCAGAAAATTTTTCTAAAGTTCTATTTTGGTCCATACAGACTGATCAAAATGTCATATACAAAAGTGGCAGAAGATCTAAACTGTATCAGTCATATTTGATTCTCTCTGTCAGTGGTTCCTTCTTGTAGTGGGAAATAATTTGAATTAGAATGAAACAGTTGATGACAAGAAACAACAAACTAGCTAACCAAATAAACAAAAAGGTGTTCTTTCCTTGAAACTCAAGAACATAAGCAGGAGCCAGCCATAAGGCCTGCCCTAGGAACCAGAGCATTAGGAGGACTATAGCTCTTCTCCAAGGTAGTCTCACTAGTGGCATCACAAGGGGCAGTAGGCAAAGGTACCAAAGAAAGTACTGCGAGGTGCACACTTTGTTAAAAGTCACAAAAATGGCCGTGTGAAGAAAACAACAAAAGGCAAGGTCTCTATAATAAGCGAAAGACACTGCTGAAAGCAAGATGAACTGTGGCACAAATGCAGCAAGTCCCAGGGGAAAACTCCACGTGCTCTCTGCTGTTAAATACAGCATATAGAAGTACGGAGAAAAGTTGTGACGGATATCCCGCCTCGTCAGGTGATACAAGTAGGTGTGTTCTAAAAATTCCCAGCCATATTTATAGTAGAAGCCCAAGCACAGGGCAAAAAATGTGAGTCCAGAAACTGCCACAAAGAGCAGTACAGCCCGATTACACAGCCTCTTTAGGAATTCGTACAAGTGAACCAAGATTGCGCACCGGGATAGACGGTGGCTTTCGTCATTGTCGCGTTCGGGAAACAAGTGCAGGGCTATGGGAAGGATATAAGTCACCGGATACACCTTCATGTGCACCGCGAAACCATAGAACACAGCAGCACAGGCGACGAGCTCTTTTTCTATTAAGTACAAAGCCATAAGCACCAGGGAAGCGACGACCGAGTCCGCATTGCCTCGGCTGGATACCACCATGGGTAGGGGGTTAAGGAGCCAAAACACACAGTAGCCACAAGCCTGGCGGCGCCTCAGCCCCTTCAGAAGGAGCAGGCGGTAGAGGAGAAAAGCGGTGAGGAGGTCGCAGCCGACGAACAGGAACTTTCCAAAGAGCTCGCTGAGGTAGATGTTGGGAGTGAGGAGCCAACTGAGCAGCGGAGTGTAACGATACGTCGCCCTCAGATAAGGGGAGCGCCCTTCCGTGACGAAACGCGCGGCGTCCGTGAAGACGTGATAGTCGATGTCCGTGTACCTCACGAGCAGGGTCCGGTCCTGGAAGACCCCATAGAAAACCAGGGCGACTCGGGCAAGGAAGGCCACGCCAAACAAGCCGGCCGGGAGCGCCCGCAGATCCAGGAACCATTCTCCCCAGCACCTAATCGAGCCCTGCGGCTGGCCCGCAGCCACTGCCCCAGACTGCATTTGTACCGCTAACTCTCGCTTCGGCCCCTCGCCCCAGCTTGGCAGCGCATCGCCAACGAGCCCAGGCGCCCACCGACCGAACGCTCGACCGCCACTTCCGGCATGAAGCCCCGCCCCAGAGCCGCTTCCGGTTTCCTTTCACGCAGGGCCCGAACCAAAATCTTGCCTTCTAATTGGTTGTCTCGCTGTGGCTCCTTCCTCCGACGGAGGCGGGATTTCCGGTCTCTGGAGTAAATGACTTCCGCTTGCCGGGAAAGTCGCCGCCGCGGGGGCGTTTCGTAGAGCGGAGTGAGTTTTTCTTGTGAGCGGTCCTGTGTACTCCCACCACAACACCCGTTAGCAGAGACGGACCCCAGCCTCCGAACGAGCTGCGAGCCACGTTCTCAGACCTGGGCTGGCGACCCACAAGCCTAAGATAGTTTCTCAAGCATTAGTCCACCAGCTCGCCGTTATTCGTGAGGGCATTGTGGGCCTCGAGGACCCCCCGCCCAGGATGAGTTGAAAAGGGGCCCTGGTTTGTATGTCCATGCAGTACTTGGAGCATACATCTGTCTTAAAATTATTAGTCGTTTATCTGAAATTCAGATTTAGTGGTCAAGCTTGTATGTTTTCCAGCAACCCTAGGTGGTAAGTATAGGAAGGAAGGGGGACAGGGGAGCTTTACAGAGTTCCTCTACAGTGTCAGGTCCTCATGCCTCAGTGCCCTTGTGTTTGCTGTTTCTTTTACCAAGGTTACCTTCCCCACCCCCAGTCACCCCGGCAAACACGTACACATCCCTTCAAATATTAGCTCCCCGGAAGCTACCCCAGCCCTCAGCTCCGTTTTCTTCTCACACGGAACGATTTAGGTGCCAATCTCTGCTGTCTGAAGATAGATGGACTGGGGCGCAGAGGCTCTAAGCGTGAGAAAATCATTCACAAGGAAGATCCTGTGGGTCACAGTTCTGGGTGATTTTTCTAGGCTCTAAATTCCAGAAAGCTTAGAAGACTTCCCCTAGGAAGCAAGCTCAATCTATAAAATCAAGCTCAGTCTGTAAAATCATGATTTAGTAAATATTTACTATGTGCCTAAAACTGCAGTAAATTCTGAGTAATTGAAAAAAGTGTTAAGATGTCATTCCTACTCTCTAGAACCCTACAACCTTATTGAAAGGATTATGAGTACAGTCTGAAATAAAATATCACATCTTTAGTGAGACTGTAAGTGCATTATGTGACCGCAGAAGGGAAAAAGCGAATGGGTTGGAGTCCTTGGTGAAAAATTCATGTAAGTAGGGTTGGAGTCAGGTAGGTGGAAGGGGCAGACCCTGACATAGGTAAAGTATGTTTGAAAGAGAAAATGAGTTGGGAGTAATCCAAGGATAACAGCCTAGAAGTATTCTGAGAAGAGAAGTCCACAATCAATTCAGTGTTTGCTGAATAGCTACTATAAGTCTGGTATTGTGGTAGATACTGAGATATAGAAAAAAAAAAAAAAAACGGGACCAGCAGTTAGGGTAATGGCTGGGTTGCTGGACTTCCATGTAATTGACCGCGGTTCGAGTCCCAGACCCGGCTGCTTAAACTCACGCTGGGTGCGTATGCGTGAGTGCACAAGATCCCAAGAGGAGAATGGAGGAGGGAGGATTGTGGCGTAGCCATCCCCCCTCCCCCCCCCAGGGGTGGTGATTTCTTGCTTTCTATCCCTGTCTCTCTCTTTCTGGTGCCCTATAACAAAAACCTGGGGGGAGGCGGGCATAGAACAAACCACTCTGTTCTCAAAGAACTCAAAAGTGTCCTGATGGAAAACTTGGAAAGAGAAAAACAAACTAGTTATAACAAAGTAGTGTAACAAATGCTTTAATAAAGGAATGACCGTGGGACCAGCAGTTAGCGTAATGGCTATGTTGCTGGACTCCCATGTAGTCGACCACAGTTCAAGTCTCGGACCTGGTGGCTTGCTTTCTCACTTCCCCTCTCTCTCTCTGATCAAACTGGAAAATAATAATGATGATAATAATAAATAAAGTTAAATAAAATAATTCTTTAAAAAAAAACTCTGGGTCAGACGAATCTGGATTTGAGTTGTGGTGCTGCCTCTAGCTGGCTATGTGACTTGGGAAAATTACTCAATCTCTCTAAGTCTTGGTTTTCTTCATTTGTATAGGTGGATATATCTACCTTATGTGGTGAAAAGTATTTAGCACAATGCCTGGCACTTTGCAAATAAGTCCTCAATAAATACAGCTATTATGTTTATATTTTTACAGCTATTATAAATCACCACCATGATCATTATTTTGCCTTTAACCGTCATGCCACTTGCCGACACCTGACCCAGAGTATTTTAATCACTATGTAGCTGATTTGGAAATAAAATGTTAATATGAATTATAATTTTCTTCTCTGTTTCTTGTTGATCCCTCTTGTCTGAATCTTTTTTTTTGGGGGGGGAGAGGTTTTTGCTATAAGGCATGTGCGCTCGCCAGACAGAGAGAGACAGAGACAGAAAGCAAGAAATCACCCCCCCAGGGGGGATGACCATGCCGCAATCCCTTCTCCTCTCTTCTCCCCTCGGGATCTTGGGCACGCACGCACACGCACCCAGCATGAGTGTAAGCCACCGGGTCCAGAACTCGAACCGTGGTCAACTACATGGGAGTCCAGTGACATAGCCATTACGCTAACTGCTGGTCCCTCTTGTCTGAATCTTTAATATCCTTTCTCTAGTTTATTCTTTTCCTCTGTGAGTGATAGATAAATGAGGCTTAGTCCCTGAAGGTAGGAAATATACAAGATAAATGACTTTAGTATTAATTGAGTAAGGGTTCCTCTGGTTGAGTTGGTTTAGGCAGATGGCAGAAAGGCCTTGCCAGTCTGTCTTTATATGCCACCTAGTAGAAAGGTGGGAGGCATCAAATTCGGGCAGATACGGAGACACAACTAGTCAAAAGAAACAGCCTGTCACTGAAGTCAAAGGAGTCAGATATAGATAGATAATAGTCATGAGAATGAAATAGAGATGAGTTCTGTAAAAACAAATTGGAAAAAGAAATCTGACTTAAGTTACTATTTCCAGGTTGGTCAGAAGCATCACAGGGTGTAAAGATGCCATACTTTTTGCACTGAGCTTAGGGGTTCTGTTTTCTCACTTTTCCCTGAAAAAAGCTATATTTTAAAAAAATGTTCAACTATTCATTGCCTCTTGGACTATTACTTGTAATCCTTCCTATTATCCCTTCCTCTGTCTGCCCCTCGATTTCTGTCTTGTAGCTAGGGAGAGTACACATATGCATAGCTTATCACTAGTATTCTTACCTAGGATCTTACCTGGTTCATTATGCTGCATTTGCTATTATGTCCACTTCCATGTCTGTTCTCCATATTTTTTGCCCTGTTCTGTGCTGTGAGAGATTAAACTCCATAAGTAGTCTCTCTCCGTCTCTCTTGTTCTCTGGCTTTCCATTAGAGTAGGCTAGTGGGAGGCACTAGAGATCTTTGGCAGTGTCTGAGTTCCTCTGCCCAAGGCAGTGGCTCCTGGTGGAGGTATAGCCTTTGAGTACAACTCTTAGCATATTCTACCAGTTGTTCCTTCAGGCTACTAAAGACTTCATACTGTTGCAGGTCCTAGGTTCTTCACGTCTCTGACTGGTTCATTAAACCTGCCCATACTCTTGCAAATAATCCCATCATTAAAATATGTCTAGGTCCAGTTGCAGTGGCGTGCACAGTTAAGACACTGCTTCTCAGAATGAGGCCACATGGGAGGCCTGAGAGTTGAACCATTTATTTCCTGCTAGCATCCTGATTAATTCACTTTTTTGCTAGACCTTGTTCATACATCCTGCTTTGTAATTTCTTTTGAATCTATTCCTAATTCTTTCCATGTCCAGCATCTTGCACCTTAGTCAGAACCCCTATTGTAGATTTACTGATGGTCCCTTAAATATGCCTTGTGAATTCTTACAATATTTTGCTTATATCGTATCACCTTCTCTTCACTTGCTTGGATGTTTTTTTTGTCCTTCAATGCTAAGTCCTTCAATTCTTCAACAACTCCGAACTCTTCCTGGATTTTAACAAGTAGAAATAGTCTCTCCCCCCAAATTAGTGGTGTTTTATCTGTTCTACTTTTTGACATTTATGTCATGCCTTGTAAAATGTGTTACCAGGACCAGCATTTTGTGTAATGGCTATGTCGCTGGACTTCCATGTCGTCGATTGTGGTTCAAATCCAGGACCCGGTGGCTTAGACTCACACCGGATACATGTGCACGTGTGCCCAAGATCCCGAGAGGAGAATGGAGGAGAAGGGATTGCGGTATGGCCATCTCCCCTGGGGGGTGATTTCTTGCTTTTTGTCTCTCTGGCAAGCTCATGTATCCTATAGCAAAAACCTTTCTCTCTGTCTCTCTCTGGTAAAATTGAAAAATGACGATAAATAAAATAAAATCTTAAAAAGAATCTTATAAAAAATGTGTTATTGGGAACCAGCAGTTAGCATAATGGCTGTGTCACTGGACTCCCACGTAGTTGACCGCGGTTCGCGTCCTGGACCCGGTGGCTTAAAACTCACGCCAGGCGTTTGTGCGTGCGTGCCCAAGATCCCGAGAGGAGAATGGAGGAGAAGGGATTGTGGCGTGACCATCCCCCCTGGGGGATGATTTCCCGCTTTCTGTCTCTATGTCTCTGTCTGTCTGAGGAGCGAACGCACCCTATAGCGAAAAACCTCTCTTAAAAAAAAAAAAGTGTTATCTAATTCTTTGTTGGTTATTTAATAAGATATACCAGTTGCAACTACATACTAGCTCTTTCCTTCCTTTTTTTCCTTCTCTTCCCTCCTGCTACATTTATCAAACATCATATTTGCTGGGTACTATACTAGGTCCTGTGTAGAACTGGTAGCCAGACATTTGACATGAGTCCCATTCACATGACACTTAAAAGTCTAGTGAGTGAGATACACATTAGTCAGATAAATCCTCAAGTAATCTAAAATTGCATCTGTGACAAGTGCTACGACGTTTTTGGTTTGTTTATTTGTTTGCTATAGGGTATGTGCCCTCACTGGAGAGAGACAAAGAGAAGGAAAATGAGATATTACTCCCCAGGGGATATGGTTATGCTGCATCCTTTCTCCATTCTCTCGTGATTTGGGGCATGCACACACACATGCCCAGCATGATTTTTAAGCTACCGAGTCCAGGACTTGAACTGTGAAGTTGGCCATGTGGAAATTGAGCACCTTAACCTCCACCACACCTGCTGGCTCCATGCTATGTTTTTTAATGGGATTTATCTGACCTAAGGTAGCATTGTAAGAACTAAGAATGTTGGGAGTTGGCAAGCAGGAGAGAAAGTTCCACAGAAGGAATGGCAGGTAGAAACCCCCAAGATTGTATATCCACTGATGGCATATATAGTGTCTTAGGTTTCTTTATTAGCTGAATGGTCCCTTCTACACAATAGGAACTCAGTTAAGTGGTGAGTAATTAGGAAAGTTGTGACATTTTTCTGTGCAAAAATGCATTATGACTTTACTGACAACCCAATATTTGCTGATTTTTCTTGAATCTTGTCAAATATTTTAAGTGGTCCTAACCAAACCACTTAGATAGATACCATTCCTTTGCCCAATGTCTGTCCCGTAAAATACTTTCAACAGAAATCTCACTCTTGTGTATGGATATAGTTATTGCTAGAGAGTGCATGCACTTGATAGAGGAAGGAGGAGATGAGAATACACCCTGCACTAGAGTGTGGTTATACCACAAAGCTTTCTCCTCCATCTCATTCCTGTTAGGATTTGGAGCACACATGCACACACACACAGCATGTTTTTCAAACTGGGGATTTGAACCACACAGTTGGCCATGTGGAATCTGGCTCCCTTAACAGCAGGCCATGGGGCCAGCCCATCTTGCTCTTTTAGAGCATGTTATTGGGACCAGCAGATGACACAGTGGTAACGTCACTGGACTCCCATGTAGTTGATCTTGGTTCAAGTCCCGGACCTGGTGGATTAAACCTCACACCAGGCACATGTGCATCCATGCCCCTAATCATGAAAGAGTGGAGGAAAAGGGATTGCAGTGTGGCCATCCCCCCTGGGGAGGGTGACTTCTTGCTCTCTTTCTCTAGTGAATGTACATACTCTATAGCAAAAATCTCTCTCTAATAAAAATAAAAAAAGAAAAGAACATGTTATTAATGCTATATCTGGCATTAGTATATGCTGTTTGTTATTGTTCTTAATTATATTTGTTAAATGCTACTTACTGTATGTCCTTAGTATAGCTACTTGTTATTTTCTCTTTCCCACAAGTTTATAGGTTCCTTCAAATTTGTAGAAACTATACATTTCATATATCTTACATATCTCATATGTCTTATGACTCATCCCTAGTGTTTTCTAAATGTTATAGATAAGTATCTGTTGACAATAAGAGGCCAAATTTTCTCCCTCCTCTGTTCTTACATTTCTGGGGAACAAGAGTCAGTGACTGTATGATCTGTTGTTTCTAACCAGAGAGAATTCAGAGCTGAATGTTGACAGCCAGACCTTTCTCAGGCTAGTGATAAAAGTAGAAATGAATCCATTTCTTTGAGATTTGGTGGAAGAAACGTCCAGTTATTTAAGGAGTAGGACCATAGAGTCTTGAGCATATACAAGGAAAACTGGCCACAAGTCTACACAGTAGCGTGGAAGGAAAATTGAGTTTATGATCTGTGGCCTAAAGGAACAATGCTGGGGATCCAAAACAACTTGACTTTCCTAGATTAAGCTGATTTTTAAATTCCTGGATCTTAACTTTTTTTTTTTCTAAACTTACTCGTTTATTTCATGATAGAGAGAGAGAGACAGAGAGACAGCACCATCTACAGGGTCTTAATGCCACAATTCTCCCCCAGCCAGTCCCAGACTGTGGGCACATGTATACTTGTCATACTCAGTGAGATCTCTATGCAAACCCGGAACCTTCCCATGTGGATTAGCCTCAGTGTCACATTTTTCCTCTAGTGTGTCATCCACTGGCCCCTGTTTTATAGATCTTGTTCTTTAAAAGCTGAATTTGTAATGTATTTGCTAAAGGATCCTAAAGTTAATGAGGGGAGGCAGGGAAAAGAGTGGAGAGAATGAGTGTTATTATTAGTGAGAAGCATGAGAAAAGTTAAACGGACAGACCTGACCAGGAGGCATGTTCTTCAGCACAGCCTAATTCAACTCTCCTCTCCCATAGGTAGGCCTATGACTCAAGCCTTAACAATAGTATTAATTTGAGTTTCTAAAAGGAACCAGAGGGAAGACTAGAGATTCATTCATTTAGTTGAAGACCAGAGACTTATTTTATTTAGTTGAAGATCATAGATTCATTCATTTTATGTAGTTGCTTGTTCTAAACAGACAAAAGTAAAACAAACCAAAACACACCCACACACCTCCCCCCTCCCCAGGTGAGTT
The DNA here is from genome assembly GCF_000334495.1 of Tupaia belangeri chinensis. Taxonomy (NCBI): domain Eukaryota; kingdom Metazoa; phylum Chordata; class Mammalia; order Scandentia; family Tupaiidae; genus Tupaia; species Tupaia belangeri. The sequence goes on along the minus strand of NW_006206042.1, from coordinate 1,173,507 downwards.
TGACCTTAGTCTTTAGTGCAGTGAATGGAAGAACTATCCCTAAATACTTCTTCTTCAGTAGAGTTGACCATTACTGAGCCAGGTAGCCCATAACTTTACAGCAAAGGTAGTACATTATTTTACAAATAAACTAGGTTACTAGCAAGGACTAAGGACCAGCTTAGCAGCCTTGAGGAGGGGGCAGTGCCCCTGGCTTGTAGCAGTTGTATAATTGGCTTCCTTTCTCTGCTCAGACTTCATAAGGAAATCCCTGGCTAGTCATATTAGCTGACAGGGGTTGGAGGAGTAGCAATAATGAGGTGAAGCACAGTATAGGGATTTCCGAAGCCTCTTGTGGAATTGCTCTGTCCCTTAGAGCAGCTGGTAGCCCTACTCCTCATTTTCATCTAGAAGCATCAAAGCCAAAGCATCACCCAACATGCCCAAATGCAGTATCAACTCCCAAGGCTGCTTGCAGCCATATGGAGGGCTGAATCCCTGCATATGGTATATCTTGGACCCAACATCTCTTCAGTCCAAGCATTTGAATTATAGGGTTGAGGCTTCCCTTTAGTACCTCCATATACCAAGGTGTTCAGCTCTCTATTTGACCCCAGAGGCTGGAGCTACAGCTGCTTGTGGAAGAGGGGAAATGTGGTATAGTTCAATTTCAAGATAAAGATACAAAGGGTGTTTTTATTTATTTATTTATTTATTTATTTATTTATTTATTTTAAAGGTGCTACAATGGCAGAACAATGCTAGAGATGGGGGCCTCAATAGTAGATTTCCCTAGATTTCCATGGATGAGAACTGTTCCCCTCCCCATTTTCCTTCTAACTCTTCTGGTTCTGTCAGTAGCATAGGGTTCATTAAAAGCCTCAAGGGATGCTTCTGAAAAACAGTTTCTACACCTCTCTTTTCTATCATCAGACCTGAAATCCTCCAGCTATCTCACATCCATGTTGAACTGGATCACTGGTTTTAAGTCTGAGAGTTTGGGTGCCCTACCCCACAACTAGGAAAAGATCTCTGTCCCCTATGCTAAGGTCTCTGAATACTTTCTTTCTGTACATGCAGTATATTTGGGCATATATACATTTATATACATCTCACTATATATATTATCTCTTTTTCTTTCTCTTTAGATAAACTTTTCATATGTACGATATCCTAATTTCCCAAACCTCCACCCACCTCTAGTTTGCTAGTCCGAGTAAGACAAGGATTTTATTGATTTCACTAGGTCTCTCAGCACAATCCTGTCTCATCTTTACACCCTGAGTATTCTCCATCAGTTGTTTTGCCCATCTCCTAAAATCTCCCTTAACATCTATGCCTAGTGTTCTCCTAAAATCCCAAGTCTGTGGTTGGTGTGAACCCATTTCTCACCAGACCTGGCTGCTTCTATAGTTTGTCTTATAACCTTAGAAAGGATTCCAGGTCAGCAGAGACAGGTTGTACTCTGAACAGTCATTTAGCGGTGGGAGTGAAGAGAGTTGTCCCTTGGTTGCAGTATGGGAGAAGAGGCCAGATTGCATTGATAGGACTCTATGATTTAAAGTGCAACTTGGAGCAAAGCCTAGGATAGTGGAAGGGGCACAAAAAGGATAAGTTAGAAAATGTTCTTCTCTCACTTTGTTATCTAAGAATCTGAGGAGAGTCTGGGGGCTTAGGATAGGCAGCAGGGCAGTGGGAAGGGAATGATCCTTTCAGGAGGGAAGCAGTTGTGTACAGAAGAAACCAGATGGAGGATAACTTGCCAGCGGGTAAGAAAATCCACACGTGGGCGTGTATGTACATGGATGTGACTACATGCACATAAATGCGCATGCGTGTGCACGCTAAGTACATTTCACCCTCATACATTGAAAAATCAGATAAGTCTAATGCTGAATAAAGTTTTGAGCACAGAAGCTGGCTCTTTGCCTTCTGTTCTCTCGAATTTTCATGTTTTTCTGGTTCTTGTGTTCATGAGAGCTAGAGAAGAGGAATGGTGAGATTTACAGGAAGCAAAAACTGGAGGGTCTTCATTTTCAAGATACAGATTGTTGAGTTCACGGAGACCTCAATACAATTGGACCTTGTGTAGCTGTAGTAGTTAGTGACCATGGATCCAGTCTCAAAATTGTGTGGATTTCTCTGCATACAGATGAGTGTATATATTGGATAACTTGTAACAGTTGGGTGAATCCTTCAGTAAGCTGCCACTTGATTATGCAGGGATTTTCTACCAAACCACTTTGTGGAGTCCCTTGGTATTACCTGTATGAGGTCATAAAGCATTCTTAGGATTTGGGACTTCAGAGAAAGTTCTGGTGCCTCTATACCTTCCCTGTCCTCTACCAAAGTCCTCACTAGGGAGCAAAGAAGGATCTGAGTCTGATCTCTTAAAGTATGCTTCATAACTTGCCTGAAACTGGCTTTGTAGCAGAGGAGAGTACCAATGACACTTATTCATTATTTTAGACTAAGTCTCAGGAATGGCTGAAGGAGACCATGGTTGTTAATCAAGAAATATGATTTACTTCCTTCCCAGCATTGCCTCATGAAATAACACTTTTCAGAAGAGCACCAGGAGGGCCAAGAGTGGGAATAGTGACTGCCAGCCACAGATTTCTGTGTTGCCCAAACCTTAACAAAGCATCACCAATTCCCAGAAGCTCTATACAGTAGTCTGGAAATCTGAGAAGTTACCCATCTCACTTGATGGGGCTGATTTAACTTTCCTGGGGACCTTTTGCCCCATAAATCTAGTTTTATTTAGCATCAGTGTCAAGAAAAGGCCCTTGCATTTTCCCTCCTTACTTCCAAAGAGTTGGGGTTAAAGGAAGAGAAGTCTGGGCTGGGCAGGAAAGAAAAAAGAGAAGTCAGGTAGGACATAATCTGGAGTATCATTTTCAGACCTTTCCACAGGGCCTGGGCACTGGACTGTTTTCAAGGAAGCTTATTGGCTAGGATCCCCCTATTCACGGGATGTGGGGAAACAAATATTTCTAGTCTGCCTGGAAGATAGGTTCAAAATTTTAGACAACAGCTCTGCGTAAGTCACTCCAAGTTGAAGAGTTCAAAATCCAGGACATGTATCGTGGTTGTGAACCAACCTCAATTCATAGAGGCTATAAGAGAACTGGTACCCTAAGGGAAGGCCCACTTGAGAAACTAGAAGGGAAAAACAGTGGTGGCAAATGTTCTAGGTTATGTTCAGGAGTTACTAGCAGAAATTGGCTTCAACTGGAAAAATCCTGGCTTCTTGCAACAGGGATTGGTAATGATTTCAGAGTAAATTGATTTCCAAATCCTATGTTTCTGAAGGTACAAACCCAAAAACAACCATCAGAGTCTTGTCTGAGGGAACTTGCTAGATGAGAGAGGGAGAGGTCTCCATCCTCAAGTCACCAAACTTTCCCGTGGTGGCGGGAGGTGGGGGGAGTCTATCTGTCCAACCGCATGGTCCTCCTAATGTAAGTCTCCAAGCATGGCTGAGGCTTTCTAAGCCACATCAGCCTAATCTTCCTCTCATTCCCCCATCCTGGCTTAAGGAAGGTGTATGTATCAGAGTAGAAGCGGGGTAGACAAAGGGGGCAGAGGGAGAAAAACTTGGACCCCCAGTTGGCCTCACCTACCAACGTGCCACAGGGTTAAAGAAGAGGGAGCAGAGGATGGGTGCTTCTGGGGCTCTCCAGTAAACCTGGGTAGTATCCCTTACCCAGGCATTGAGAGAGGAAAAGAGACCAGTGGGAGGGGAGGTGGGAACAAGCCATCAGACGTTGCTGATGCGCACACTAAGGGCACTGCCCTCCTTCTCAGCTTGCTCCCTTAATGACTCCTCCAACTTGAGTTTTTCTGGGTCTCCATAGCGTATAGTGCTGTCACGGAGGCCTCCAGGAGGGGTAACTTTCACAACTTGGTCAAAAAGGCTGAAGTCAGCTATGTATTTACCACTGGCTGATAGCGAGATGGCAGGTGTGAACTCGTAGCCCCAAAGGATCTCCTCTGGCAAGTATGAAGTGCGCACTTGGCAGGTGGCACTGGTGGATTCCACTGTCCCACTTAGGATCAGAACTAGCTCAAAGTCACCCTCACCACTGCGAAGTGGAAGATCTTTCAGGGGACTGGTCTCATCTACCACATGGTAGAAGGTCAGCGGTAGAATGAGGAAGGGGCTGTCAGAAGCCGTGTCTACTTGGAAAGTCACATTGACCTGGTTGAGCCGGATGTTCTCGCCCTCCTTAGTTTGGTGTGTCTGAAGAAGTTTGCCTGTCACCTGGCAGCCAATGAGGAGGCTCTTACGCATATTGGCAACTCGGATCATAAGACAAGGCTTCCCGTTGTGGGCAGCTACAACCGCGTGCTGGCTGAAACGGATGGTCTCAGCCCGCTTTTTGGGCCGGGCAATCTTCGCCAGGAAGGTACCGGTGATGAAGATTTCCAGGATGGTGGTGAGCACCAGCTGGGCAATAAGAAGCACGATAGCCAATGGGCACTCCTCACTGATGTAGCGGAAGCCATAGCCAATGGTGGTCTGAGATTCAAGGGAGAAGAGGAAGGCTCCTGTGAGTGTGTGCACCTGTACCACACAGGGGGTATGGTTGGCCGGAGGGCCCAGCTCCAGCAGGTCTCCATGTGCCACAGCTACCAGATACCACACCAAGCCAAAGAGAAACCAGGTGCCTGCAAAGGTCGCAGAGAAGAGCAGAAGCTTGTAGCGCCACTGCATGTCGATGAAGGTTGTCCACAGGTCTTTGAGGTAGAGGAAGCGCTTATCAGCAATGTGCTCCATTCTCACGTTGCTGCGGCCATCTTTTGTCAGGACTCTCCGCCGTCGTATCCCTGGGCCCATCAGGGGCCGGCTTTCTGTCTGAGTAGTCTGACTGTAATATACCTTGGCAACTGATGTCATCTGGTGGGAGAAAGATAACATAATGAGCTTATTGTAAAAATCCAGCCAATTCCTAGACAACACCCAATGGAAAAGAGGAATTAACATTAATTTTGTTGTCACTTATTCCTTTATTAGGAAATATTGATTGAGCACTCACTATATACTAGGCACTGTGGTAAGGTGTAAGTCAAAGATAATACCTTGCTCTCTAAGAACTCACAACCTAGCAAGAAAGACACATGTTCAGTAAGCGAATAATTGCAATAGTCTAATGTTTGTAATTTTTTAAAAAAATTGCTATATGGGGACCAGCAGTTGGCATAATGACTATGTCCCTGGACTCCCATGTAGCTGACCATGGTTGGAGTCTCAGAACCGGTGGCTTAAACTCATGCCAGATGCGCATGCATGCGTGCCCAAGATCCCGAGAGGAGAATGAAGAAGAAGGGATTGTGGAGTGGCTAGCCCCCCTGGTGGATGATTTCTCGCTTTCTGTCTCTGTCTCTCTGGCAAGCACACATGCCCTGTGGCAAAAACCTCTCCAAAAAAAAAAAAACCCAAAAAACTTTGCTATAGGGTAGTGTGCTTGCTGAGAGAGAGAGGAAAAGTGAGAAAGCACCCCCCCCCCGAGAGTAATTGCTTTCATGCTACAATCCCTTCTCCTCTATCCTCCTCTCAGGATTCAGTCATGCACACACATACCCAGTGTGTTTTTTTGCTGCCAGGATTGGGACTCGAACCATGCTGTGGTCCATGTGCGATCCAACTATCTTAACCATACCACTAACTGGCCCACTTTTTTTTTTTTTTTGTAAAGTTTAGTTTCTTCCATAAATGAGAGAAAGAAGAGTACTCCAACAGAGTCTCAATACCATAATCCACCCCTAGCCTTTGGCCTTTAGCTCTGGGTCGTGGGCAAGCACATGCCCAGCATACTCAGGGAGATCTCCAGAACTGAACTATAACCTTCCTTGCTGAGGCTGGCTCGGCTGAACGCGTTTTTCGGGGTGGGGGGGCGGGGGCTGCGTATTAGAAATAAAAAGAAACACACAAAGACACAAGTACAGAAAAGCAAGCATCAGATGGGCTGGACTTCACTGATGGAGAAAGCCACAACGCTGAACCAATCTCAGGTTTATTATTTTGTAGGGCAGAAAAAGGGGGAAGAGGAATGGAATGCAAAGCCAGTTTTCAGATGTTAACTGGCTGAATGAAATGAAAACTACTGGTGCCATGTGATTTCTCTGATCTTTTGGGGCTGATTCTGATAAACACATGTGACTTCCTTTCACCTGATACTACTTTGCAGTATTGATAACAGTACACAGGTACGTGTTCATATGTTAATTGCTTTTATATCTTTATAAATGAAGCTCACACAGAACTGCTGTTTCTGCATGTGTCTGCAAGGTCACCGTGTTTGCTGAGAATGGCCGCTCTCCACACTTCCTATATGGGACTGTCTAATGGAGTGTTGAATTTCACTTCTACATCACCATCTGGCCCTAGTATTTGTAATTTTTAGAAGAGGAGAGGCAGACAAAAAAGAGTAATAAGTCAACAGGTCCTTTATGGTGGAGGTGAGACACTACTCATCTCCATTCACCAGTCCTGTGAAGGTCTCACATTTTGAAATAGGGTACCTCCACACTTAAAAAGGACTAGCATGTGGCAAAAAAAGACTCTCCTATTTAAATCCTTGCAGGCCAACCCCTCTTAGACACACACATACACATACACACATATTTATATACCCTTAATTTCACCGTTCTCTCCCTTAGCCCGTGTCAGTACTCATTGGTGATACTAACATGTCATCTGACTCAGAAAATAGCTGGGATTGCCCATCCTTCCACCCTTTGAGATGCTCTCTGAGCACCTGCCCTATTTTATTTTTTATCATCATCATCTGTTGGCATCATCTGGGGAAATTCAGTCTGGGCCAGTGTCTAAGGTAGTGTTAGGAAGAACACAGGCAGAATCTGAGCAAGAAGAAATAAGCAGTGGTGGAGGAGAAACAACACATACAGGCTTCCTGGCAGCACTGGAACATTTCCCCAGGAGCTGGCAGAAATGCCAGTTTGTAGGTGGTAAAATGTCTTGACTAAGTGAAGTAGGAGAGTTAGGAGTTTATATTAGTGGCAATGTCTGCACAGGCTCAAATTCAGGATTGCTATTTGTCCTGATAGCAGAAAGTGGGACAAGGCACTGAAATAGGAGACAGTTCAATACAAGGTGCCTGGCACTCCTACCCAAAAAGTAACTTGTACTTTTCCAGCACAGAAAGAATTTGAATTGCTTGAGCCCTTGGACTCTGGATCTGATGGCCAGATCTCCTGGGAGAGAGCAGATGATCTCTGGGGAGTTTAACCTTTATTGAAGAACAGAGGCCACCACATTTTTCATTCCCTAAATTCTAAACCATGCATTGCATTTTTAAAAAGTTAATTCTCCATGAGTGAGAGACAGATAACAGAAGCAAAGAACCCTCAAGAGGGTCTTGATGGCACAATTTACTCCCAGCCCCAGCCGGCCCTGGATCGTGGACATGTATGTGCCTGGCATATTCAGAGAGGTCTCCAGTTGCAATCCTGGAACCTTCTCACATGAGTCAGCCTTACATAGCATTGTATTTTCCCATGGCACCGCCACCTGCCCCCTGTATTACATTTTTTCTTTCTTTCTTTCTTTCTTTCTTTCTTCTCTCTCTCTCTCTCTTTCTTTCTCTCTCTCTCTCTCTCTCTCTCTCTCTCTCTCTCTCTCTCTCTCTCTCTCTTTCTTTCTTTCTTTCTTTCTTTCTTTCTTTCTTTCTTTCTTTTACCACTGCTTCCCCCTACCCTATTTTCCTCATAGCCTTTCTCTAGAAAACTAAATTAGGAGGAGTACAACTTTATGTACATATGGGAAGGTACTGAATTGGAGATCATCAAAGAATGAGAATCCCAAGAATGCTCAGAGGAAACCATAATGCTCATTTTATGAACCCATGGGCCATTTGGAACTTCCAGCTATGTGAGACTACTCTCCAGACTTGGTTGCCATTCACTACCCAATATCCTTGGCTACTCTGAAGCAAAAAGGAAGCTCTGCAATTCTGAAGTTAGAAGAATTATTTAGAGTCCAAATAAAACCCTATTTAGTATATAGTAGTGACAGTGACAACTGTCTCAATTTCTGTATACCATTTTAGAGTCACAGATTAGCATGTCTTCTCTTTTTTTTTTTTTTTTTTGAGAGGTTTTAACTATAGGGCGCGTGCGCTCACCAGACAGACAGAAAGAGAGACATAGAGACAGAAAGCGAGAAATCACCCCCCAGAGGGGATGGTCATGCTGAAATCCCTTCTCCTTCATTCTCCTCTCGGGATCTTGGGCATGCATGCACACGCGCCTGGTGTGAGTTTTAAGCCACCGGGTCCAGGATGTGAACCACAGTCGACTACGTGGGAGTCCAGCAACATAGCCATTATGCTAACTGCTGGTTCCTGCATGTCTTCTCTTTTGATCCGAAGTCCTGAAAAGAAGTATAAACCTCTACAGGAGATTTCAAGGAATATTTGAGGACAGAGGAATTGCTGCAGAGTTGGAGATGAATGAACATAATTCTAATTTGCAAAACTAAAAATGAGTTACATTTCACGAACTTAGATATTGATTCTGAGCAACGTTCTGCAATGGAATCTTAAGACTGAGTACTTGGGCAGGGTGGGGAAAATGAAGTTATCAATGGGACTCAGTATGGTTTTACTAAGAAAAAGTCACATAAAAATAACCCAATTTTCTTCCGTGATAAAGTTACTAAACTAACAAATCAGAGAAATATAATAGATAAAATGTACTTAAGCTACAGTAAGTTTTTTGACAACATCTCTCATTATACCCTTGGTGATAAGATAAAAATGAACAGAATTTAACTAGGTGACTTAAAAAGTCAGTGATACTGGTAAGTAGAACATGATTGCCTGAAATTCTATGCCTAATGATGCACCAAAGAGCTTTGTCTTTGGCATTACCCTCAAGAGTGGATCATCAGTTATGGGGATAACAGGAGGTGAGACAGGTTGCAAATGCAGGGTCTGGGGCAGAATTAGGATCCAAAAGAAGCCAGATGAGTGGGCCAAATCTAACAAAAAGGGTAAATGCTGGATTATGTACTTGGCTCCAAAAATTACCTGAGCAAGTTTTGGAGTGGGAAGTTGTGATTTAACAAGCAGTACCAAGAAAAGAAAATTAAACATTTTGGCAGAAAATAACCCAGTATGAGTTATTCATATATTTTAGTTGCCAAAAAAGCAATCTTAAACTACTTTAGTTCAACTAAAGTCTCTGGAATAAGGAAGTAGTTGGTTCTCCTCTCCTCTGTTCATTCCACACCTGCCGTATCCAGTATCAAGGAACACCCAGGCTGGAGACTATTCAGAACCAGATCACATGAGAAATAAATGAGGAAGTATGGAAGTTAGGGGAAGAGATGAGATGAAGGGTCTAGTAGATGTGTGCAAATATTCGGTTTGAAGGGCTGTTATGTGAACAAAGGTTCGGACTAGTTCTTGGAATTCTAAGAGAAACAGTCAGGTTCAGTAATAATCATAACAGACAACCATTACATGCTTGTATCTCTATACCATTTTAGAGTTCACATGTTAGCATGCCTCCTTATTTGGTTCCTATAACTCCTGTAAGTTGCAAGGAGAAAGATTTTAGATTGATACTATAAAGAGCATTGTAACAATCAGGACAGTCCAAATGGGAAAAGAGCTTCTTAAAAGGTAGAGTGCCCTATCCCTGATGATGTTCAAGGATAGGTTGGATGAGCACTTTCCAGAGATCCTAGAGAGAAGATTAAAGTATTGGATGGGAGTTTGAAAGACTGTGTCCAAGTTTTCATCAAATTCATGAATGATCAAGATGCCTTTCTCCTTTTCCTCATCTCTACCCCTGCAATTCCTTCCTTCCTTCCTTCCTTCCTTCCTTCCTTCCTTCCTTCCTTCCTTACTTACTTTTTCTTTCTCTCTCTTTCTCCCTCCCTTCCTTCCTTCTTTCATGCCAGAGAGTATACACTCACCAGAGAAAGAGAGGGAGAAAACACCTCCCAGTGGGGCATGGTCACAACACAATCCCTTCTCCATTTCTCCATCCTGTCAGGACTTCAGGGATGCATACACATATGCTGGCATGCTTTTCAAGCCACTGGAGCCAGGATTCGAACTGCGGTTAACCATATGGGATCTGGTTCCCTTAAGCACTAGGCTACAAGGCTGGCCCTATTCTTTCACTTTATTTTTACTTTTCTTTTTCTTTCTCTCTTTCCATCTCTCTCTCTTTATTGTTTTTTTTTTTTACATTTAATCATTGTATGTCTTTACTGCATATAATATGGTTTTTCAAGGCATACAAGTATTGTGTGTCAATCAAGTCAAAGATACCACCATACACATCATCCTCAACAAATAACTTTACATTGCTGTGTCCATTAAATCCCTCACCCCTGCCACCCCTTCCTTCTTACCCCCCAACTTTCCACCCCCTCCTATATAGTCTCTGGTAATATACACTTGCCAACTCTGCTATTATATCTTCCAAGCTTTTAGTTTCTGTGATAAAGTGCCGACAGTTGGTATATGTTGAGCAGGGACATGCAGTGTCTATTTTGCTTTAAGAAATATAGAATGCTTCATGAATTTGTATGTCATCTCTGCACAGGGGCCATGCTAATCTCTGTATTGTTCCAATTTTAGTATATGTGCTGCCTAAGCAAGCACTCCCTTCACTTTCTACAAAGAAATTCAGGGATCCTTTTTTGAAGCCCTAGCTTTGTTTGTGTTGAGGGATTTTGCATATCTGGGGGAATGGAGGCCTAAGGAAAGCCTCGATGTTGTTTTCAATAATAGTGTATGATTATATATCACTTTACAAATTTATAAAATATGTCGTTTGATTCTCACATCATGCATACATCAGAAAAACATCATTTGTGGGAACCAGCAGTTAGCGTAATGGCTATGTCACCGGACTCCCATGTAGTCGGCCTCAGTTCGCGTCCCGGACCCGGTGGCCTAAAACTCACGCCGGGCGCGTGTGCGTGCATGCCCAAGATCCCAAGAGGAGAATGGAGGAGAAGGGATTGCGGCGTGACCATCCCCCCTGGGAGGTGATTTCTCACTTTCTGTCTCTATGTCTCAGTCTGTCTGGCGAGCGCATGGGCCCTATAGCAAAAACCTCTCAAAAAAAGAAAAACATCATTTGTAAATAAGGCTCAGATTTGCATCAAGTAGATTACTGGTGGAGCTGGAACCAGAACCCAAGCCTTCTGACTTCTGTCCAAAATTTGCTAATTGTAGCAACTTACTTCTGTGTACCCCATGGTCATTCTCGTGGGTCTTGTGCTATCAGGAGGCCTCCATGGTACTCTGTGTGGTGGACCATGCTGAGACAAAGAAAACAGAACCTGGAGCTACCCACTTATGGGCACTGGAGGGTTTGGCTGTTGGCTAGCCTCTTTGTTGCCTTTGGCTGTTGTGCCTGCCGCCTCCAGCTGTTGTGCCTATTGTTGCCAGCCTTTAGATCTGCCACCTCCAGCTGTTATCTGTTGCTCCCCGCTACTGTGCCACCTCCCACAGCCAGGCAGCTTTGTTCTCCACGGTGACCAGAGTCAGAAGTAGACAAACAATAAGCTACGCTCCACCCCCAAGCTGGCCAGGCCTCTGGGTAAGGATGCAGGCCAAAGTTCTGGGAATGGTTTGTTGCTGCCCCACCCAAAACACACCCACTATGTCCTCTAGAGGGTGCTATTTCCCCCAAAACAATCCCAGCCAAATACCACAGACTGAATTCAGGCCTGCTTGGGTAGTGAAAGACACAGAAACAGAGACATCCACCTTTTTTCTCCTCTAAGAACTGAACTGTTGAATCCTTCCCTAAGACAAAGGCCAGTCATACTTACAGTGATATCCAGCATGTTCCTTCAGCAAATACCACTTCGACCTGATGCATTCTACCTGCTACATTATGCCTGTAAGATCTCCCTAGAGCTCTTTTTTCACCTGAGTGCTTGTTTATTTTACTTGAGAATTATTTTTTCTCCAGAATGAATAGATTATTTAAAGCTTTCTTAAGCACAGGATTGCTCTTGAGGAAAGACACTGCTTTTGTGACTCTTGAGGCTAATACTGAGCCATCATAGCCCCCATTGCTTTTAGGGTAAATTGTACAACTCTTAGCATAGAACTCAAAGCCCTTTGTGATTAGATACCTTTCGACTTTGACTTTACTCTTGAAAATTTTCCACATGTCTCTAAACTCCATCTCCACAAAGAACCTCACTCTTGGATCCTTCCTGCCTCTGACCTGCTTTTGCACTTCCCTGCTCTGCAGTTGACCTCTTGCTTATCTTTCAAAACCTGACTCAAGTGTTAGTTGTGCCCTTTGAAGCCTTCCATGACTCCCAAAGAAACAGTTCATCTTCTCTGTTACCCCTCTCACTCCAATCCCCATATGGATTTATTCAGCTTGGTCTTGTATATATCACCATTTGAAAACACCATGGTACTTTGAAATGTTTGTTTACCATTGCTTATCCGTGTGCTCTTAATTTAAGGCCACAAACTATACCTTTTATTTGTTTCCCCCAAACCTAGAATGGATTAGTAAGAAAGACTGAGCAGGGGGCAGTTGGTGGCATACTGGTAAAATGCAATGCTCTGAGATGTTAACCCACATGAGAAGGTCCCTGATTCAAGTCTAAATACCTCCCTGAGTACCCCAGGCATGTGCTTGCCCGTGATCTGGGCCTAACTGAAGTTTAGAGGTGAATCCTGGTATCAGGACCCTGTGTGTGTCTCTGTCTCTTTCACACAGAAAGAAGAACATGTTTTTATAAAGAAAGACTGAGTAAAGAAACGATTGAAGCTTTATCTGGACAGGTCAATGCCTGAGTGAAGAGTGCAACCTGGTCTGCCTCACCAGAAACACCTAGTTTATGGAGACCTTCAGGCGGAGGGGGAAGGGTCCCAAGTTTACACAGACTTCCCCCAAAACATCCCAGCTCTCTTCTGGGACAGCTGTTCATTTTGCAGGTTAATGAAGAGAGAATAAGCTTTGTAAATTGCTAAGGAGCCTTGGAGTTGATTATGCTCAATTATGCAATTGGAAAGGATGCTGTAGCACCCTCTCAGAAGCAGCATGTGGGGCAGGGAAGGAACCCCAGATAAAGAACTTCATCTATGTTCTCTCTGGCAAGAGCAGCCTGACTCAAAGGAGCTTTGGGATATGAAACTAAATGCATTCACTTCCAAATGGGAATGAATCTTTCTTCTCCTGCCTGCTGCTCCTCTTTGGTTCCCTTACTAGTTAAAGGTGCCATCATCTTCCCAGTAACCCATGCCCAAAGGTTTGGAATTATCTCAAACACTCCTCCTTGATCAGCTCAGCATTCATCTAATGCCACATGCTATGGATTTATTACTTGTGCCTCTTCCATTTTCATTTCATCGTCTCACTTCAGGCCCTTAATGCCTTCTGACTGAATCACTATGTCAGCCTCCTACTCATCTCCTGTCTTCATTCCTTTCTCTTCACATCCATCCTACATCGCTACTGAATTACTCTTACTCAATTACACCTCTGATCATGAATCAGTGAACATTTATCCACTACCTTATAAAGCATGTTCACATTTTATTCTCATGGCATTCTACGAGGTATTAAGATCATAATCCTTATTTTATGAATGAGGAAACTGGGGCCCAGCGAGATGATGTGACTCTCTAAATTATGAAACTGGACTCATGCACAGTTTTGGTCTCCTAAATGCACCCACTGTTTAATATACTCTATTTCAATTCTTTCCCCAGTTCAAAAATAGTTCATGTCTCCTTGTTATCTACCAGAGGCCAAACTCAAACTGGCATACAGAGTCTTCCATGATCTGCTTCTAAACCTTCTTTCCAGCCTTATTTCCTACCACTCTTTCTATGACACACTTAAGGCAAACAGACTGTTTCCTGCTCCCTGTACATACACATGCTTTCCTGCCTTCATGTGATTGTTGATGCTCTTCTCTCTTCCCAGCAGCCCCTTTCTCCTTGTCTGTATAAATCCAAGTCTTAGCTTTCAGAGCCTAGTTCGCATGACCCCTTCTTTGAAGCCGTCTCTTATTCCCAAGTCTTCAGTAATACTTTCCTTTTCTGACTTCCCATATATGTATATCTATATCCAAACATACCTTTGGTGGCACATTTCTTGGCCTATGGCACATCGTTTGTCTTTTACTACAAGTAAGCTTATTGAAAGGAGGATTTGGGCATAATATATCTCGGTTACTCTAAGGATCAGCACGATGTATGACACACAGTAAGTACTCAAGAAGTACGTTATGAATCAATGAGTAGAAGGGGGCTCCAAATCCACTCCAGCCATAGGAGTCAATCTGAGAGAATCTGAATGGACTCCCTTCTCATAGTAGGGTTGAGGAGATATGGAAGCTCTTGTCCAAGGTAGGGTAGATGAAATGTCACTGCAGTTCAAGGCCATTAGTGCCTTTTTATTCCTCCTTGTTTGTGTCATCTCTTGATTTTTTTTTTTTATGTTTTGTCTTTTCTTTGTACATATGGAACCTCCAGATAGCTAACTGCCGACACTAGGTATGCAAAAAAAAAAAAAAGTAACGTTGCCTACCACATGCAGTTCGAGTTGTGTTTTCACGCATTCATTCAATAAACATTTTTCTGGTATCTACTGGATACCAGATTTTAAACAAGGCACTGGATTTATGGAGGTAAATCAGATGTAGAGTCTGTCCCTGAACACCTTACCATCTAATAAAAGAAGCAACCATGAAACAGGCAAGAAATGATAGTGCCATTAGAGAGGTATCAATAAAGAGCAAGGGAGGTTTGTGAAAGGAAAGGTGACATTTAGCTCAAGGAGTCAGGGTTGGGAAGGTAACTAACATGTATTAATTGAGCACTATTATGAGCTAGGCACTGGAATAAGTTTTTAGATTTTATTTTTCCATAAATTTTAGCTCATACAACTCCTCAAACAATCTTATAAAAATATTATCCCATTTTCTAGGAAACATACTTAGTACTAGGAAACATACTTAGTAAGTAACAACCAGGAGTTGAACTTTTCCCTCTGAACCTGACTTCTTCATTAAGGGAAGACTCCATAGAGAAAAGTGACGTTGGGACTGAACCTGAAAGATATATAGGATTTAAATGTTGAAGTTTAGGTTTAGAGGGTCAAAAAGTAAGATCTTCAAGTGAAATCAGTAGTGTGAGAAAAAGATAAAACACCAAGGAATTCTAGGGCCAACCATGGAATAGGAAACATTTATTTTGATAGAAGTGTTAGGAGGATATAGAAGACCTTAGTAGAACAAATTAGAAAAACCAGTGATGTGCTCTGACACCTCACCACCCTCCTGTCTTGTGGCCTGGTTCATGTGTTTAAGGCAGCCAGACTGAGAGGCAACAGCCACAGCATGTGTGTGGAGCCTGTGACTCCCATGGGGTCAGATCCAGTATCTTAGCCTCCTCCCCACAGTGCTCTGGCCTGCTAGATGTCCCTTCACAGAACCCTCTAGGTGGGTGCTCTAGTTCAACTGTAGAATAATACTCTTCTGAACGTTTGGTTCAGAAAAATGGAAGGAGGGGCCCCTGCGGCGCGGGGCTCACGCCCCGGCGCGCAGGGGGCC
>NW_006206042.1:1156470-1156776 GCF_000334495.1 Tupaia belangeri chinensis | reverse complement strand
AAAAAAAAAAAGAAAAACATTAGGAAATAAGAAATGGAAAATTATTTGTTGATGATAACATGTATGCTGATGTGCTTGATTGAACCAATATACAGTGTAATCTGGATGGAAAATCTCATTTTGCATGTTGTAATGATGTACAGTGAATGAATGTAAATAAATAAATTTAAATAAAAAAAAAAAAAGAAAAATGGAAGGAGAAAAAGGGAGGGGAATTATCCTTTACTGAATACCTACTTTAGGCCAACACTTTGCATCTCATCTTTTTTTTTTTTTTGGGGGGGGGGGGAGGGGTTTCTTTCACAC
>NW_006206042.1:1154614-1156395 GCF_000334495.1 Tupaia belangeri chinensis | reverse complement strand
GCCGCAATCCCTTCTCCTCCATTCTCCTCTCGGGATCTTGGGCACGCACGCACACGCGCCCGGCGTGAGATTTAAGCCACCGGGTCCGAGACGCGAACCGCGGTCGACTACGTGGGAGTCCAGCGACATAGCCATTACGCTAACTGCTGGTTCCCTTTGCATCTCATCTTTGCAACAACTCTGTAAAGCAGATCTTAGGATCCTCATGATTGCTGATAAAGAAGGAAATTAAGCTCAGAGAGCCATGAGGAAACAATTTAGGAGCAGCAGAGCTGGGATTTGTATTTCATTCTGGCTGGATTCCAAAGTCTTTCCACTATAGCTTCAGGTTAATCATATAGCAAACTTGCTTTCATTGAGCAAAGTCAACATCAACAACCAGACAAGATGGTATCTAGAAAATGCTGGAACTTAGCATGAGCCACACCAGCATGAAAATTTACCAGCATGATGCCCATGTATCTGACAGTTGGAGGTGATATTCTTCCTTCGTGATTGCCCTATGCTGTTGTTGCATGGCATGTCTTTATTTTCTCCCTTTTCTTCTTTTGGACTCTCAACTCTCTTCTCATCTCTTCTATTATCTGTGCTGCTTTGTTTTCTCCCACTTGTATTTCATCCTGGATATTACTAAAATGTTTTCTGCCTCATCCCCTTTTCTTTTTTCCTTCCTCTTGGTATTTTTATTTCCTACAATCTCTCTGGATCATCCATTCTTCTCATTTTTCCCATCTTCTTTGTCTCATCCTGGAGACCTGATTTTTGAAGATGGTGATATGGAGGAATACGAGGGGTTCTTTAAAAACTTCATGGAAAGTGTACCTTATGAAAAACTATGCATGGATTTTAATTTTGGGGCACCAAAAATCAACTCATACTTTAATTCCACTTTTCCAGAAACTTTTTCAAGTCCCCTCAAATTAAATTATCCCTCAAATCATAGCTCTTGTTTTCAAATTCTTTGTCACACTTGATCCTCCTGTTCTGCTATGTCCCAAGAACTAGGTTCTCACATTAACAGAAATATTCTAAGCCCTAAAGCCTCCCAAATATTCTCTCCAGAAAAGGACTTCTTGATTTAGGCATTTGGGAATGAGAATAGAAAAGGAGGCAGTTTCCAGGCAGATAAGAAAAATATCCACTATAGCTATTAATGAATCTATTTATTTTAAGTCAGAAGGCATTCTTGAATCAATCACTGCTTTGTATAGATAAATAAATAGAGATATATAGTACCAGAGCACTTCCTGTCCCAGTGTCTGTCCATCATACTCAAGTCTATGTGTTGGGAGAGCCCTGGACACAGGCAGAGGGGTTCTGAAGCTCTCACCACCTGAGGCTGGGCTGGTCTCCAAGCTTACCGTCATCTTAGACAACTGAGCCAGATGTATATCCATGTAGGGTGTTCTGGAGCTAGAGGGAGGGAACCAGGCCTGAGGTTGTGTAAGACTGCAAGATGCTCAGAGGCAGCATTCACTGCTGAGTGGAAAGTGAAAGACTCAGGTGCCCCTCTCAACCCTGCCGCTGCCTGACTGTGACTTTGGGAAACTCTCTAAACCCATTAGGCCTTTACTTACTTCATTTGAGAATAAAAGGGTTATGCTAGTTCCACACTTCTCAAACCCTGGCAGGACCTAGAGGTACTCAAAGCCACAGTACTATGTCTGGTATCTTCTTAAAAATACCAGTTTTGCTCAGAGTTTTCAAGGGAAAATAATATTTGTAAAAGAATTATTTCATTTATTTACTTGTTTATGTATTTTAATTTGACTGAGAAGGAA
>NW_006206042.1:1153996-1154590 GCF_000334495.1 Tupaia belangeri chinensis | reverse complement strand
AAATCAAGACTCCAGGTCTGGGACTCAAATCACAGTTGGCCACGTGGGAGTCCAGCACCCTTAACCACCATGCCACCTGCCAGCCCCAAGAAAATATTATTTTAATATTATACAATATAAAGGGGCCAACATGGTGGTCCCCTGTGTACTTTCTGGTCAAAAGAAGGAGGGACAGAGAGATGAGGTCATGTCAGATATATGATAGGACTGGCTTGGTGGCACAGTGGTAGTGCATTACCCACATGATGCTGATATGTATGGAAGATTGCAGGTTGGGTTGCCAGGTTGATCAGATGCCTATGCCCACAGGCTAGCTAACTGGGAAGGCTGAGGGCAGAGGGACTTTGGTGCAATGCGAGACTTTGTTGAAGGTGCTTCTCTCTATTTTCCTCTATGTCTGTATCTCTCCACTCTATTGAAAGAAAGAAATAATAATAGAGTAGAATGAAAAATGTATGCTACTTAAAAGCACATTTTAAGGCTATCCAAGGTCAGACAGCATTTGGCTCACCCCTGTAGCTTCTGGGATATGAATTTCCTTTCTGCTACCTTTTTTTTTTTTTTTTTTTTTTTGGAAGGGTTTTCCTATAACGG
>NW_006206042.1:1145229-1153516 GCF_000334495.1 Tupaia belangeri chinensis | reverse complement strand
CATAGAGACAGAAAGCGAGAAATCACCCCCCAGGGGAAATGGCCACGCCGCAATCCCTTCTCCGCCATTCTCCTCTCGGGATCTTGGGCACGCACGCACACGCGCCCAGCGTGAGTTTTAAGCCACTGGTTCCGGGACACGAACTGCGGTCAACTACGTGGGAGTCCAGCGACATAGCCATTTCGCTAACTGCTCGTTCCCCCTCTCTGCTACCTTTCACAGCACGTTGCTGGGTGAGTTTGGAAGATGCTGTGTTAGAAGATGTCTTAGATCACTTCTACCTTTAAAATTCTGTCCAACCTGAGATCCCCCCATGTGCTCTGGTCTCTTTCTTCCCTCTAGCCTTGATGGGGACAGAAAAGACCAGCCTTTTCCCACCAGCCATAGTATCTCTTTTTGGACACCAGAGCCCACTTGAATAGTGACCTCAGAGGCCTCCAGAAGGAGATTCGCTGCATTAGGAACTAAAAAGAAGTATTTCTGGACTTCCAAGTGTTCTTAATGAGAGAGAGGAGAGAAGAGAAAGGAGAGGGGTATAAGAGGAAGGGCACGAAGAAAAGCACGGCAGGATTATGTAAGCGCTCAAGGTTGGAAGAAGAATGGAGCTGGGTTTGGGGTTCTTTTCAAACTTAATGTCTTCATTCATTAATCTCCCTCCTGTCCTGCCCCAAGGAAAATAAACAGAAGTGGAGCCAGAGGCACACAAATCTTGAGGTGGGGAAAAGGAGGCCAGTGTGTGTGTGTCCAGGCGAAGTCACTGCTGCCTCTGTCTCTGTCTCCCACCCTCGGGTCTCCTGCCCTTTCTCCCTCCCATCCTCTATCCCTAGCCTGACACCAAAGTCTTGGCCCAGGGAAGAATGGGCTTTTCTTTCCTTATGTCAACGTTTGGAAAGTTCTCATAGTCTGATCAAAAGAAAGGATAGAGCCTTCAAAGCATTTCCTGGGAGCCTGTGACCTCTGTCTGGCCCTTCTGACCCCCCTATGTGTGTTCTGGTCAAAAGAGGGAGGGACAAAGAGATGAGGCCATGTCAGATGTTCTCCTCTGCTCAGACATCACCCTTGCCTGCCACTGTGGGCTGATGGAAACCACTGCCCACTTCTCACCCAGGCACCCACCCACTTCTGTCCTCTGCAAGAGGAAGCAGTGTTCCTACAGAGAACTGATTGGAGACTGGCATCTCAGGGGCCCTCTCTGTCCCTGGCTAGAGATGGAGAATGACATCCTGGCACACACAGCAAATGGGCAATGCTTTTTCCTGCCCCTGTCCTACAACCTTCCTTGCTACCCCAACACACTCCCTCCCTGAGTCATCACTCAGCCACGGTGTCTGCTCCTAACCCTCATCCAGGATAGCAGGGCCACACACCCTGGGCCCTGCGGGGAACTGGTCCTTTGTAAGGAGTTTGGCACTGTTCAGAGTTCAACCGAGGACAGAGGCTGTACCACTGCTTCCTCAGCTCCAGCTCCAGCAGTCTAGAGAGCCTCCTAGCTTGGTCCCATCTGGGTGCTCAGCTCAGAAGAGCATCTGCTGGGAGATATTAACCCATCCCTCCTCACCTCGGCTTAAGAGCCAGAGCACCAGTGTCAGCACTAAGGTTCAGCTGGAGGCAATGGCAGGCATAGTAACACCTATTGTTACCAGTAGGACATGGGATACTGAAAATGTTCCCAAGAATACTGGGGGGCAGGCAGGACTCTCAGAGAGTTTGGGCTTGGAGAAACAGGACAGTGACCAAGATGTCTATTCAAGATCTGGCCTTCAAGAGAAAGCTCTGCCTTGATCTCCAACCTGTCATTGCCTGGCCTAGGCGTCTGAGGTTCTCCATGGGAGATCCGTGTATATCCACCTTATGTCCAAACATACCAGTCAGGAAAGTTTCCTCCCACCCCAGTCTCTGCTGAGTTACAAGCAGACAGGGCTGGTGAGACTATAGATGGGCAATGGGGAAGTGCGGGAGGTGGGAGGGAACTCTTGCAAAGCTCAAGCTTCACCAGCTCTCTGCCACTCTCTGCCCTATGCTGAAGCTTCTTTACCTCCCTACCACTAGGGGGCAGGGCTCTCTAGTCCCATGGAACTGCCCTTGCCTGTGCAGCTGACCTCTCACATTCTCGTCAGCCCTACCTCCACTGTGGCTCACTCCTGTTAGGTTGAACCACATGAAATTGAAAATTTAAAAAAAAGGAAAAAAAAAAAGGAGAGTCAGATGGTGGTGCAATGCTCTGTGTGGCTGACCTACATGAGAAGGTTCAAAGTTCATATCCAGAGACCTCCCTGAATGTGCTAGATGTGTGCATGTACATGATCCAGGGCTGGCTGAGCCTGGAGTAGATCATGGCACAGGGACCCTATTGGGGATGCTGTCTCTCTCAATTATGGAAGAGATGATATAGAGAGATAGATGATAGATATAGATAGATAGGTGGGTGATAGGCAGAGATAGATAAACTTTTTAAAAAAATGTCTTACGATAGATAGATAGGTGGGTGATAGGCAGAGATAAACGTTTTTAAAAAATGTCTTACATGGGCAGTGTCAGATAGTTCAATAATTATTTAATAATGATAAAAATAATAGTAACAACCACCTTGAATATGAGGCTTCACGGTCTACAGAGCACTTGTACAAATTCGGAACAATTCCATTTGATTCACATAGCCACTTTCCATGGTAGTTAAAGCAACAGGAAGCTCTCAGCAAAGTCACAGCTGACCTTCTGATCATTAAGTCCAAGGGCATTTCTCGGTTTTCCACTCCTGCAGTCCCTCTGCAGCATCAGACGCTGGCACTGACCATTCTTGACATGACCTTGTTTGACTTTTACTGCAGTGTGGTGGTAATCACAGATTTCGTAGACCTCGATTAGCTGTTAAGTGGCTCAGCCATTTCTAGACTTTGGGACGGGCTAAATCATTTAAACTGTTGCGTTTCCATTTCCTTTATCTTTAAAAAGGGCTAATCATAGCAATAGAATTGAACGAGATCATGTACGTAAATAGAGTTCTTCACGAGCTGTGAGGCAGTAAGTATGTGGAGACTCACTTCTACTCCCTGCATCCTGTTCTCCAGGTTCTCTCTCTCCCAGTCTGTTTACTTTCTTAAAGGTTCATTTATTTCTTCAGAGAGAGAATCAGCACCCCCAACAGGGTCTTCATGTTGCAATCAATCCCAGCCCCAGCCAACCAGGATCACAGGCACACACACCTACAGCATGCACTGGGAGGTTCTGGGACCTGGACTTTGGGATTCCGTGTGGGATCCCAGCATCGAGAGCATGAGTTTCTGCTGCATTACTGTAGCTGGCCCTTCCTTTTCTGCCTAGATTTTTAAAAATAATTTTCTATCTTTTAACAAAAGTTTAATTTTATTTATTATTACTATTATTATTTTAATTGGACCAGAAACAGGGAATCCAGCACTATAACCACCATGCCACCTACTGGCCCCTCTGCCTGCTTTTGATTCATCTCTCTTACTGCAGTCTTTTCCCTGTCCTTTCAATGCAAGTATTCCTCAGGAATCCACCCTTGGGTCTCAGCTCTAACCATTCCACTTGTCCTTCCTTACCTGTTCCAACCACTCCATGAATTCCACCTCACCTCTGCCCTGTGTCTGGGTATTCTCCAGCTCCCTCTTTCTGGAGCATTCCAAAACATGTTCAGACTGTGTCCTCTCTTCCAAAAAGGGAATCTTTTGCATGTTCCTTGTTCATAGAATCAGCATCATTCAGGGCTCAGGTTAGAAACCATAGAGCAAGTCATGCCTGGCTTCTCTCTGGTCCCTCATCGGCTTGGTCACCAGGTCTTATCAGCTCTGCCATTATGGGCTTCTCTCCATGTGCTTGGAGGCTGCCCCAGTTCAGCGGCATATTCACTTTCACCTGAAGTGTTGCAACAGCTCATCCTCCTGCCCCCAGGCTCACCTTCACCTCCACTCCCTCAGCTGCCACAGCACTTTTCCACAGCACATGCTGATCCATTGCTCTGGCCGTGAACCCTTCTAATGAGTCTCACAGCTTTTGTGATGAAACC
Source organism: Tupaia belangeri chinensis (assembly GCF_000334495.1). Taxonomy (NCBI): domain Eukaryota; kingdom Metazoa; phylum Chordata; class Mammalia; order Scandentia; family Tupaiidae; genus Tupaia; species Tupaia belangeri. Next base: position 1,149,486 of record NW_006206042.1, on the reverse strand, counting down.
CAAACTTCTTTCTTTTTGCAGAGGTTTTGTGTGTTTGTTTGTTTTGTGCTGGAGAGACAGAGAGAGACAGAAAGACAGAAAGCAAGAAATCACCCCCCAGGGGGGATGGCCATGCCATGATCCCTTCTCCTCCATTCTCTTCTTGGGATCTTGGACATGCACATACACGCACCCAGCGTGAGTTTAAGCTGCTGGGTCCAGGACTCGAATCATGGTCAACTACGTGGAAGTTCAGCAAAGTAACCATTATGCTATCTGCTGGTCCTAAACCCAAACTTCTTGACATAGCAGTCAGAATCCTTCACCCGTTGACTCCACTCTCGAAGACACCTCTCCCTTTGTCCCCCATATTCTAGCCATGTAGAATGTGCCTGTCTCCATGCCTTCGCTCATGTAGCTCGTTCTGCCTAAAAAACCTTCTCCCCACCACCCAGCTCCCCAGTAGGCCCCTCTCTTCCTTTTATAATCCTTTGCATATTTTAGATTTGTTCCTATGCCCTCTCTGCTGGGGAGTGTCTCCAGGCTCCCGGGTCAAAATATTTAGTCTCCCTCTACGTTCCTGGGACATTTTGCCACATTTCCCTTTGTTCTTCTGAAGAGATTATGAGCCTTTTGAAGGCAGAGACTGTGTTTTATTCACTTTTTGATTTAACCTAATGATTAGTATAGAGGAAGGACTTAGACTTGAAGTCCCCAGGTGATTCTGGGCTAGAGATGTCAACCATGCAACATGTGAGCTGTCACTCACCTGCCCATCTGTGGCAGATGGCACTATTCACAACAGTACTCTTTTTCTGATGGAGCCTCAGAATCTTCCTTCCTTCCTTTATTGTTAATTGCCAGAGAGAGACGGAGAGACTGGGAGAGAGGAAAACCTCCCAGTGGGACATACTCCCTTCTTTATTTCTCCATCTTGTCTGGGTTTTACACACACATGCACACATGCCTGGCACATCGTTCCAACCACCGGGCTAGTGGTTAGCCATGGCTGGTAATAGCCATGTACAGTCTGGGCCCCTTAACCACTAGGCTACAGGGTTAGCTCTCAGTTTCTGCTATAGGATGCATGCACACACAAGAGACAAATAGAGACAGAGAAGAGAGAGAAAGTGATAAGGCTCTCCGTAGGGAGGATGGCCACGGCATAATCCCCTCTCCCATTTCCTCTCAGTGTTCTGGGTATGCAGAACACACACACATCCAATGAGGTTTGTTTTTTGTTTGTTTGTTTGTTTTAGGTTTTTGCTATAGGGCACATGCACTCACCAGAAAGACAGAGAGAGACAGAGAGACAGAAAGCGAGAAATCACTCCCCAGGGGGGATGGCCACACTGCAATCCCTTCTCCATCTTCCTCTCAGGATCTTGGGCACACACACACACACACACCCAGCTTGAGTTTAAACCACTGGGTCTGGGACTTAAACTGCAGTTGGCTACATGGGAGTTCAGCAACATAGCCATTACGTTAACTGCGGGTCCCTCCAATGAGTTTTCTCTTTTTCTAAAAAAAGTAATTATTTTATTTAACTTTATTTATTATTATTATCATTATTATTTTTCAGTTTGATCAGAGAGAGAGAGGAAGTGAGAAAGCAAGCCACCAGGTCTGAGACTTGAACGTGGTAGGCCATGTGGGAGTCCAGCACCTTTAACCACCATGCCACTTGCCGGCCCCTCCCTCCAATGAGTTTTCAAGCTGCCAGATCTGGGACTTGAACCACATGGTTAGCCATGTGGGATCCAGTTGTGTTAATTAACCTCCATGCCACCTGCTGGTCCACTTAAAATCTTTTATTTTTTTAAAGAATTATTTATTTAACTTTATTTAGTTTTTAAATTTTGACCAGAGAGAGACAGAGAGAGAGAGAAGGTGAGAAAGCAAGCCAGCAAGTCGGGATTCAAACCATGGTCAGCCATTTGGGAGTATCCAGCGCCCTAACCACCATACCACCCACTGGTCCCTGCACTTAAAATCTTTTTTAACATGGTGATACAGAGGACCTATTTCAATGAAACCGTTAGCCTAACAAATGAAACCTATTTGTTAGCCTGGCATGTCTGGGTCACAGCCAAAAGTCCCTATCTCTTCTTCTCTCCCACTATGTTGCCATGCGGATCTGTGTCATTGACTAGCTATGGGAACTTCAGTCAATCTTTTAATCTCCCTGGGGCTCAGTTTCCTCACCTAAGGAAGCAATAAAACCCTCCATTGTGTGGTCAGGATTACATGAGATAAAGTATGTGAAACCTGTAAAGCCCTTATGCAAATAAGGATATTATTATTATCCTACTTTGCAGATGAAGGGAAAAATGTCTACTGAACTAGAGAAACCGAGGCTCAGACAGGTACGGTAATGCGATGACATTTATTTCATGGCAAACCAGAGCCCTGTCTCCAAGTCTCGTGGACTCTTCACACATATTACCTCTCCACACCCAGCCGCTTGAGGAAGCTTAGGCTGAGCCACTGCCTTATTCCTGCTTTCTCTAGTACGACAGTGATTTGTGGAGTAGAATTTACTCTGCCCCAGAATTATATGGAGCGTCCACTCCACTTGTCTCCCACCTCCTCCTAATTCCCAAGGTAAGGTTGTTTCCAAAAACCTCTCAACCTGCCGAGAGGTGAAGCTGTGTGATGAGGAATGCTGAATATGCTGAGTTCCTCAAACACTGCCCTTTGGCCCCTCACCCACCTGCTTGCCCCCAACCTCAGGGGCTCCAGGCGGCTGGCGGGCTTCTCAAACCCAGAATGCTGGGTTCCAGGAGACAAGTTTTTATCACCTCTCCTGCCACCAGCGGAGTCTCCACGCTGAGACGCTTCACACTAATAGAACCTGCTCTTTGGGGCCCCAGGATCCAAATGGGGCTGCTCACATGAGAGAGAGAAATACTGGCTAGATCCCAAGTGAAGGCCCCTCGTGTATACACTTTCTGTGATCTAAGAAGTTGTGGGTTGATAAGGGAGGTTGGAGCCTCAGGGTGGAGGGTTAACAGGCAGAACGGGAGGTAGGAGAAGCAGAAGGGCCCTCCCCAGTGTGGGAGCTCTCTGATGCAGCACCACAGGGGCCATTTTATCAGGCCTACACCTGCCAGGAAGGGCCATCTCCATCCTCCCAAACAGGAGAATCTTTTCTGAATGGATTCTTCAGCTGCAATTTGTTTGTCTTTGAGTCCTCCTCATTGCCCGGTACTTGTTTATCTAAAAGAGCCTATAGGAAGGCCCTTGCATCATGTCCCAAGGTCTCCCTGTGCAAATGGGCACAGGTGTGCCTGTGACCCTGGTTGCCTGAGGCTGGGGATGGAGCTCAGCATTAAAGCCTCTGTTGGGAGTGCCCGTCTGTAATGTCTTTCATAGAAAGGAAGAAAGGAAAAAGAAAAGAAAAAGAGAGAGAAGAGAAGAGAAGAGAAGAGAAGAGAAGAGAAGAGAAGAGAAGAGAAGAGAAGAGGAAAGAAAAGAAAAGAAAAGAAATAAGAAAAGAAAAAAGGAAGAAAAGAAAAAAAGAAAGGAAAAGGAAAGAAAAAAGAAAAGAAAAGAAACCTTAAAAGAGCCCATAGGATTGATTCTACACTACTCTTTCCTCCTCAGCCCCCATTTCCAGAGCAGTCACACTCCATCCTTTGAAATACTTCCTCTGAGCTTCCCTTTGAAGTTTCAACTTTCCGACACTGGGGGGCACTGACTCAGTTCCTCCAACTAAGTTAGTCCTGGCTGAGGAACTTTGTCTAGTGTCTCAGTCCTCACTCCATGGTCCCTCAGCCCCCGCCCCAACACTCTACTTATTCTCTACAGTGAGAGGGAGCACCTGGGAACTGAGACCCGTGGTAGATACGTGAGGGCCTTCATGGCAGCAATATTTGGAGGTCAGCCCTTTTTTTTTTTTTTTTTTGGAGAGGTTTTTGCTATAGGCTGTGTGCGCTTGCCAGACAGACAGAGAGAGACAGAGAGATAGAAAGCGAGAAATCACCCCCCAGGGGGGATGGCCACGCCGCAATCCCTTCTCCTCCATTCTCCTCTCGGGATCTTGGGCATGCACACACACGCGCCCAGCATGAGTTTTAAGCCACCGGGTCCAGGACGCGAACCACGGTCGACTACGTTGTCCCGGTCAGTCTCTTTTTATAATGAGAGGGAGCCAGGAAACTCCAAGGCTGGCTTAAAAACTGGTCCAGTCAAACAACTCTGGCCCTGAAGCTTCTCCCTGGATGGATCAGGTCTTTCTGGAGAGCCCAGCACTGCCTTGTACCCATAGGACAG
>NW_006206042.1:1144708-1145112 GCF_000334495.1 Tupaia belangeri chinensis | reverse complement strand
ACAAGAGATGGAGGTGGCAGGATTGTAGGGCGTTTTATCTCTATCATTCTTTCTCTCTCTCTTTAGTGCCTTCACCAATTATCAAATGTTTTGAGAGATTTTTGCTATAGGGCGTGTGCAGTAGACAGAAAGAGAAAGTGAGAGATCAATCACCACCCCCCCAGGGGGCAATGGCCGTGCCACAAACCCTTCTCTATTCCCCTCTTGAGATTTTGGGTGCACACACATGCACACCCAACATGAGTTTCAAGCTGCCAGGTCTGGGACTCAAACTGTGGTCAACCATGTGGGAGTCCAGTGCCTTAACCAGTATGCCACCTGCCAGTCCAAGATATCACACCTTCTCTCAACCAGTTCTTTTTTTTTTTTTTTTACTTTTTTTAGAGCGATTTTTCCTATAGGGC
>NW_006206042.1:1137412-1144694 GCF_000334495.1 Tupaia belangeri chinensis | reverse complement strand
GCATGCGCTTGCCAGAAAGACAGAGAGAGACAGAGAGACAGAAAGCGAGAAGTCACCCCCCAGGGGGGATGGCCACGCTGCAAACCTCTCTCCTCCATTCTCCTCTCGGGATCTTGGGCACGCATGCACACGTGCCCAGCATGAGTTTAAGCCACCGGGTCCGGGACTCGAACCACAGTCGGCTACATGGGAGTCCAGTGACATAGCCATTAGGCCAACTGCTGGTCCCTCAACCACAGTTCTTTAGAAATGATATAGGACCTTTTCTCCAGAGCACTCTTCCCTCCCACTTTGCCTAGTTTATTTCTGTTCTTCCTGAATTCAGGTCTTGGCTTAGATATGACTTTCTCTGAAAAGGCTTTCTGAGTGTCTGTGTGGGCTGTGCCTCCTCCCACTCCCATGAACTTCCCTTGTTTCAGCCGTCACAATGCTGGAGCATTATCCTCCCTGGAGATCGGTAATAGCCCTTATATTAATGGTGTGGAAACTAGATTTAAGAGTGATTAGCTAACCCGCCCAGAGGAACTGCCGTAAGGGTGCTGCTGCACGGTGAGCCCAGGCCTGCTTAAGCCAGTGTTTTTCATCTCAGTACTGGTCCATGGCATGGCATGTTAGCACTGCGAGGACCCCCATTGACGCCCCCTCCAATCCCCTCATTTCACTGAAGAGAAAGCCATGGCATGGAAATGGTGGGTAACTTTCCCAAGATCACACAGCTAGCTAGTAGGACTTGTGATTTTATATCAGAGTCAGAACAGAACCCGAGCTTTCTGCCTCATCCTGATTTCCCTCTTCCTGCATGAGTATTTTATCGGCCCTGGGGTCCCTACATGCCCGCCGGCATGGTGCTAGTGTTGGACAGTTCTTGGATTCTTCTGCCCCATCCCAGCCACGGCCCAGTCTGGGTTCGATCTGGCGCTGCCACCCAGCAGGACTCAGGGTCTCCCACACCTGCTGCTGCAGCTGGCCCAGAAATACGCCAGCAACGGGGCGTAGACTAAGCAGCAAATGGTGAGGTCTATGGGGAGGCGACAGAGCCATAGACGCTCTCACTGGGCCTGTGAAAATGGGCAAGGGCATTGGGAATCCCACAGCCCATAGGCTCTGAGAGTCATTGCAACTGTCTCTCTCACAGGCTGCCCAGCCTTTGTTCACTGGGTGACTAAAAAGAGACTTTTCCTTCACGTCAGGGAACTTGAGTTGTCACCTCTCTCCATCGCTCCCTTTTGCTGAGTAAAAACTTATGCTGAGGAAACGTTCCCTGGTGGGTCAGGGTCTACCTGCTGCTGCCTAAGTAATGCATTTCACTCGCACCTTGGTGGAGATGGAGACGCAGGTTCAGGTAATTGAGCCACCTTCCCTGACAGGCATCCCTCAACTCCCTTCTCAGGGTTCCTTTCCATTTATGGAAAGCAATCTCTGAGCCTCACACCGAGAAGTTTAGACCTAAGGCTCCCCAGAGGTTCATCACCACCTGGGAGGCCATCTCTCTACACTGCCCCAAAGTTCTGCTTATTCTTTATCCATGTTCCTCACTTAAGGAGGACAGGGCAGCAGAGCACGAAGACACTGACTAGATACAGGAGCGGGCTGTCCCCCTGTTCGCTCTCTCCTGCAGTAACCAACCGCTCGAGTACAGCAGGAAGGACTGAAGTCATACCTTGGGCTGGCCTCTTTCTCCAACAGGGGACAGTCAAAGGGACACTGGGAGGCAGAAAAACCACCCCAGAGTATAAGGGCTGGGGGAGCATGTTCCTGCTCGGAGGACAGATGAATGACGGCTGCGGCAGACTCTAGGAGCAGAGGGAGCATACCCCAGATAGGGTGTGGGAGAAGTCGTAGGGCCCTGGGGAATCCTTCTGAGCAACTCTAGAGGGAAGCATCTGCTCTGCATCCGGAGATCAGCACTCAGTATTGCAGAGGACTGAGCCAGGGTCAGCTTAGCTCCCTTTCTAATAGAGTCCCCTCCCAGGGGTGTGAGGGTCCCAGAGTACCCTTGTGTAGTCAGCCCTCACGTCCCTGGGATCCAGTGGGACCCCTCCCTTCCCTTTTTAGGAAGTCTGCTCCCGGCTGCTAGAAGATACCCCAGACCAGGAGGGTAGGGGAGGCATAGCCACCCCCTTGTACAGAAAGAAATAGGTTAGGAGGGAAGATCAGAGCTAGGTACTAGTTAGGGGGACTCCTAACCCATAGAGATCACCAACTCCACACCCTGAGAGGGTTGTGGGCTTTTTCTCAGTCCAAATCAGCAGCAGGAGGGGCTGGCCGGATGTAGGAAATGAAAGGAGGCAGGTTCACCTGCCCAGAGGCAGTGGAGGGGTCAAGGTGACCTTCTGAGGTTCTTTCTAGACCCAGAAGCTCTTAAGGGTCTCCTGTCATTCTGCCTCACCATACCCCCATTCCCCCAAGGAGGGTGGGTCAAAGATACCCCTACGGAATTCTGCACAGGGACGGGGGTTAGCAGAGTGGGGCCAAGCGACAGTGCAACAGTCAACAAGCCAACAACAAAAGACAAATAAAACTAGAGGCAAGAGACCTCCATTCTAGCCCCAGCTGTACCACTACCTGTCTGGATGCAGCTTCTTACCCTCCAAGCCTTGCCAGGGAAATGCTAACTGTCCCATTTACCTCCAAGGCCATGAGGGGCTGGGATGACCCAGACCATCCTGGGCTGGCTCACTGGGCCTGTGCTGGGCAGGTGGGGTAGGTATTCGCATGCACCTCTGTTGATGTGCTTTACACCCTCTGGGGGTGAGGGGGCCTGGCCCACTGACTCACTGCAGGTCGCGGTGGGGGTGGGGCACGCGCTAGGGTTCAGCAGGGTCTGCATCCGTAGTTAACGTGTAAGCAAGTGCGGTTGGAACAGTGGGACATTCCCCGCCCCAGGGCCACATTCTGCAGGTCACAACAAGTGCAAACTTGTTATAACCTGTGTCAGAGCAGAAGAGGGCAGCCAGGCCACGGGGACCATGCTGAGAAGCCTGTGGCTGCCAGAGGGGGTACAGATGGGCAAGGGGTGGGGAGGGCAGAGGGCCAGTGCAGGTGCATATGCCAGCGGTGGCAGCCTGGACGTACAGGTGTGCGTGCCTGGGCTGGCGTGCTGTGCCCGGGTACATGCGCTCGGAGCGTGCACAGGAGCTGTGTGTGGGGCCGCATAGATGAGGGCGTGCCTGTGTGTCTCTGCATATATGAGCCCAGGGTGTCCGGGTGGGGGAGGAGAGCAGCTGGGCAGCCACAGTCCCAGGCTGTGCATATAGAGTCAAGGAGTGGGCAGGCCAAATGCCCCTTCCCCTTCTCGGCCCTCACAGAACCTGCATTCCAACTCCATCCCTAGCCTGCCCCCACCCTGCAAGCCGAGCCTCACCCCTCCTGTGCCCTGTCAAATGCCCATCTCCCAGGCCTGCCAGGGAGTGGGGAGGTCACCTCCTGCCCATCCCCCCCCCGCCCTGGGCCCACTCCCCCGTGCTCTCTGGGCCCTCTGGACACTGGGGCGGGTGAGGAGGTGGGGAGGGGAGGCTCTGAAAGCAGGTGACTGTTTGGGGGAACTCGGGGACAGAGCCCCCATTGTGCCCGCCCCGAGCCGCCTCAATGGAGCTCCCTGGCACAAAGGGGCTTTGACAATGGGCTGGACATTAGTATGCAGAGACAGCCCCTCGGCCTCTCCCTGTCCCACAGCCCAGGGGCGGGAGCTGGGGGGCTGCTGGCACCGATGAGGCAGGGGGTGGGGCGGGGCTGAGGACAGGAGATGCAGCCCTCAGGGCCTCCCCTAGGGGCACTGCCCAGGAGCCAGGGGAGGGGGAGCTGAGTCTAGGGCCCCCAAAACTGCCAGTGCCAGAGAGGACTTTCCAAATGAAGAAACGCTTTGGAGGGAGGAGGCTCTGGGAGGCCAGGTGCCTTAGTCTCAGGCTGGAAGTAGGCAGCAGGGTAGCCTGAGCACCACTCTGGGCCTCAGTTTTACCACCCAGTCAAAGGAATCGTGTGGGTGGGAGGCGGGAAATGAAGCAACAGAGAGCAAGATCTAAACTCAGATGGAGGCTGCATCTGAGCTGCCAGGCTTACAGGGTGGGGTGGGATCTGAACCTCCAGAATTCAGAAGGGACGTGTGCTTGGGGCTTGGGGTCTTTGGGCTCCTGCATCCTTGGGGAGCCACTGTTTTAGACGACTTCTGCCTGCTGTGATTTGGAGACTGAGGAAGCCATGACAGGGAAGCAGGGAGCGGTGACTAGGGATGGGCCGCCCTAACCACTCCGGCTTTCCCGGGAGTTCGGCTCTGCCTGATGAAGGCAGGTCTGTGACCCCCGCTCAGGGGGATTTGGCTGAAGGGCCAAGGATCCTGACAGCTCTTCTTCATTTAGTGCTGAAGGCGTGTGTGAGGCCACCCTCTCCTGCCCAGAGAACCCCCGGTACCCTCCCAACTCCTATCAGCACCCCTTGCACAAGCTGGCTTCCCCAGGGCACCCTCTTCTGTCCTGTGGCCCCCATGTGCAAAGGGCTAGGTCAGCCGATGGGATGCAGGAGAGGCTCCAGGGCTGGAGAAGCAGAAGAGCTTTGTGGGGGGCAGTGATCTGGGAAGGGGCTGCAGGCAGTGAGAAGGGAATGGGCCCCCAGTGACCCATCAGTCACTTCTAGACTTCCTCTGCCCTGCACCTGTAAGCTCTTGCCAGATCTGTTCTCCACAGGCAGGACAGGAAAGTCTCTGGGCTTAGGGATGTCTTCCCAGCTCTCTTTCGCCTTTCCAGTTGCTGTTGCTGTCAGGGAAGTCCTGCCTGCTATCCGCCCTCAAGTCTCCTGCTGTACTGCTCCGGGCCCTGGACCCTTACCTGGAGTTGGAGGACAAAGAGAAAGTCTGCCTCCTTCCCTGTCTCCAGCGATCCCCACCTCCCAGACAAAGCATCTGGTGGTGAGCACACAGGGCTAGGAGTTAGACTCCTGAGTCCAGGGCCCACAACGCTGTTAACCGTCCCTGGGACCTTGCGCAAGTCACTTTCCCTCTGTACCGTGGAAAAGATCGCGCTGCACCTCCTGCCTTCTGAGTCAGTGGGCAGTGGATTCTGTAGAGGCTCAGGCACTTAGAAAGAGCTTGTATGACTAAGTTCCTGGTATCCTGTCATTTAGTTCTCAACAACCCTAAAGGACCAGCAGTTGGCGTAATGGCTATGTCACTGGACTCCCATGTACTTGTTGACCGTGGCTCGAGTCCCAAACCCAGTGGCTTAAACCCACGCTGGGCACGTGTGCGTGTGTGCCCAATATCCCGAGAGAATAGAGGAGAAGGAATTGCGGTGTGGCCATCCCCCTGGGGGGGGGGGTGATTCTCACTTTCTGTTTCTCTCTTTTCGGCGAGTGCACGCATCCTATAGTAAAAAAACTTCTCTCTCTCTCTCTCAAAAAAAAAAAAGAATTATTTAATTTATTAATTCACTTATTTTAATTTGACCAGAGAGAGACACAGAGAGAGAGAAGGAAAGTGAGAAAGCAAGCCACCAGGTCCGGAACTCAGACCACAATTGGCCATGTGGGAGTGTTTCGCGCCTTAGCCACCACACCACCTGCTGGTCCCAAAAACTAGATACTTTTCAAAGACCCCATTTCATAGATGAGGAAACTGGAGCACAGAGATGTTAGTCACTTGCCCAAGGCTACACAGCTAGTGAGTGACAGGACTAAGATTGAAGCTCGAGTCAGTCATTTGTCTCCAGAATCCACAGGCTTTAACCGTGGCTCCTACTGCCTCCCTGCGAGAACATTCAACAGATCATGGGCGACAGGGGATGTGGGGTATTCACCCAGAATCTCGGAATGACCGGAGGTTCTGAAGATATCTTTTGAGGATCCTCTAACTAGCAGTTCTCAACGTGTAATACAGGAATTCTTGGGGGATTCTTCAAACCTTTCAGAAGCCTCAGGCGGTCAAATCAATCTTCAAAAAAATGCTAATAAAGCATTTTCACTTTCCTCATTCCTAATGCTAATATCCCATTTTCACTTTCCTTATTCATTCAATGGCGTTCTGCACATGGTGTTGCAGTATTGCAACATACTGAATGCAGAACCAGCTGAGAGAAGTCATCCTTGATTAAACCAGGCATTGCAAAACTTTATAAAAATGCAACACAATGTCAGTCTTCTTAAACTTCTTTGTTTTCGAGGGAAATGTCGCAATTTTTCATTAACAATATGCCATTTATGTGGATATGCAGAGGGTTTATTGTTATTTTCTAATGAAGTTGTAATTATCTTAGGTCTCCCTGACTTTCACTTCTAATGCGGTAGATACTGATAGATAAAGCTCACACAAGCAAAGCTCTCTGGAGTCGTGTTTGGGGGTGTAAACGGGTCCGGAGAACAAGTGTGAGAACACTGGTCCAGCTTCACACTGACCCTCTCCTCTTAGCAGTTGTTATGCCTTTGTTCTCACTGGTCACCAGGGAGGTTTAGACATGGGGAGAGAATGTGACTCTGGTTTAGTAGTTGAGATTAGGGTCAGGGCTGGGGATGAAGGGGCCAGGGCAGGGAGGAGACTGTAAGAGGCCAGGCCTACACCCCCCTGGGAGGTGTCCCCATGTCTCCAACCCTGCAAATCCCTGCTCAGAGACAAGCTCAAGAGAATGGACTGCCCCATAATGGACCTGACCTCTGCCCCTTCTCCACTAGGACACCTACCGACAAGCCCAGCCTCAGACTGGATTCGGGTTTCCCTGGAGAGGGGAGAAAGGCTCTGCAGGGCCTGGATACTGCATAGTTTTTGGTGTTTGACCAAAAATGCTTAGAGCACTGGAGAATGGAAGTTCTAGGGCCTGTTGCCTGTAATCTTTGGGTGAAGCCATCCCCACTGGATGTGGCAGTTGGCAAGAACGGAGTATCTCTCCAACTTGAGAGCTGCATAGCCAAATCTTACCTACAACTGCGGGATGTTCACATACACCTCCGACGTCAGGGTCACCCCACAGAGTAAGCGATCAGAAAGGCCTTCTGCCTAGGCCAAGCTGGACAGCAGTCACTCCACGTCCCAGGAACCAAGCCCTTTACTGAGGACCAGGGGGTCCAGGGATACCAGAGATGCCTTAGCTCCAGGGAGCCCCCCTCTGACAAGGGCAGAGCCCTATCCACGAGGAGCCTCATGGTCAATGAAAGAGACAGGATGTCCCCTCCAATATTGCTATGTGTGGAGTCTCCTGCATGAAGTCACAGATGCCAGGGGCAAGCAAGAGGGCGAGAGGGAAACAGGAGGACGGAGGTTTGCAGGAGTGGGATCTGGAATTGCCTATATGAGGAGGGCCAG
>NW_006206042.1:1112858-1137267 GCF_000334495.1 Tupaia belangeri chinensis | reverse complement strand
GAGGGCCAGAGTGAGGGTAAGAGCGTGGCTCGGAGACTACCACTGGATATGCTTCCCAGGGTCAGGGTCCAAAAGATGGGGGTGCAGGAGAGGATGGAGAAAAGGCATAACGTCACTGAGAGACTGCGATTGGGAAATTTCCATCTGATGCCAACAGTGGTTCTGGTTAGGCAACGGGCAAGATGAAACTGCTACCTCAAGGGGACAGTCCCAGTGATAACTCCCTGGTGGAGTAAAGGGAGGGAATCAAGGAGACTGGAGTCAGGGAGGTCTCCAAGGAGGCTGTCCAGGGCATCCCGGCTGGGTAGGGGACAGAAGGGGAGGGCGCAGAAAACCGAGGAGTGGTGGGAGCAAACCTGGGTGGCAGCAAGACAGGCAGGGTGAGGAGGGGAAGAGAGACGGCAGAGCTGTGGGGGAGCAGGGGGTGAGACGAGGAGGTAGAGAGAAGCCAGTGTCTTTGGCACAAAGAGAGAAGTAGCCAAAAATAGGAGAAGAGATGATTTGGGGGGAAGTTTGACATCTCGATCACATGTATTGAATCTGAGTGGAAGACAGAACATCTCCCTGGCAAAAACTGGTAGAAAGAGGCTGTAGGGGTGGAGCCCGGCCTCGGTGAGAGCCAGCCCGCTGAGTAAAGACAGATGCCTCATCTTAGTCTACTTATTAGTTCTTCCAGCTTCCTCAGCTCCAGAGTGCTGGAGGATAGACCTGGGACAGACCCTCCGGAAAGCCACACCGAAGGGCTGGGATGCAGCCCTGGAGCTAGGAAAGGTGACAGAGTAGAGCTTGAGAGGAGGGAGAACCTTACCAGCAAGCAACTGCGCTTTCTATTTATTTACTTAATCTTTATTGGCTTTAGGATGCTTACGCCCCCAGAGACAGAGAAAGAGGGAAAGTGAGAAAGCACCTCCCGGGGGATAACATGCCACACACAATCTCTTCTCCTCCCTTCTCCTCTCGAGATTTGGGGCACACATGCACGACATGTTTTTCAAGTCACAGGGTCCAGTACTTGAACCTCCCAGTTAGCTGTGTGGGATCCAGCTACCTTAATCATCACGCCACTGGCTAGCCTGCAACTGCACTTTTTACCTGCTAACTAAACACCATCCCAAGCCCTTGACCAATACGGACACTTAATCCTCACAATTATGATTATACATCCCCAGTGTGAGGATGAGGAGACTGCTGTCACTACTGAGAAGTGAAACCTGGACTTGAACCCAGGCAGTCTGTTTCCAAAGTACTCTTTTTTTGGGGGGGTGGGGTGGGGTGGGGAGGTTTTTGCTATAGGGTGCCTGCACTCGAGACAGAGAGACAGAAAGTGAGAAATGACCCCCCATGGGGGATGGCCATGCTGCAATCCCTTCTCCTCCATTTTCCTCTTGGGATCTTGGGCACGCATGCACACGCGCCCAGCGAGAGTTTAAGCCACTGGGTCCAGGACTTGAACGATAGTAGACCACATGGGAGTCCAGCGACATAGCCATTATGCCAACTGCTGGTCCCCCAAGGTTGTGCTTTTAACCAGTATCCCTACTGTCTCCAGAGCAGGCAGGAGGCCAGCACAGCAATGCAGAACTGCACGCTGAACATGGGACACCCCGCCATGGTGGTCACATCCCCCTGTGCCTCTGGGCCCCATAGCTCCTCTTGGGGGCCTTGATGGACTTCACTCCTTGGAGGGTTTTCATTGCTCTGAAAGGTGGTCTCCCTTTCTTACCCTCTCTCATTTCAAATGTCTTCTCTTTTATGGACATGCTTCCTGAACTCTAAATCCTTCCAGCTGCAGCCTCAACCTTTCCCTGAGGTCTTCTGCTGCTGCAAGAGTTGCAGAAGGGCCACATAGACCCTTTCTGCGAGACACGTGTGTGGGGGCCTGAATGCTAATTCTGCCCTCTCACACCCCTGCTTCTCTGGGCCACACAGTCCAGTTCTTACTTCTCCTACATTCCAGAGCTAGCCCCTCCTTCCCCCACCACCTCAAATCCAGGCTCCCAGCTGGCAGACACCCACGGGAGGGGTTTTCCCACAATCCTTTGCTCTTTGCCCTTTCAAGGTTCTCAGGGGGGAGGGGATGACGAGGGGCCACCCAGAATGCACCCTCTCCATAAAGAATGGCGGTGATATGTCACTTAAACTCAGAAGAGGGAGGAAAAGCATTGAACACAGCATGTGGGAGAGACTGAGGCCAAATGGTAACCTTGACCGGCAAGCTCGTTCTCCAGAGCTGCCCCAGCCAACCACCTTCTCTGGGTGCTACAACACTTGGATTCCAACTCTCCCCTTCCTCTCTCATCTTTCTGTCCTTTCATCTCAACAGTGTGCCTTGGACTGTCCCTTCTCTCTGCCCCTTCCAGGCCCTCACTGCTGTCCTGGACAGCTTGGCCTCAGCCTGGACAGTAGCACTGAGCAGTCAGGCAAGAGAAGAATCTAGGCCGGGGAGGGGAGGGAGTATGGACGTTTTTTTTCTTCTGTCCCAAATAATCTTTGGCAGGAAAGTTTAGGGGCTCTTTCCCTCCCTACCAACGCTGGGGGACTGGCCTATCTTTCTACCTCATGTGCAAACATGAAGCATTTTATTAGGAGACCCAGGGGTCTCCTTTAAAGAAATGGGTCTTTCTGCTTTTTCTAGAGCCCTCAATCCCCATATCCCACCAGTCCCCGGATGACACCAGAGAACTCCATCTGTATCCACCCAGATCCAAGTGTCCCATGTTCTGTGGTCCCCAGGAGGACGAGGGAAGACCCTTGGGTCTTCTGCCAGTCACTTCCCTTCTAGCCCAGGCCAAAAAGATGGCATGTAACTGAGCTCACACACAGTGGCACAGGTGGCAACCGTGGGGCACCATTCAGTGGGACCCGAGGAGGTGGAGGTGGACGATGCCAGTGGGTAGATCACTAATCTCCACCCACAGACATATGCGCCCGTGGACTGGATATGAATAGACGCTGGCATGATGGATGTTTTCCTCAGGGTAGGGGGCAGCAGTTGGATTCTGCGTTCGAGTCAAAGAAGCAATGGGACCATAACCCTGCCCCCCCACCACTCCCAGTCCTTTCTACCCCCACCCCCCCAGTCAGTGGAGTCATTGCCATTTGATATCCGCTGAGACAACTTGGCTGCTCGGGCTCTGGTAGGGGGTGGGGGTGGCTCAGAAAACAGCAGCTCCTTTCAGGGCCCAGGTTGGCAAGAGCTTTGGGAGGCTGGACAGGCCCGGATCACCCCCAACTCCCCCTCCCTCCCTCCCTCATCGCCACCACCAAAGGACTGGGAGGGCAGCGGGCGGGAGAAAAAGGAGTTGGCACTGCCTGGGCCATGCCTATTGCTTCCGCAGCCTGGCCCTGGACCCTCTCCCTGGCCCAACGCCTTCCTTCCCCATCGCCCCCGTTTCCTCCTCCCTGAAGAACCCACCATGAACCGGAACACCTGGCTCCTTCTAGACTTGGATTTCCATATCCAGTTTACACCCTGAGGAATGAATGAGCCCTTCCCTGGGCAGGGTGGTGCCCACCATTCTGCCAAAAACTTGTCGAAAACCTTGGGGATTAGGGAGAGAGTTTCAGGATGAAACTAAACTGAATGCAGCCTCTGCCGCCGGCTCCTCCTGGGGCTGAGGTCTTGATACCCACTCTGGACCCTCCTCAGCATCCCTAAACAACACCGGACGGCACCAGATCTGCCATCCCCAGCTCCCTCCCACCCAGGCTGCCTAAAGCAATCCCAGGGGGGAGAAAGAAACACTGCAGGAGAGCTGACCGGCTGGAATCCTTAACTCAGAATTTGTGTTGATAAGCAACAAAACCAGGCTTTAAGATCTGGCCTCCTTTAGGTCCAAATTTGTACTGGCTTCTTCCCCGCCTCCAGTCCCACAGCTGTCTCACCTGGCCTGGGCATTTCGTTTACTGGAATGAAATCTCAGGATACCAGAGAGCTCAGCGCCACTTCGTCCCCGTCTTGCCCTTCTATGCATCCCAGGGGTCAGCTTTCCCTCCCAGATCAGGAAGTCCCAGTGGCCATCTCTTTTCTAACTCAGGTGCCCTTAGGTAGCTCCTGAGTTGGGGGCTAGGGGGTGGAATGGGTAGGGGTTTCTTCTCCAAGATGGTGAATTTACAGACCCGACTCGGCCCTCTCTTTCTCACAGGAGTGGCCCTGCACTGGCGGTAAGGGGAGGGGTGTCTCGAAGTGGAAGCCAAGTGGAAGTGGAAGGAAGACACCGGGTGGGTGGGAGCCCCAAGCTCTGGGACCAGGCTACTCCATCTGCCCGATGTAAGTGCAAGCATGTCGCTCTCCCCACTGTTAACTAGCGATCAGAGGGTGTCAGTATGCGAGTGCCACTGGATGGGGGGCTGGGCGTGGGAGTCATGTCATGTAGAAGGAGGGGGCACAGCCTGGTGCGGCAGTGTTGGGGGTGCGTGGTTATGCGTGGTGGTCACTGTACTGATTGGAGGAGCAGATGCAACTGCAGCTCTGCCCAGTGGGAGGGGGCGTCTGGAATGCCTCTTCCTTAGATGCTGAGGGCACAGGTGACCAGCCTGGGTGGAATTCCCTCCGTAAGGAGCCCTTCCCAGGAGGGTCAGTTTGGGACTGTCCGAGGCAGGACGCTAGGGAACAGGACCAGAGCTCTGAGGCCAGCCAGGGTAGGGACCGAGTGACTGGGGGCCCCGATGTCTCTGGAGAGTTAGGAGGGCAGGACCCCGGCCGGGGCTGCAGCACTCCTTCATCAGGGCCAGGGTCTTACCTTGGGTCCAAGTTGGAGCGGCCCCTCGGATGAGCCGCGGGGCAGCGGGACAGATGGACGGGGCGGGCAGTGGTGAGGAGCGGAGCTGTGCGACGGGCAAGGCCAGGACTCTTAAACCCGGAGCTGGGATCAGATAAGGGCTTGTCCGGGGGCCGGGGCCGGGGTCGGGCCGGCCGGGGGCAGAGCTGGGGGAGAGTGGAGCGCCAGGCCCGGGCGGCTGGGATTGGACGGACTTGGGCAGGAGGCGGAGCGGAGGGGGGCGAGGAAGCGGAGACCCAGACAGATGGAGGCTCAGAGAGAAACACCCAAAGACATAGACCCAGACAGACGCAGCGAGAAAGAGATGAAGAGACGATATGCGACGCGATAGACGCTGAGTTGGCAGGATGACAGGGGGAAAGCGAAGGAAGAAAAGGAGAGGTCTAGTCGGAGACGGAGACCAGAGCGGAGTCGCGGGGGCGGGACTGGGGCGAGTTAATGAGGTGGAAATGAATTCAGGGCCGGCCCAGTAGCCCAGCAGGCAGTGCCGAAGCCGGCGCCCGGGAGTGGGATCTGGGCGGACCGGACAGAGGTTCCCGGGGTTGCAGACTACATCAGTGAACACAATTTCCGTGTTGTTCACGGCTCCCGAAGTACCAGGTGCTGGGAGCGAAACGAAGAACATCCTGCCTGCAGCGGCTCCGTGCGGAAGCCGGAACCCTCAGCGCAGCGCAGGAGGTACCGAAGGCTGCAGCGAGGACCAGATCACCCTACTTAGGAAGCTCCTGGCAGACGTGGGAGCAGAAAGGTGACATCTGATAAGGGTCCCAAAGGACGCAGAGGATTCAGATACTAGGAGCCGGCAAGGAGGGCGTTGAAGGCAGAGGGGGTTGCACAGTCTGCTTGGGAAAGCGCAGCAAAGCGCTGCAAAGCGTTCCACTGAGCACAGGACGGTGTGCCCCAACCTTTCACCCCCAAAACTTTCATCACCTGAATCCAGATTTTGAAAGATTTGTGTGTGGGTGTGTGTGTGTGTGTGTGCACCGTCTCCTTCGTTGGCGTTTATTAAAGAAGAAAGTAATTATTCCCCCCATTTTTGTTCATCACAGACATTAAACTACTAATCAATTACGGGTGTTACCATACTGAGTTGATATAAATCTGGGGGGAGGCTAGAAATGTTAGTTTTGTTTAGCCTCTAAAAGCCAAAAGATGAGGAAATGTGCATTTCAAATAGTCCTCCCTGGGGAAAAGATAGGCACCACGGGCACGGAGTTCTTAGGGGGGAGAATATTCTAGAATAGTCTAGAAAATATAGATCCCTGCCAGTTTGTGGTCAGCCCAGAGTTTCTGTAGAATGGGGAGCAAGGGAAGATCCTTGAGCATGGGAAAGACAGAGCTATGGCAGGATTTTAGGACGATTCTTCTGGAGTTGAGCAGTATGATTTGAACCCAGGGGAAACAGTCGGCAAGCAGACTGGATAGACAGTAATGGCATACCGTAGATGTGAAGACGAGCCAGCTGGTGAGGATCCTGAGGTGGGGAAGTGGAGGTGGTGTGATCAGAGCTGAGGGGAGTTGGAGAGGGGCCAGAGTCAGAGAGAGAAGCGTCTGCCAGGACAGGGGAGTTACGGTAGCTCCCAGTGAAGACTGAGCAAAGGAAAGAGCCTGGTACAGAGAGTAAGGAAGTGCATTTAGAGGACAGGAGGGGGAAGGACCCCCGGAGAGAGACAAAGTCTCCAACAGGCAGGAAGGAGACCAAGAGACATCTAATTGATGTCACAAGAGCCGAGGAAGGACAAGCTGTTGAGGAGGAGGTCTATCAGACTTGGCAGATGCGGAGAGAGGAAGCATTATATTTGCCAACAAGAGGTCACGAGTGACATCTGAGAGCAGTTTCAGAAGAGGGGGCAAGGTTGGAACCAGATTATAAGGTCTCATTAGAAAGTGAGAAAATGTTGGGACCAGCAGGTGGTGTGGTGGCTAAGGTGCTGGACGCTCCCACATGGCCGATCACTGTTCAAGTCCTGGACCTGGTGGCTTGCTTTCCCACTTTCTCTCCCTCTTTCTCTGTCTCTCTCTCTAGTCAAATTAAAATAAATGAATGAATAAATAAAAATTTTTTAAAAAGAAAGTGAGAAAATGTCCACAAATATAGGTTATTCTTTTATCTTTATTTTTTATTGTTAGAGTGTATTTATTTACCTCCTCCACAAGCATGAGAGAGAGAGAGAAGCAGCACTCCTAATGGGATCTTGACACTATGATTTACCTCCCAACCGCCAGCCTCAGCCAACCGGGGATCATGGGCACGCACACGCATGCCCAGTGTACTCAGGAAGGTCATCGCATGCAAAACCAGGACTTTCCCATGATGGCCAGCCTTGCAGAGTGTCAGCCTTGTGGAGTGTCACACTCTCCCAGGGCACCGCCGTATGAATACAAGTTCGGGTTACTCTTTTGAGAGCTTTATTGGGAAAGGAGAGAAATACAATAGAAGCCAGAACACTGTACGAGAAACCACCTCCCAGACTTTCTCCTTCACACTCCCAATCCCTTCCTACAGTGGTAGGGATGAGGGGCTGTGGACATGTCTGCTGGGCTGATAGAAGAGCTTTGAGGTAATAAGAATAGAATTTCTAAAAGATACCTAAGGAGGCCATAGTCTTGACATGCAGAACTGAAGATTTAGAGGCACTGGTTAAACCCCAAGTGGACATCAGAGAAGTGAAAGGAAAGAATTGCAATGACTTGTGGTGGAATCATTAATAGACATGTATCATGTACTTATTATTTCTCCCTAATGTTATTCAGCATTTGGCTTCAATTGCCACCCGTGTGTTAATATCTGCAGCCCACCTGGATGCCCATTTCAAACTCAGCATATTTATTGATTTATTTATTTTATTAATCAGTATTACTATTATTTTTTAATTTGACCAGAGAGAGACAGAAAGACAGAGAGAGGGAAAGTGAGAAAGCAAGCTACCAGGTCTGGATCTTGAACCATGGTTGGTCATGGGGAAGTCCAGCACCTTAACCACAATGCCACCTGTTGGCCCCAAAACTATAAGCAAGTATAGTTATCCTTTTATTTTTAAATATTTTTCTTAAAGTTTATTTATTTCCCTCCTCAAAGAACATGTCATCTTCTTCACAAGAGAGCTCCCCTTCATTTATTCTCTCCCACAGTGAATACACTACCATCATCCAGCCAAAAACATGGCAGCCATCCTAGATTCTTCATTCTCCCTCCCTCTTCTCCATTATCTGATCAGTGCATCTTCCTGAATATCACCCCCTTCCTTTCTATCACACAGATATTGCTCCCTTCCATTTCATTGCTATGGCCAGGATACCACCACCTCTCACCAGAGCTACTGCAACAGCTTTCTAATAGGTCTACTTCCAATCTTCTCTATCCTAATAACTATTCAGATTGTGAATTCCTTTATGTAAAGGCATTTAATAAAGGAATTATTATAATAATATACATATCACTGAAACTCAAATCTAATTGTGTCACTTCCCAGCTTAAATATTTTCAATAACTGCCAACTGTCTATGGGTGCAGTGGAGTCCAAGTTCTTCCTGTTATGACCTGGACCTGGTGCCATTCCAGCCTCATCTTCTTCCGCCACCCCTGCTCACCTACATTCATAGCCACTCTCTCCTCCAATACCCAAGGTTCAGTCTAGGTCATTCTTCTGTGTCTTGTTCCTTGAACCTTTGTCACTTATAGAGCCCCAGCTGTTGTCTCTGAGTGATACCCAAATCTCTATCTTCAACCCAACATTCTCTCTGGGGCACCACCTCCATAGTTACAGTTGCCTACAGGGGATTTCTGCCCCAACGGGACGGGTCCTAAACTGAACTCACCATCTTCTTCCCCTGGTTGGCAGTGCTCATGACTTCCCTATTTCAGTGTTACTTCTGGTCAACCCAACTAAGAAACTAAAAGTGGTCTTTACTCTTCTCCTTTGCCATTCTTCTATTCCTGACATGTCAACTAAGCCCTAGATCTTGCCAAGTCTCCCTCTGTTCTCTCTCTCCCTAGGATGTCCTTTCTCATTCCTGTGTTGACTACCAGGATCATGAAGATCACTACCAGCCAAGGACCTGACTAACCTCCATCCTTCTCTCCAATGTCAAAGGAAGAGGCAACCTGACGTCCACATGTCAGTCCCTGTGCTCTTGTATCAAAATCCCAAGTGGGTGCCCTTGTGTAGTTACAGATGGAGGTCCAGAGTCCTTTGCTTAATACTTAGGGTAAGGCTCTGAGGGGGGAGGGAAGACAGTCAAAGGGCAGGAGCACAGTGAGAGACCTTGTGGTGAAGGAGAATATCTCTGGAGAAGTTCCTTCCAAATGATCTTTAGTTTTTCTGCACAGCAGAAGAATCATCTACTAAAAATTAGAATTGGGGTGGTACAGGGTAAGACTGGGCAGTTTATAAAGAGTTTAAAAATGCTGAAAAAGCAAGGCTGTAAGATTGTGGAAATGTACACGGATAGCTTCAATAGCACTGCAATGCTTTAATTTCCTTTCTTTCCTTCATCCCTTCCCTGTTTCCTTCCTTCTTCCCTTCACTTTCTTTTTTCTTTTCCTTTCTTTTGTCTTTCCTTTCCCTCTTTTGCCAGAGGTGCATACACTTACCAGAAATAAACAGAAAAAGAGAGAGAGGGAGAGGGAGAAAGGACCTTCAAATGGGTGGGGTTACATCAAAATCCCTTCTCCTCCACTTTCCACCGGGTTGAGATGTTGGGCATATTGCCAAACCCAGGACTCAAACCCTACTCCATGTAGGATCCAGCTCCCCAAAACACTAGGTCATGGGACCATTCTGTAATGTTCTAATTTTTAAAAGCAATTTAAATTGAAATTTTTTATTCTTAAATTATGACCTAAACACATACATATATATCTGTCATCTATATTCCTTTATATATATCAAATGTTAGTTTTTATTTTTATTTTTTTGGCCAAAGAAAAGTCCTAGACTGGTCACTAGAAACTTAAGAGGGAGCCAGTGATAAGAGGTATAGAAAATTAGAACATTATTATTTGTGATTATGTACTATGCAAGATATATCTTGAGATGGGGAAACTGAGGTTCAGAGAGAGCAAGTGGTTACCTATGGTAACACAGCACAAACTGTTATATTTGGGATCTGAATCTACATGTGTTTGACTCAACAACTTGTCTCAGGTTAATATTAGAGGGACTTTACAATTTGCATGGTTTAATCTTACTTGTCAACTAGAGGCTATGGCCCCCTGAGCACATGTCAGTATGAAAAATTCCCCAGCATTGGAACCAGCAGGTGACATGGTGGTTAAGGTGCTGGACACTCCCACATGGCCAACCACAGTTCGAGTCCTGGACCGGGTGGCTTGCTTTCTCTCTCTCTCTCTCATCAAATTTTAAAAATATGTGAATGAATAAATAAAATTAAATAAATAATTCTTTTTTGAAAAAAGAAAAATTCCCCAGAATTACAATGTCCAGTGTCCACTCTACAAAATGACAATTAGAAGAACCTTCTTTCTTTGAAGTCCTCCCTCTCTTCTCTCAGGTTATCCACTGAATCTTCCTTATTCTTCTCCATTTCTCCTTTCAGATTCATTCCTTCCAACCTTGGTCTCATCATCTCTTTACTTCATGCATAATGGCACAAGGGTTTCCCCAGAGCAGAGGAGGAGAGCAGGGATTAATAACCCGCTTTACAAGGAGGATCCACAGTGAGGAGCAGTATGAGGAGCTTTTGTAGAAAAAGCAGATGTGGACAGAGGGGATTGGGAAAGCTTTGGGTTGGGAGACGCGGCAGAGGCTCAGAAAAGGCAGTGCTTTCACGTCTGAGGTCGGTTGGAAAGAGCAGAGGCACTGTATGGCTCCGCACAGAAGTCCATGTGACATTTTGGTGCTCGGGCCCCACGATGCTGAACAAATCCCACTTGTCGTGGGACACCTAGTAGCTGGATGACTCAGGGAACAGAGGAGAAATATCCTTCTAGCCACCAGCAGAGGATTATTTAGGTGGATCACTTCCTTCAAAGAGATGCAATGTACCCAGACCTATTATCATAAGACACATATTATGGGTGTCCAATTATATTTTTTTAAAAGAGGAGTTTCTTTAACTAGGTAGCTCCTCTAGTACCTTTCTAATTGGGTCCAACTGATGAGAATTCCATTAACAGCAGTATTCCGTGGTAGGAGGGAGGCAACAGCGAAGAAATAACCAACCAGGGACCTGGAGTTGGGTCTTGGTCCTGACTGGTGTCTTGGACCCCGTTCCTTGCTGTAAAATGAGGGCTAATCTTGGACCTTCTCTAAAAGCATTCTAACTGTTTTTGTTTGATTTTTTTGTTCTTTAAAGAGAGATTTTTTTTTTTTTTTTTGCTATAGGGCACATGTGCTCGCTAGAGAGACAGAGAGAGAGAGTGAGATAGAAAGTGAGAAATTACCACACTGCAATCATTTCTCCTCCATTCTCCTCTAGAAATATTGAACATGGACGCACACATGCCCAGCCTGAGTTTTAAGCTGCTGGGTCCAGGACTCGAACTGTGGCCGACCACGTGGGAGTCCAACAATGTAACCATTACACCATCTGCGAGTCCTATATAACTGTGTTTTGTTTTGTTTTGTTTTGGAGAGGTTTTTGCTATAGGGCATGTGCACTCGCCAGAAAGACAGAGAGACAGAGAGAGAGAACCACCCCCCCCGGGGGGGGGATGGCTACTCTACAATACCTTCTCCTAAATTCTCTTCTTGGGATCTTGGGCATGCATGCACACACGCTTGGCATGAGTTTCAGCCACCAGGTCCAGGCCTCGAACCGCGATCGACTACATGTGAGTCCAGCGACATAGCCATCACGCAGACTGCTGGTACCATAACTGTTTTTTTTTTACCTTAGGGTGCTTGTGCTTGCTGGAGAGAGACAGAGACAGTGAAAGGGAAAGTGAGAAATCACCCCCTGGGGGATGGCCACACTACAATCCCTTCTCCTCCTGGGTTCAGGGGACTCGAACTACGGTCGGCCATGTGGGAGTTCAGTGATGTAACTGCTATGCCATCTGCTGGTCCCACATTATAACATTTTTTTAGAGAGATTTTTGCTAATGGGTGTGTGCACTCACTGGAGACACAGAGAGAGACAGCGAGATACAAAGTGAGAAATTCCCTTCCAGGGGGATGTCCATGCTGCAATCCCTTCTCCTCCATTCTCTTCTCAGGCTTTTGGGCACATGCACTCATGCACCTGGCATGAGTTTTAAGCCACAGGGTCTGGGACTCGAACCGTGGTCTACTACAGGTAGTCCAGTGATATAACCATTATGGCATCTGCTGGTTCCCCACATTATAACTTTTAAACCGTGTTCTATCTCTTTCCAGCCTACAAAACAAGACAGATATGTGTGCGGAGGTTTCTGATCCTCCTGGCTCTGCAGCAAGTTTCTCAGCCTCAGGAGCCCTGCTAGGCTCTGCCCTGGGCTCTGCTCGGCTTCTCCATTTCGCTCTCTCTCGCTACAGTCATCCGCTGTGTTCAGATCCTTCCGCTGCCCTGGGTTTCTGAGCGTCCCATCACCCCTGATTTTATACAAATGTTCTAATCTATCAGACTGGCCTCCCTGCCACCATCAACTCATATCCTCAAGCATCTTGTCTTCCCCTTCACACTTCCTCTTCTACCTTAAAACTTTTGTCCAAGAAGTCTCATGATTTTGCTCAAGGGCTCAGCCCACGGCTGCCAGGAAGCCAACTGCTGATGGGGCGAGTCGAGGACTGTGCTGCACCCAGCTTGCCAGTCCTTACTCCAGCTCCGAGCTAGGTCTGCGGAAGAAAGGGAACTCCCCTCACCCCTGGGAAAGCACGCCTGCTCTCTAAGCTGCATGCGACGAGCAATGCATCCTCAGAATGGGTGACTTTTCTTTCCTAGCGGGCACATGGTATGGTCCCAGCAGTGCCCCTCCCACCCCTGGTAGTCTCCAGTCCCAAGCAGATTTCTCATTTTCACAGCTGTACTGACATATTTATGTTGATTCCTTGTAAAGTCATTTTATTTCTCTCACAGTACCTGAAAGCTAGGATTGCACCTCTCTTCCTATATTTTGATGCCTAGGAGTTGAAATTTTTCTGTTCTCCTGCCTCCATTCAAACTCAATGATAGACGAGGAGTTGAAGTTAGATAGCAGGTCAATTGTAGGATCCACGGGATAGATCATAGGAGGCTGTGGTGGTTTCCTTCCTTGTCAGCAAGGCCAGATTCCGGGCTGCATGGGCTGAGGCAGGGGGCTGGCGGGAAACACCTTCTGGAGGCCCTGCAGGCCCCACGATTCCCGCTGCAGGAAACGGGGCCAGCTCTATGCAAATGCGTTCTTGCCCAGGAGTTTGGTTTCTTCTCTCCAAACTCCTGGCACAGTGGAACCAACGTGAGTGGCCGCTTGGCAGGACAGAGAAGGGCAGGCTAGCAGTCCCAAGGCTCGGGTGACAGGGCCAGGCCCAGGAGACGACGATGTTGACTGGGGCTTTAACAGCACTCCTGATGCCAATCGCAGGCTGAAAACTCGATATTTCCACTCAGAACAACAAAAAAACACCAGTAAGAGGGCTGGGGAGAAGAGGGTGGTGTACCAGGAGTGCCCCCTGCAGGTCTCTCTAGATGGTACCAGAACAAAGGAGGCAGCACCGGCTGGGTGGGGCTTCCGGGAGATTCCTGGGGTGGATGGTGATGGTGCTGGTGAGGATGAGGATGATGGCGATGGTGGTGATATGACAGTGATGGAGACGAGGGCCAGAAGGAAGAGGAGGAGAGTAGTAAGCATTTCCTGAGCACTTACAATGTGTCAGTAATTGCTTTAGGTCATCTTCATGACAACCCTCAGAGATGAATAATATGGCTATTTTCATTTTTTAGATGAAGAAACAGGGTTTTAAAGAGACGAAGTAATTTGCTCAAAGCCACCCTGCTAGTAGAGTACAGTTGGGATTTGAACCTGTCATTGCCTCCTGCTATACTTTGAATATGTCCCTCCAAAACTGTTACATTGAACCACTATAACGAGGGTAAGAGGATGAAAACTTCATCCAATTATCTTGTTGAAAAATGGGACCTTTGGGAGTAGAATAAAGATTGGGTGCTTAGAATAGAGCCCCTGTGACTGAATCCTAGTGGGTTTATAAGGAGACAAAAATGAGGCTGACAGAAGCCACATGGATACAGACCAGCTTCACTCTGCTCAAAGTTCTGTCATCTGCCATTTTCTGATGCCTTTGGATTTCCCAGTCACCAGAATCATGAGTCAAATAAACCTCTATTTTTATAAATTACCCAGTCTCGGGCATTTTCGCTTAGAAACACAGTGATGGACTAGGGTATTTTCGAAGCTTATATTATTCAGCACCCTGCTTCCTATCTTGCTGATTAATTCCAGGAACTTTTAACCCTCCAGTGTCCAATGCTACATCTTCCTGCTTCTGTAGCTCAAATGTCCTTGTTCCAACTTCAGGGGATCTGAAGAAGAAGCGTTCAATATCTTGGGTATGATACTGATAATAATAATAACATCTTGCAGTGGTATACCACTCTCTGCTTTTAATTACTTCCCTGGGAGAAAATGAACATTGAAGTATTTCCAGTTCTCCCCATTTTTTCCCTCATATTTCAGCCAGTGTTTCTGTAGCTATTTCTATGTAGTCACGATCCATTTATAAGACTATTTTCAGGATCTGCTTGTCACATCACAGTGTGTGTACACACACTCACATATATAAATATAGTAATTATAATGACTTTACAGTAAACTGACATATTGAAATGCCACAGCTACTACTGAGGTGGTGTAACCGTGAAAAGAGCATGTGGCTGACAACACCAAAGGCTGGTGAGGATATGGAGCAAAGAAACAGGAATTCATTCCTGGTGGGAATGCCAAATGGAAACACCACTCAGTTTGGGTAAATCACCTACCCTTTCTCAGTTTTAGCTTCCTCATCTATAAATGGAACAAAACTTACCTCATAGAATTATTGTGGGGATTAAATGAGATATGCATCTCATTCAGAGCTGTGCTCACAGAAATATTATTAGTATAGTTGCCTCGTGGTATCCAGAGGGGAATGGTTCCAGAACCTCCCTCAGAAACCAAAATCTTGAATGATCAAGTCCCTTATATAAAATGGTATAGTATTTGCTTATAATAACCTAAGCATATCCTCCTGTATTCTTTAAATCATCTATACATTACTTGTAGTACCTAATACAATGTAAATGCCATGTTAATAGTTGCATGTAAACAGTTCATTATGCTGTATTTTTCCTTCTTATATTATTTCTTTTTCAATTTTTTTTTTTTTTTTGTCATAGGGCACATGTGCTTACCCAAGAGAGACAGAGAGAGGGAAAACTGGAAATGACTCCCACCCAGGGGGGATGACCAGGCCACAATCCCTTCTCCTCCATTCTTCTTCTGGGATTCTGGGCACACATGCCCATGGGCCCAGTGTGATTTTCATTCAGGACTCGAACTGCAATTGGCTATGTGGGAATCCAGCACCTTAACCACCATGCCACCTGCTGGCCCCTCAAATACTTTTGATCCATCGTTGCTGAAATCTGCGAGATCTTGATGAACATGCAGCCCACCATGAAGGCGTTCACCATGGAGCCCGCTGGACACGGAGGGCCTACTGTAGTGAGTGTTACGCGTTTATGTGTCTTTCTCCCCCAGGGAAAGATGGGCAGAGATCTATTCGCGTCTGTACCCACTCTTATTTAGCACATTGTCTAGGACATGGATTCCCTAAAAGTTTGTTCAGTTAATAGTTAGTAATCCCTAACCTAGGCTCTCCTCTCTGTTGGACATTTGGGTCATTTCTATGCTTTTTGATATAACAAAATACACTGCCAAGCCCTCCTGTTTTGATCCGCATATCCTATGGAGGCAGGAAGGGATGTTTGCGTAGGCCCACAGTCTGGGGTAGGTAGAACGACTAGGGTTTAGAGAAGCCAAGGGACTTATGTGGGTCCCACCATAAAGCAGTGACAAAGATTAGAGCCTCTGACCCTGCTTCCTTTTTCAGGTGGGTCTCTCTTCCCTCTGCTATCTCCTTCTGGATCTGTGGCCTCTCCAAAACTGGGACCATGACAGTGGCCTGACCTGAGAGCCACACTAGCACCCAGAGGCTCCTGTTGGAGCTGGTGAGCTGCCAGCTACCAGATGGCCCTCTGAAGCCCCTGGGAACCAAACACCTTATTCCCAACACACCAAGGCTTGTATTTCCTCAGAGCAGGGAGCTTCTTAGGAAAGAGCCAGCATATCTGCTTCTTCCCCCTTTTTTTTCCTATGAGGGGGTGAGGAGGCAAGCTCTCAGTTGTCCAGGAGGAGGGACGTTGGCTAAAAATAGCTATGGCATGTAGATCAGCCTCTAGTGGTACCCAGGACTGGTGAGGGGAGGGGATGCTGTGGAGCTGTCGCCAGACTGGTTGCTGTGGCAACAAGAGAGGAGCAGGGGAGCCTGGGAAATGGGGATGACACAGATAGCAAGTCCGAGTCAGAGCTGCCGCTACATTTAGGAGAAGCAGCGGTGACTGCAGCTCCACCTCCAGGGGGGTCCGTGGGGGGGTGGTGTCAGGGGAATGGACGTCACCCCCCTGGGGTCTCTGCTGCCGGCTACTCTCCTCTCCACGCACTGTGAGTTGAGTGGGGGACTTGGGGTTTGGGCCCCTATTTCCAAGGCAAGTGTGGGTTTGGGAAGAGCTGGTTCCTAAGGGAATTTTCACCAGATCTCCTTCCAAAACATAAGCCCCCTCACTGCCCAGCACTCTTTAAGGAGAGGAAGAGGGGTCCAGGAAAATGTGGGACTGGGCTCTTTGGAAAGGGGTCATGGCATGCACAAGAAACGAGAAGGAATAGGTTGGAGGAACTGAAGTTATTGGAGGGAAGATGCAAAAATCAAGTCCTTGATCTTGGGATGGGGGCAGCAGTTCCACAGCGCTCCTTCTCTATGGGAAACACACACACACACACACACACACACACACTCACTCAGGAAGACAAGAGACGGGACACAGTCAAAGCAGGGCTCACCTAGATCCCTGGAGCAATGGAGAGAGAGTTCTGAGAGTGATCAGAGTCTATCCCTGGGCAGGCAGACTGGGGGGCAGATGACCCAAAACCCTGTGAACATACCTTGAAGCCTCCCTGGGGTCAAAGCTGGGGTGCATGGGAGCTGGGTACTTTTCTGCATGACCTGGGGTCTCTGGGCCAGTCACTGCTTCGAGATCACTTCCGAGGACATCCTGAGCTGCTTGCTGGGGGAGGGGAGGACCCTAATCTGCCATTGCCATGGTGTTCCTGGACCCTGAGTACCCCGACACCAAGAAAAATAAAAGTGGGGGGTACCCCTAAGGTCCCAGCCATCTCTTTGGTTTCTCCTCCTGCCTCCTACCCCAACACACACACCTTCCCCAATGGTCCGGCTGCAGAGCTCCTCACTCCGGATTCTAAATTCGACATGCTGGCTTTGGAGCCCCATACCCAGGCAGTTTCTCCCCGGGACCTGGTCAAACATCCAGGCCATCTGTTTTCCTTATGTCACTCCCTCCCCCAGCCCCCAGCCAGTCCAGGTTTCCTGGGAGTGGAAGGAGAGGATGATTCCCAGGGAGAAGGGGAGCTGGAGAGGCCCCATATCCTCATTCCAGATCTTTCTTTGTATGGTCCTCATACCTCTTAAGGGACCCTGCATGCCTGGAGAAGGGCCCTGGGTGCCTAGGGAAGGGCCTGGACTTCTCTCTCAAGCAGATTGCAGCGCAGAGAACTCCTCCAGGGAAGAAGTTGAAGCAGTATCAGGTGGGCTTGGCTCAGAATGTGGGCTCTGGGGCATATGGCAGGGGGCGGGCCGGTGTTAGGACTCAGTGGGAAGTGGGAGGCTGGAGGGAAAGAACTGGAGGGTGTGGAGAAATCAACGTGGGTGCTGCCTGCTTCGCTTGATCTGCTTTCATCTCTGTCTTCAAGAAGAGCATACTTGGGACCAGCAGTTGGCGTAATGGCTATGTCGCTGGACTCCCATGTAGTCGAACGCGGTTCGAGTCGTGGACCCGGTGGCTTGAACTCACGTGTGTGTACATGCCCAAGATCCTGAGAGGAGAATGGAGAAGGGATTGTGGCATGGCCATCCCCCCTGGGGGGGTGATTTCTCAATTTCTTGTTTTCTGTCTCTGTCTTTCTGAGGAGCCCTGTAGCAAAAATCTCTCCCAAAACAAGAAGATCATACTGGAGGGATGCAAGCCTAACCCTGGACGCACTCTGGGCTCCCTTCACCCTGGCTGCCTGTCCGGCCTGCTCCTTGTTTTCAGGCAGTGTGTACTGGGAAAGAACCCAGGGAGAAGTGGAGCTGACACCAGAGCAGCTAGGCTCATGGTTGGGC
Organism: Tupaia belangeri chinensis; assembly: GCF_000334495.1. Lineage (NCBI taxonomy): Eukaryota > Metazoa > Chordata > Mammalia > Scandentia > Tupaiidae > Tupaia > Tupaia belangeri. The sequence continues at coordinate 1,119,113 of NW_006206042.1, read as the reverse complement.
CTCAGGGTTTTTGGGGAAATGTTCAGCCTCAGTTTCTCCAACTTCCATTTGTTTCTGGTTTTAAGCTTGCCAAGGGGAGGAACCGCAGGGGTGGAGGAGAGGGAGTGAGGTCCTGAGAGGTCAGGGGGGAAAGCCCTTCTGTGTGTCAGTCTTCGGGAGAACTTCCAGAGACACCTCCAGGCTGACTCGTGGAGAGCAGTCACTGGGTGGCTGCACTGACCCTCGCCAGGAAAAGGGGGCGGAAGTCCTGAGGGCAAAGAGGTCTCAGCCCACCGCCGGCCTGCAAGGAGGACCAGTCTATATGCGTTTAGGAAACACCCTCCCCGCCCGGGTCTTCTTCCCGGGGCTGCCCGGTGGGTGCGGCACACCCGGGTTAGAGGCAGTGGCACCAGGATTCCTGCTACCTCCTTGCCTTGAAGTTACCCTGGAGCATGCATAGTGCCGGCCGGTTCGGGTACAGTACCCCATTTGATCTGAGCCTTCCCAGCTGGCGGCAGGCGGGCAGTGCGGGTTGTGCGAGCTGTCCCCATTCTACCAACCGGGACCTCGGGACCTCGAGGCTGAGAAACACAAGGCACCAGCTCAGGGGCATCCAACGAGTCCGTGCTGGTCCCGACGTTTTGTGCTTCCTCATTGGGTCCGGGTCCATTAATTCGCCAAACCTTTCTTAAGCCCTCCCAGGACGCCCGAGGTCCCCCAGGGCCCCCGCCGGCCTGCGCCTGAGTGCACGGCGCCCGCGGCCATGGCGCAGGAGAACGCGGCCTTCTCGCCCGGGCCGGAGGAGCCTCCGCGGCGCCGCGGCCGCCAGCGCTACGTGGAGAAGGACGGCCGCTGCAACGTGCAGCAGGGCAACGTGCGCGAGACCTACCGCTACCTGACCGACCTGTTCACCACGCTGGTGGACCTGCAGTGGCGCCTCAGCCTGCTCTTCTTCGTGCTCGCCTACGCGCTCACCTGGCTCTTCTTCGGCGCCATCTGGTGGCTGATCGCCTACGGCCGCGGCGACCTGGAGCACCTGGAGGACACCGCGTGGACGCCGTGCGTCAACAACCTCAACGGCTTCGTGGCCGCCTTCCTCTTCTCCATCGAGACGGAGACCACCATCGGCTACGGGCACCGCGTCATCACCGACCAGTGCCCCGAGGGCATCGTGCTGCTGCTGCTGCAGGCCATCCTGGGCTCCATGGTGAACGCCTTCATGGTGGGCTGCATGTTCGTCAAGATCTCGCAGCCCAACAAGCGCGCCGCCACGCTCGTCTTCTCCTCGCACGCCGTGGTGTCGCTGCGCGACGGCCGCCTCTGCCTCATGTTCCGCGTGGGCGACCTGCGCTCGTCGCACATCGTCGAGGCCTCCATCCGCGCCAAGCTCATCCGCTCGCGCCAGACGCTCGAGGGCGAGTTCATCCCGCTGCACCAGACCGACCTCAGCGTGGGCTTCGACACCGGCGACGACCGCCTCTTCCTGGTCTCACCGCTCGTCATCAGCCATGAGATCGACGCCGCCAGCCCCTTCTGGGAGGCGTCACGCCGCGCCCTGGAGAGGGACGACTTCGAGATCGTTGTCATCCTCGAGGACATGGTGGAAGCCACGGGTGCGGAAGGGCCCCGGGAGCGGAGGGGGTCGGTGGGGAACCGGACTTCCGGGGGCCTGGGGGTGGGGCTGAGGACGGTGGGTGGAGGGGCTGGTGGAGGATGAGATGCCAGTGACACAGGGGTGCGGGGGTGGCTAGAGCTGCTCCCAGGAGAAAGCGTGGAGGAGTTCTCCCAAAGGGCCCTGGCTCAGAGCCCTGACTGAGGTGTCTCGTGCGTGGCCTGAGGAAGTAATGGTGAGAGCTCGCCCTCACCAGGTGCCCCTTCTGGGTCCTGAACGTTCCAAAGCACTGTTCCTTCAGCCCTTGACAAGAACCCTCTGGAGGCTACTTCTTGGGACTGTGCTCATCTTTCCGAGGGGAGACTGACCCAGAAAAGGTTCAGGAAGATGCTCCGTTTCCTAAGCCAGTGAGTGGCCAAGCCTGCACTGGACAGGGAGGCCTGGCTTCAGTGTTCAGTAGGTCAGGGTTGGAAGGAGAGACTAGGCTCAAGGATGTTTGACATTGCCTAAAAGGTGCCAGCCCGTGGAACTGGATAGTTTTCCGTGGCCTGAGTTATCCCTAGGCTGGACTTTAGGAGGGGTCGATACTTGGTCTCAGCCCTGCCTCAGTTTCCCCATCCAAAGACTCAACCTCTACCGAGGGACACAGATGATGCTACTATGCGAGCCCCTTTGCAGAAGAAACTGGCAAATCCCCTGTGAGGTCCACACCTCCAACTTAGGTCTCGCAGTGAAGGGTTTGAGAGCAGGTAGAAAAGACCAGTGCAGGGGCTGCAAATGGGGTCGCTTAGGACTTGAGATCCAGCTGTGGAAGAGGACGCGGACACTGCAGGTGGAAATCCAAAGGTCCACTAGGGGGCGCTACAGTTCCTGCCTCCAATGTGAGAGTTGCTGGCCTTTTGACAAGGTGGTGCCTTCAAACCCCTCCCCTGGCCCCTTCTCCCTGAGCCTGTACTACATGCACGTGCACACGTGCACACACACGCATATGCACACCCCACATCAATGCTTCCCTCATTCCTCCCTCACCTCAACTGGGCTCCCCTAAGCTCCTCCCCTCCTCCCACTCACCCCATTCTCTTTCCTCTGGGTTTCTCCAGTTATCTCTCCTTTTTGCCACTATCTCACACAGGACCCTCTCCCTATAGAGAAGTTCCCACTCAAGGCTGTGCCCTCACCCTTGCCCTCTCTGTCAACCTCTCTCATCCAGGTGTGTCCTTAAGCAGTGTCCCCTCCTTTACGTACTTCGTATTCCAGCCTCTACCAGAGACCACTGCTGTCTCAGAGCCAGGCTTTCCGTGCAGAGCCCGTCTGTGGTATGCTCCCTCCTTGCTCTGAGGTGAACAGAGAGGGGGAGAGAGCCTGGAGAATGAGAATGGCCCACCCTAAGGAGGACTGTGGAGACTTGGGTGGAGGAGATGGGCCAGGGACTCGTCCGATTTTTCTAGAGAGAGAAAGCTGGAAAGGACAGCAATATTTGGGGCAAGAGAGTCAGGATTCAAAGTGCTTTTGAAAAGCAGGGATAATGAGCCCAAGCCCAACAAGATGACATTTAAAAGGAATAAATATAAAATTCTACATTTAGGCTTTTAAAAAAAAAATCACTTATGTAAGCACAGCAGGGAAGAACTCTGGGGAAAAAAAAAAAAAAGAAAAAAAAAACCTGGGGATTTAGTTGGCCACAGGCTGGATGTTGTAGCAATGTGATGCAGCTTCCAAAAATGTTTATGTAACGTAATCTCGGGCCGGGCCGGGTTAGCTAGAGCACCGCAGCCAGAAGAGAGCAGTGGCGAGCCCTCTCTCCTGAACAGATCAGACACGTCGGTGAGCGTGTCACATTCAGAGCGCTTAAAGGGGCCTCCTTTTCCATTCTGGTGTGCAACCAAGAAAGTAACGTTTTTGGACCTGGGGAGGGAGCCAGGGGTGTTCAGGCTGAAGAAAAGACACAAGAGAACCTGAGACTCCAGTTTTCAGATACTCAAAGGGCTGTCAAGTGGGAGGGGAATGAAACCAAGGGCTGGAAATGCAGAAGACGAAAGTTAGCTGTGTGTGAACGACCAACGATGAGAGCCGTTACACCAAATATGGGCACCTTGTAAGGTGGTGAGCTTTTAGTCTTGGAGGGGAATCAAGAATAAGCTAAATGCTTGGGACCAGCAGTTAGCGTAATGACTATGTCGCTGGACTCCCACGTAGTTGACTGCGGTTCGCGTCCCAGACCCGGTGGCTTAAACTCATGCCGGGCACATGTGCGTGTGTGCCCAAGATCCCAAGAGGAGAATGGAGGAGAAGGGATTGCGGCGTGGCCATCCCCTCTGGGGGGGGGGTGAATTCTCGCTTTCTGTCTCTCTGTCTCTCTCTGTCTGTCTGGCGAGCGCACGCGCCCTATAGCAAAAATCTCTCTCTCAAAAAAAAAAAAAAAAAAGAATAAGCTAAATGCTCGTGGCTGGGAATACGCCTGTGGGGAGCCCCGATAGAGTGGGAAGTAGGACTACATTATCCCTTGGGTCAGTGTCAAGGCTCGGCTGCTCTGGCTGGCATCACTAAAGGAGGAGAGAAGGAAGCAGGGGCTGGAGAAGCAAGAGGAGTTGAGGCCCATGGAGACCCGCGAGGGAGTGGGTGGGAACAGGGGTGAGAAGGGGAGAAGATGGGCTAGACCTAAGGGAGGCGGGGGCCTCTGGAGCTGAAGTAAGAAGAGTCGTGGACGGAGAGACAGGAGAGGGAAGTCCGGGGCTGTGACCCCAAATGAGCCCTGCCCCTGTCCCCAGGAATGACTTGCCAAGCTCGGAGCTCCTACCTGGTGGACGAGGTGCTGTGGGGCCACCGCTTCACGTCCGTGCTGACCCTGGAGGACGGCTTCTACGAGGTGGACTATGCCAGCTTCCACCAGACCTTCGAGGTGCCCACACCCTCGTGCAGCGCCCGGGAGCTGGCGGAGGCTGCGGCCCGCCTCGATGCCCACCTTTACTGGTCCATCCCCAGCCGACTGGATGAGAAGGTGGAGGAGGAGGGCGCGGGGGAGGGCGCGGGGGAGGGCGAGGGTGCTGGGGCCGACAAGGAGCAGAATGGCTGTCTGCCACCCCCAGAGAGTGAGTCCAAGGTGTGACCAGTTTCCTCCAGACCTCTGTGGCAGACCGGGGGCCGGACCCAGGTAAATGGGGAGCCGGTGTTTGGAGGTGAGTGAAGAGGAGCCAGGCAAGGTCCCTGGGAATCGCTGAAGTTGGAGAGGACCTCAGGACCTGGAGGCTAGGATCCAGCATGGTCCAGGAGCGGGAGGGTGGGGCTGGGGAACATCCTGTCTGTGTCTGACCTTCGCATCTGTTCATGGGCGGATAGACGGACAGAGGATGGACTGAGGGCTGGATGGAAAGGTGGTGGCAGAGAGAGCTGCTCACGGGTAGGTAAATGGACGGACTGACATTGGTGCAGTCTAGGCCACTGCTAACCTGCAGAACACCTTTATGCAAATTCCAAAAAGAACCCCTTCCTCCAGATTTTGCTGCCCTAAAGCAGGGTGCATGGCGTGGGGAGCAGAGTGTGGGATGGGGTGCAGCCCCCTCACCTCCTTGATCAGCCTTCCCGTATGACCCCCCTGTGTAACTGGACACAGTAGCCCCAAGCTGAACCAGAGGAGAGAGCTGGGGGAGTGGGCAGCGATGGGGAGGTGCCCTCCCAGCTTCGCCCCTACCACCGTGATAGGCTGTGCAGGAAGATGGCGGGCTCCGAGGACGCCCAGCGAGGCGCAGTTGACCCTAGTTCACACTGATGCAGGGAAGCAGCAGCTGGGCCTGGGGGCAGGGCCAGGGAGCAGAGAATCAGGGGTGGCTATTTTCTGCAGAGGCAGGAAGGGAGGGAGAGGTTCTGGGAGAGAAGGGCCAGAGGGCGATCTCCAAAGTGAGTTTGGAGAGGGGAGTCTGTCCTTGGAGCACAGGCACTGATGCCCTGTGGGGCAGACACCCACGGAATACAGGGCACTAGGAGACAGGATGATGGCTGCGGCGGCCAGGCGAGGTACACGGTTCACACCGAGAAGCTGCGCAGTCTGTCAGAGCAGGGGGAGGGATGTCGCGGTGATCAGAAAGCAGGGGGCTAAGTGAGGCACCGGCAGCGGTGTGAGCCGGCAGTCCCACACCAGTGTGTACCAGAGTCACTGGAGGGCTCATTGAAACCCAGGTTGCCCCACTCCCTGGCCCTCTGCCTCAGGAGGCCTGCTTTTGGGTGGGACCACAAAGCTGCATTTCTAAGCAGGCCCCTGGTGGTGCTGTTGGACGTGGAGATGGCGAGTGAGCTGGGGGGTAGCTGGGAGCCATTGAGGAGCCTTGGGGAGTGGACAGACAGGAAGACTGTGTGTGAGGAGGGAACAGTGGGCCAGGAGCGGCAGTCGGTAGAAGGGAGGCAGCAGGAAGGTGACGGACAGGGCAGGTACGAGGAAGTGTAGACAGCCTTGAGCCAGAGCAAGAGGGACTTCAGAGGCCAAAGATGATCCCTCGTAGGACCGAGTATGGGAGAGTGTGAGAGAAGCGGGAGGAGGCCGCACGTTTGTGTGCCCAAGCCTGCCGTGTGCGCAGCTGGGACAGGGCCCTGGAGGCACGGCTCCCATCCCACCCCTGCCCCTTCCCAGTCTCCAGCGGCAGGCCCCCCCCCCCCCCCCCCTTTTGGGTGTG
>NW_006206042.1:1088607-1112667 GCF_000334495.1 Tupaia belangeri chinensis | reverse complement strand
CCCCCTCCCCCCCCAGCCACTGGCATGGCGAGGGGAGAGTAACGACCAGTTGAGGAAGGGCAGTAGAGGGGCCCAAGGCGGGCCTCCGGGGGAAACGTAAGTCCCGCCATGGGCAGCACTGGCCCAGCAAGGACCATGGGCTCTCGGTCCTGGCTCTACCCAGCTCCTGTTCTTGAATGGAAGTCTGAGCCGTTTGGGGTGCCTCACCCCAGTTTGCTCTGTTCCAGGCTGGGAAGCTGGTGTTCTCCAGGGGCCTGCACCTCCTGAGCTCAGGTCAGGGGTCACAGAAGGAGCCCACCACAGCCTAGTCCACTTGGAGAGGGTCCGAGCTCTTGTCCCTTCCCTTCAGCCTTTGTCTTAACATCTTTGCCTCAAGGCGCAGGGCCACTTGGGTCACCCTCAGTCCCAGGTGAGGTCCCTGAACATGGGCAGCAAGTTCTCAAGGACAGATGTTGGGGCGAGCACATTTAGGTTCAATTCAGTCCAACAGGTGGCGCCCGGCCAGCAAGGGGTGAGCTGCTCGGGGTCCACACCTGCACACGCTCACAGTAGCTCCCGGGTTGCCAATGAATGGACAGAGAAACTGAGGCAGAGCAGGCCGCTCCTGCTCCGAGGGCAGAGGCCTGTCACACAGCTTTTCTCCACACTCGCCACTCAGGGGACCACTGTGCAGAGCTGGGGACCTGGGGTTTAGTCCTGACGCCGACTGTCATGAATCAGCGCCACGATTCTGGGCAAAGTCACATCTCTTCTCTGGGCCTCAGTCCCCTCATCTGTAAAAATGACACTTAGCAAACTAGTAATGCTCAATAAATGTTAAACTGGCTTGAAAGAGGTGGGCTGGACACCGCTTCTGGTGCAGTGCAGTTAGGAATTTTAGGAACAGGGAGCCCCTGGGGTGCTGGAGAGGGGTGAAGCTGGGGAGGCAGTTCTGAGTGGTGGTGGTTAGGCAGGTGCAGTGGCTCTGTAAACACAAAGGCCCTCCCCTGTCTGCTGCATCCCCAACGGCCAGGTGGCTGTGCTACGGCTTCTGTTCACTGCTGTCATAGGATAACTAAAGACGGGAGGAAAAAGATGGAAGCCCCAGGGCCTGGTGGGAGGAGCCAGAGACAAGACTGGCCTGAGCCCGAGAATGAGTGAGGCAGAGTGGTGTGGATGAGTCTGGGATGCGCTCCCCCTGGAAGCTCTGCCCTGTGCCATGGGAGAAGGCCAGGAGGACTGGGTCAGCTGGAACTCACCCTCCCTTCCTGTGTCCCCACCCAAGTAGGAGTCCCATCAGGAGCTGGCTCGGCACTGACAGTTCAACGGCAGATGGGACCCAGGTGTCCTCCTGGGTGGGTGGCACAGCCCATAGAAGCCAGATGGTGTTTGTGGTGGGAAGAGAGGCCCAAGTCGTCCAGCAGAGCTGTCATCCCCATTGCCCTCCCGACTGCACCCCCAGCTTTTTGCAGCCCCGTGGCAGGGGAAGACACAGCCAGGCCTGGATTTTATAAAACAAGTTTATTCACATTTTAGAAAAAAAAAATCTGATTCTGGGACAGGGAATGGCCTCCCTATAGGACGGGTGTGAGATTAAAACAGAGGCCAGAAGGAGGAGTTCGGGAGGGAAGTGGGGTGTGGAGGTCGTGTCTCCCACGCTGGGTGGGACAGGTCAAATAAATTAACGGAAGTCTAGGCAGGAGAGAGGACCCAGGCAACCGGAGGAGGGCTGGAGCAGGCGGAAGAGCAACACCTGCGAGGCCTGGAAAGGGGACATGGAGCAGATGGGGACGAGAGCTCCGAGCAGGCCCCTCCTGGCCCTCACCCACCACCAGGACCCTGCAGAACTGAGCTGGCCGCTCCCTGTCCAGGGCTTGGGGAGCAGCTTAGCTCAGGACTTGGGGGTGAGAAGCTTGGGGAAGATGAGGCTGGAGGTTCTCTTCCCTCACCTGGGGAGAGGGAGATCACCGTTTTCGCAGCCTCCTCATGAAGCAGCAGGTGATGGTGCCAAGGACAGTGGCGCCAGTGACGAGGGCCACCCCTGCACCCACCAGCAGGGGCACGAATAGGGTGTCCAGGGCTGGAGGAGAAAGCATGGCTCTGTTCAGAGGGGTCGTCATCCTCACCCACTGTCACACCTGCCTCTCAGCAGTCTCCGCCAGGAGCTCTGGGCCCACCCCACACACACTCAGGCCACCCCCACACACGCACAGGTCACCCCCACACACACTCAGGCCACCCCCACACACGCTCAGGTCACCCCTCCCCCAGCCCCGCCTGCATTCTCAGCAATCACTCCAACATCCACGAGGACCCCGGAGCAGAGAGGCATGGAGAGCTGGACTTGCAAGACTTTCCCCTGAAGTGGTGCAGAGGAGAGGACAGCCGAAGGAGGGTCAAGAGATGCAAGGAGAGGGAAGCAGGGGGGAAGGGGTGGGGGGAGCCACTCACCGTGTGTGTAGGGGTAAACTGTGACAGGCCCTGAGCGGGCACTGCCTGCCTGGTACCAGCTGTCATCGGCGTGTCGCACCCAGGCACTGGGGGCGCAGTGGTACACACCTTCGTCCTCGGGCGCCAAGCTGTGCAGCCTCAGCCGATGGCTTCGGGGCCCCACCAACTCTACGCTGATGGGGCCTCCTCCTGGCCGGAGCCCCAGCTCTGCCACACCGTCCTGGCCCACGCCACCCACCAGCTGGGCAGGGGCAGAGCTCAGCACCCCCTCCTCTGGTCGCTCCACCCACCAGCTGGCAGCCAGCCGCAGCCCTGGGGGGCCGCCACGCACGGAGATGTTGCACAACAGGGAGGCGGTCTCCCCCCGGTACACGGTGCCCCCTGCCAGCCATGCCACAGCCTCCAGCACCACACCTGCAAACAGAGGACGTGGGGCAGAGGTGTAGGGGCAGGGGGCTAGGACTACCATCCCAGCGAAACCCCAAGAAACTCGGGGTATTCCCACAACATTGATGGAAGAGGGGGCGAGAATGAGGTGTGGAGGCAGCTGGCAAAGAAGGGGAGAAGGCATGGGGACAGAGCAAAAGGGTCTACCAGCCCCAAATCCCTCTCACCTTCCTCCCGCACATGCACAGGGAGAGGCCGTGAGCGGGCACTGGCTGCTTCTCGAAGCCGAGTCCCCGACCCTCGCACGTAGGCCTTGGCGAGGCAGCGGTAGGTGCCTGCGTCACCAGGCCGGGCCGCCTCCAGTCGTAGCCGGTAGGTGCGGGATGCCACCTTCTCCATGGCAATGTGCCGGCCCTCATAGCCGGGGCCCAGGCTGCCCACACCTTCCGTGTCTAGCTGGGCCACCAAGCGGCCAGGCCCAGGGGCCCCCGCAGGTGCCATCTCCCAGCCCACAGAGTACGCAGCATGCCGGCCCGGCGGGGGCAGGGCGCCCGACACGTTGCACAGCAGTTCCAAGGGCTCCCCGGGGCCGATGCGACGTTCCCCAGGCCCCACCGTCACTGCCAGCTGGCTGGCTGGAATGGAACACAGGCAGAAGGTGTCACAGAGGCAGGAGGGGGCACAGAGATGCCCGAGTCCCCAACTGAGGTTCTGTCCTGGACAGCAGCAATTAGGAGGCTTCCTACATGCTTCTTACTCTGTGTGGCCATCTTCTCCCCTTACCCCTGGTGGCCTGAATCTCACCCCTCAGCTATGGCCGTCCTATCCCCACACCAATCTCTGGGCAGAGAAAGCCCTTCAAGACAGAGGGGGAGGTGATGCTAACGGGGCTGCCCACTCTATGGGAGATGAGGTCCTCGGAGCTGGACGATGACCCTGGTGGCCGTGGTGCCCACTGAGATGCCATTCCTCCCAGCCCCTACTCACACAGCGTCTGCACGTCCACATGGGCCAGGACAGCCCTCTTCTCCGCGATCTGCGCCCAGCTGCCATCGGGATCCTGAATCCACTCGGCGGCGGTGCAGTGGTAGGTGCCCGAGTCCCCTGCCTGGGCACCCCGTGTTGCCAAGTCTCCTCCCGCCTCCCCTCCTCCCGCTGTTTTCCCTCCCTCCGGAGACCGTTCCCGCTCCGCCCGGACTCCCGGCCCCGCCGGTAGGTGCCCGATTCCCCTGCCTGGGCACCCCCCACCACCATGCGGTAGCGGTCAGTGCCCTCCTTGGCCAGCCGCAGCTCCCCCGCAGTCAGCCGCTCAGCATAGGGCGCTCCAGCCTCCACAGCCAAATCGGGCCGGAGCCCCACCACTTCCTGCAGAGTCGCTCGCCCCACGGGGGCCTCGGGCACGGCTCGCCCGAAGGACACAGCCAGGTGCGTGTGCTGCTGGGTGCTCGTGCGCGCCAGGCAACCCAGGGCCAGCTCCTGTCCCTCATGCACTGTCAGGCGTGGGGGCGAGGTGGGGGCCTGGCGGCCTCGGGGCCCTGGGGGGGCAGCAGACACCTGCAGCACATCTGGAAGAACTGGAAAGCACAGCTGGGGTGAGGGAGGCCCAGAGGCTGGCAGCCTTGCTACTACTTCCTGTGTACAGCCCATTTCCTGAACAGACTGTGAGCCCCGCGAGGGCAAGGACAGCACGGGGACTTCTTCTGTACCTCGCCGGTGCCCAGTGTGCTGGACACACCACAGGCACGCAATAAATACTTGCGAGTCCACAGAACCGCCAGAGCCTATGCATCCTATGTTTGAAGTCAACCCCTTGAAATTCTCAAAAAAGTGCCTCCTTCCTTCCCAGTAGGCAAGGAAGCTTAGAGAGTGAGAAAGTCACGTGGTCTAACTCCTTCTCCACTCTCCTCCCTCCCTCAGGTCTGGGCCTGGGCTCCCCAGGAGTGTCTCTTCAACCCATTGGGCTTCCCCCCTTTCCAGGAATGGAGAGGGACTGGGAGCGTCCCTCCTCTCTTCTCGGCAGCAGCCTACTGTGCTAGGAGGAACGGGCCGGAGTGATGCGACCTGGACGCGAGTCCCTCACCAGGCATGGACTCTTTGGGTGACTCGATTCAAGTCACTTTCCCTTCTTTGGGCCCCGAGTTTCTCAGCTGTAAAACCTGCGGGTAGTTAGAAAGTCCCTCCTCGCCTCTGCCATCTGCCTTGAGAGTGGGGTGCCCCATCCTGGGGCCTGTACCTCTCAGCTCCACCTTGCCGCTGTAGCTGCCCAGGTAGCGGGTGTCGGTGGAGGGCGTGTAGCACTCGTACACGCCGGCGTCCTGGGCCTGCAGGCGGGCAATCTTGAAGACCACGGCGTCACCCTGCAGGCGCTGCACCTGCATTTCACCAGCCGCCACGCGGGGCCCGAAGACGGCATAGGAGAAGCGGGCATCCCTGGTACTGACGATGCCCAGTGCAGCCTCCGGGGCCTCGGGCCTGTACAGGAACCACTCAAAGTCCTGCTGGGCAGGGCCCTCGTAGCCAGTCACATTGCAGGGGATGGACACGGCCGTGCCAGCCACACGATACAGGGGCCCCTTGGGGACCAGCACCTCCCGGGCACAGCACCCGATTCCTGTGGGAAAGGTAGGAGTTGATGCCTGGGTCCCCATGCCGCCCCGCACACACACCAGCATCGTTCTTGACCCCTGCCTGCAAAAGGAAAGGAGACCTGGGGACAGTGGCTGTACAGCCGAGGCCCTGTTCGGAGGACAGGGAAGGGATCCTAGGGCATAAGACACCGGGGTCTCAAGGAGGTGGCACAGGCCCAGGTTTGTCCCAGACCCGAGACACCATTTCTGCCGATCAGAAGCTGAGCACCTGAGAGCAGGACTCCGGCTGATCCTCACGTCACCCTCCATCCCAGCTGGGCCTTGCTCCCCAACCGCCTGTGTCTGCCATTCCTTCCGGGGGCCAGGTCAGAGGGGAGACCACACGCTCCCTCCTCTGCAAAATCTTAATCAGAAAGGCTGGTTGGCTCAGCTGTGTCACCTGGGCCGGACAATGGAGCCAGTGGCCCAAGCCGGACAGGGCACGGACCCAGTCAGTTCTCACGGCACAAAGCCCTCCCCCCTCCAGCTGTGCCATGAGCTCACTGCTGCTCTCACCCCAGGGCTGCAAGGCTGCAAGGCAGCTGGGACTTCTGGGGCAAGAACGGAGCCCTGCCCTGGCCTGGGGGGTGGGACAGAGCGTCCTGCCCCCAGTGCCTGCCAGCCATGGGGCAGCTGGCCATGCCCATCGCCCATGCCCCACTCCTAACAAAGTCTCATTTGCATATGGTATGCCCTTATTTACATATGGCTCCCTTTTTAAAATAGAGGCACCCCACACACACACACACACACACACACACACACACAGCTGTCCCTTCCCAACTCTCACTCCTCAGAGGCCAAACGTCTCTTCTCCACCCTGCCCCTGTCCTCATGCCCACTCCTGGCAACCTCGAGGACTCAGCTACCTTTTCTCCTTCCATCCTTCCGCGGTTCCCACTAGTGAGATCAGAGAATCCCAAAAAGCAAGGAACACCAGGCGTTTCCCTCCCCCGATTTCATAGCCGAGAAAGGTAAGGCAGGAGGAGGGCACTGTCTTGGCCAAGACCCTGCTGTCCCTGGATGGCTTCCACACAGCCCTGCAGGGAGACAAGACCAGGGCGGAAGATGGGGAAGTTCCAAGGCCAGACCTGATGACCTCACCCATCAGAATGGGACTTCCAGGACGCGCGGGGGGACATCCATGGCCTCTCTGCCTGAGTAGGTGGAAAACACCCAGGAGTCTGTGGGCAAAGTCTGCCCTCCAGCTCCCCTAGAATGGCTCTTCCGTCTCCCCACCCAGCTGGGCTCTCAGCCCTTCCTTCTCCCTCAGGCTGAATCACGGGGAGAACTCATGGTCTGCTGCTCGGGCACAGGACGGGGCACGGGCTGGGAGTCGGGAGGCTGGGTTCCTGCCCCATCTCCACCCCCAGCTGTGTGGTCGGAGACCAAGCCCTTTCCTGTCCCAGTCCCAGGCCTCAGCTTCCTTGCTGGAAGAGAGGGAAGAGCTCCCAGATCTACCAGCAAATCAGTGAGTGACTCAGGAGGGCCTTGCTCCAGGGGCATTTCATAATCAGGGTGAAGGTGGAGACAGCCCAGCTGACACCTTGCCTGGCCGCCTTGCCTCGGGGCAGACTGCTCAGAAGGGCCCCCTCCCACCTTCCTGGCTCCACAACTGCTGATGCTCAGAGATCCCCATGGGAAAGTCACCCCCACCGCCTTAGGAAATCAGCTGCCACACAGCTCTCTCCCCGCCAGGCCCCTCCTCCCTGTGCGCTGCCAGGGAAGGAAGATGAAGAGAGAAGGGGCCTGCTTCAGAGTCACCTGGGTTCGAACCCTAGCCGAGCACTCACAGCTGTGCTCTGGACAGTCACTGCACCATCCTCATCTGCGAAGTGAGCGTGAGTGCCCACATGCACACAGTGGGCGCTCAGGTCTGCAGACGAGCTGCAGGGCCTCATCTTCCCTGGCCTGTGTACCACACGTCCCCTGAGAGCCCCCTCTGCTCTGTACTGCCCTGGGGAAACCAGCGGAGTGCTAGGCAACCAGACCCCTGGGCTCCTCTCTGTGCACATCCTCCTGCCTCCAGCCCAGGGCCCTGAGAGAGCTCCTCCCAGCCCCACAGGCCCCAGGGACCTGCTGCAGGGGAAGACTGCCTGGCTCCACTCGTAGCTCTCCTCTGAAGGCAGCTAGGCCACTGTCTGCCCCAGCCTGGACCACTGTGGCTCTGAAGTCACCCTCCCCTTTTCCCCCCCCACCCCCAGTACTGCTCTCTTACTTCAAGGGATTCAGCTCCCTGAACATTTGCGCAGACAGATGCGCAGATAGAGAAAGTCTCCATGCCTCACTCTTCCCCAGACCACTTCCTACAGGAAGACTTCCAGTCACATCCCCAACAATTTCACTATCCCTACCCCTATGTGCCTGTGCAACTTGGCCCTCAACACCCAACCATGAACACCCATGGGGGCTTGGAGATCCCAGGATGAGTCTCCAGGGAGCCTGGTTTCTCCTGAGGCAGAGAAGCTGGGACTAATGGGGTGTGATATCGGCTGGGAGGCTGAGGGCCAAGTGCCACCTGGGAGAAGGGGAGAAGGGCAGGGACCCTGACGGCATGGAGATGGGTTAAGAGAGGGCACTGTCCCCCAGTCTCACGTGATGAAGCGCGTGTGTAGGGGGGGGCGCAATCAGGGGAGATTTACTTCAAAGGTCTTGGGCAGAACCGGCCCCTGGGCCTCCAGCCAACTCGCCGGGCAATTACGACGATGGGCAGGCACTGCCCACGCAGGGCGAGCACCCAAGGCCAGGCCCGCAGCTGAGTGTGGGGCAGTGGCAGCATTTGAACCTGGGCACGCCAGCTGAGAAGTGGGGCTGGCCCCAGGGCCTGGCAGTGGAGATTTACTTCAAAGGTCTTGGGCAGAACCGGCCCCTGGGCCTCCAGCCAACTCGCCGGGCAATTACGACGATGGGCAGGCACTGCCCACGCAGGGCGAGCACCCAAGGCCAGGCCCGCAGCTGAGTGTGGGGCAGTGGCAGCATTTGAACCTGGGCACGCCAGCTGAGAAGTGGGGCTGGCCCCAGGGCCTGGCAGTCGCTGAAGCCACACCTGAGTGGGTCGCCACTGTGCCCCAACCCCAGGGCCTGGAGCCGGACAGCCCTGGCTCTCCCCTTAACCGGCTCAGACGGCCACTAAGGGCAGCTAGGCGAAGAGCCCGGCGAGGCTGGGATACCTCCGACGGAGAAACGGGATGCGAGGAGCCCCGAAATGCCGCGGGCTGGGCGCAGGGTGGCAGGCACCTGCCGGCGGGGGCGGGAACCGGGGCGGGGGCCGGGCTTACCCAGCGTTAGCAGCAGCAGCAGCAGCGGCGGCGGCGTGGGGCCGAGGGCGCCCATCCTGCTCTGGGGAGGATCCAGGGGGCAGCGCGGGCTCTAAGGGTCCGGGGGCGCGGGGGGCGCATGCCCGGTGGGGGGCAGGAAGCGAAGCAGCGAGGCGTGGGTGCGCGGAGCGGAGCGGAGCAGAGCTGGTGTTGCCAAGTCTCCTCCCGCCTCCCCTCCTCCCGCTGTTTTTTTTTCGGCGGCAGACGGCAACTAGGCTCAGTCGAGTCTCCGCCCACCTCGCCTAGAGCGCACTCCGCCCCACACCTGTCGGCCCTTCCCAGAAAGCTGGGCGCAGGGGCCCTGGGATTGGAGGACGGCCGCCACGCACTTAGGACCCAGTTATTTGCTCTGGGCAACGAGTCCTCGCTGCAAACCCTGCTGAAGCACTGGCGGGCGGGGCCCAGGAGTTCCCGCACGGGCAGGTTTGGGTTGAAAGGAATATCAAGACTTGGGAAGGTCGAAGGAGACCTGTTTGCCACCACCCTGAGAGGGCAACACCAGAGAGAAATGAGTTAGGAGGTAGCCCGTCTGAGCGCCGTCACTTCCTGGTCCAGTTGCTTAACCAACCCCAGTATTGGCCTCTGCCAGTTAAACCAAGGTGACATCATCCCCCAGAGGGTTATTGTGATAACTGGCGGGGATCAAATACACAGGTGTTTGACACAGGGTAACTGACACACAAAAGAGGCTGGGAGAGAGTTGTTCTGTTTAAATTACTGTTTAAACTGCTCACCCCCCCCCTCACTCTCTACTCACCCCTTTACAGAGGGGGAAGGGGAGGCCCAGAGAGGGAAGGTCACACAGGTCAGACCTGACTTCCCTTGAGTTTCTTTTCCTAGAGCCTGGCACAGTGCCCAACTCAGGGAAGAAGCCTCCTTCAGGAACCCTGGAGGAGCCAGAGAAACAGAGGCAAATGTTTGGGTCCCTGAAGGGAAATCAGGGGCCCCACCCTCCTTCACCTCCCTCACCTGCCAGGACTGGCCCAGAAGCAGGGCAGCAGGTGGCCTGTTTATTCTACTTTGACATATTCCCAGTCTAATCTGTCTAGACCCATTTCATCTCAATCCATTCCCAGGCGACTGAACTATGTGAAAATGAAAGTCACAGGAAAACTTTTGGAGGAAAAACACTCTCCGCTTATTTGGAAGTTGAGTGGCTTCAATGCCTGCTTGCTGCTTGAGGGAGAGGCAGAGAGACGTTACCAATCGTAGTAAGTGCAGTTCGCAGAATATGTACATGTTAAGACTCTCTGGTATTACTTCGTCTTCACAGCATATTAAAGAGGGTGTCACTAAAACAGAAGACAAACCTGAGGTTCAGCGTGGCTGAGTACCTTTCCCAAGGCCACACAAGCTTACTTGTCTGGGTTTTAGATTTTTGCCATTAGGGTAGGTGCACTTGTCAGAGAGAGAAGGAAAGTAAGAAATCACCTCCCAGGGGGAATGGCCACACTAGAATCCCTTCTCCTCCATTCTCCTCTGGGGATTTTGGGCACGCATGCACATATACGCAGCGTGTTTTTCAAGTCACCCGGTCCAGGACTAGAGCCATAGAGTCAGCCATGTGGGATCCAGTGTCTTAACCACCTGACCTGGCCACACAGCCTTTAAGGGGCTAAAGGATGGCTCGAGCTCAGGCCTGCCTGTAACCAAAGCCCCAAATCTCCCTACACCCCCTGCCCCATTTATTCAGCAAATACTCATCGGGCCGGGCCTTATGCTGGGCACCGGAGGTACGGTGGTAAACAAGGCCAGTATGGCCCCTACCCCCAGGGAACAGTGCGGCATGTGCTAGGGAGACATGCCATAAACAAGTAATAACCACCCCCAGTTACGAGAAGGATCTTCAGGAAGTTGGGGGCCCACCCTCAGTTTGTGGTTTGGGGATGGGAAGGTGTTAATGACTGGGCTGGCATCTCCAGAGGGAACCAGACTGAATGTCCCTTTCTAGGCTGTGGGGTCTGACGGTGGCCAGCAGGGGGAGCCCCCAGCCCAGGCCTGACTGGCACTCAGCCGCTTATGTAACTGGGAGAGCTGGGGGAGGAGAGCCAAGCCCAGGCACGCGGCCCATCACACCAGACCCGTGTGTCCACAGGAGCAGAGAGGGCTTCACGAAGAAAGATGTCACACGCACACCCCAGCAGGGCGATGCGCAAACACACGCGTGTGCTGCACAGGAGGACTGCACTGTATGACCGGGAGAGCGCTCTGGTTCCCACTGATGGCTTCGCACCCTGAGAGAACACCCAGGCTTTCCACCACTGAGGCTGCTGTCCTGCGGCGGGGCTGGCGGGAAAAGGAGGAAGGAAGCCTTTTAGGGAGCCCTGGGGTCTGACCAAGACCAGAAGGGGGAGGAAGTCGAGTGCAGAGACATGGTGAGATGTGCGGTGGTGGCCGCAGAACCCAGGCGCCTGGCTGGATTGTGTCACCACCACGCACGGCCGGCTTCCTGCCTGCCTCCACGTACCACCAGGGGCAGAGTGCGTCAGAGCCAACGCTGTTCCCATGCTTGATTAATCCATGTCCCTGCCAGTTGACATAAGTACAAGGCGCCAACAGCACGAGGCATCAGGATTATTGTTAAAGAGCAATAGGACCCGGGGCCAGCACATAGTGTAACCGTTACGTCGCCTCACTCCCACTTGACCAACTGTGGTTTGAGTCCCAGACTCGGGGGCTTGAAACTCATGCTGGGTGTGTGTGCATATGCGCCCCACATCCCAGGAGGAAAATGGAGGAGAAGGAATTGCAGCGTGGCTTTCCCCGCTGGGGGGTGATTTCTAACTTTACTGTCTCTGTCTCTCTCCAGTGAGTGCACGCACCCTAAGGCAAAAAGTAAAATAAATAAATAAATAAAGAGGATCTATGCTCTGCCCCATCGCAGTTGGTAACCTGACTGAAATGTCCCACCCTGCAGTCACGACCAAGGAGAACGGCATTGGAGCACATTCAGACGGGACTGTGAGCGCATCTCCACCCGTGCCAGGTGTGTAACGTGATGTCTCATCCTCCCCAGCACCCCGCAAGGTTGGCGCTATTATTATCCCCGTGAGAAACTGGGGCGTAGGGACGTTAAAGAACTTGCCCCAGGTGAATGAACTAGCCACCGTCCAGACATGCATTTTAACCTGTGGAAACTGTGCTTCCACCCTGGTTCCCCGGAACAGCACTACAGACCCAGCACACACAGCATACACCAAGCTATAGACACAGATCTCGCCATGGAGACAGGGCGACAAGCCCGTCGAACCAGCAGACTAATAGACATGACCCAAGCGCACACATTGCTCTCAGGGCCTTCGCTCTCTCCTTAAATGTGTATAAACCCCAGCTTCCGGGGAGCTAAGAATCACACGCGAGAATGTGCTGTGATTTGTGTGTTTATAAAGCCTTGACCCGCACTGCCTTGATGAGCTGTATTTTCCCACCCTCCTAAAAGGGGAAATTCTCTGCTGAGTGGCTGAGAGGCTCCAGAAAGAGTCAGAGACAGGGAAAGAGCGAGGTCCTCCCCTCAGCCTGTTAGCAAACTCATGCGGCTACACCAACACAGAGGTGCACGTGCAAAAATGAACACACAGAGCATGCACGCCCGACACGCCTCTCCCACCCCCACACACTTGCACATACTTGTACACGACCCCCTTCCTCCCAGGGCCAGGTGTCTGTACCGTCTCGGGTGCTAGCGTGTGTGCGTGTGCGTGTGCGTGTGCACGTCCACCCCATCAAGCCTCCTCTTGCACTGGCTGAGCCTGCACTCCCGCCCTCGTTCTCAGACCCTCTGCCAAGAGGGTGGCACAGCTGTTCAAGGATAAAGGAGTTGCAATGCCCCCAGGGCCTCAGCGTGACCTGACCCTGACTCCTGAGGGGGCCTTGCCATTTCTGTACCCAGGATTGGTGCCAGCTGCCGCCCACTCTGGAATGCCACTCATGGATCCTTCCAGGCTGGAATCCCTCAGCCTCTATCCCTGACAGGTTCTTTGTTCCCCAGTCTCACCGGGCGGGTGCCTGGGCTTCCCCCGCTGAGGCTCCCCCTCATCCCTCTTGGTTCTCAGAAGCGCAGAGGGAACTGATGGCACAGACCTACGTCCAGAGGGCAGTGCAGGGTTGGCCACCCCTGCTGTGTGATGTCACTTCTTCCCCCTCTGAGCGGCCTGGGTGGGTGGGTGTCAGTCAAGGGCAGGAGAGAAGAGTGGTTTGGTTAAACAGAGGTTTGGAGGCCGAGAGCTGCAGAGGGCCCTCGGGGGGCAGGGGTGTTAACACAGGTGGTGGCCTCTGAGTCACTGAGGTGAAGCAAGAGACAGTTCATGTACAAGTGTGTCTCCATCGGTTCTGAGGGAGGGGGAGGAGCCATCGCAACTCCTACTGCTGAGATCCCGCCAAGCGCAGCAGGGCTGCCAGCCGCACCTGTTCACTCTCTGTCTTCACGCAACCCCAGCGGGTACCCCTGTGGTTATCTCTATTTTCCAGATGGGAACAGAGACTCAGAGAGGTTCTAGAACTTGCCCAGGGTCTAGGGACCAGCAGGTGGCATGGTGGCTAAGGCACTAGACACTCCCACATGGCTGACCAGGGTTCAAGTCCTGAATCTGGTGGCTTGCTTTCTCACTTCCTCTCTCTCTCACTCTCACCCTCTGTCTCTTTCTGGTCAAATTTTAAAAATAAATGAATGAGGGGGAACCAGCAGTTAGCGTAATGGCTATGTCGCTGGACTGAGTGAAAATCTCTCAAAATAAAATAAAATAAAATAAATGAATGAGGGACCAGCAGTTAGCGTAATGGCTATGTCGCTGGACTCCCATGTAGTCAACGGTGGTTCGTGTCCTGGACCCGGTGGCTTAAAACTCATGCCGGGCATGTGTGCGTGCGTGCCCAAGATCCCGAGAGGAGAATGGAGGAGAGGGGATTGTGGCGTGGCCATCCGCCCTGGGGGGTGATTTCTCGCTTTCTGTCTCTGTCTCTCTCTGTCTGTCTGGCGAGCACACGCGCCCTATAGCAAAAACCTCTCCAAAAGAGAAGAAAAGAAAAGAAAAGAAAGAATAAATAAAATAAAATAAAATAAATAATTACCAAAAAAATAAAGAGAGAGAGAGAGAGAACTTGCCCGGTGTCACGGAGCTAGCACTAGATCCCAGATGTAAACTCAAGCCAGCATCTCACCTCTAGCTCTTCACATACTTCCTCCCCCTTCCCTATCCTGCATGTACTTATTTATATGTGCACACACACAACCCTGGCGTCTGGCATCTCTGGGGCCTTTTGAAATAAGTGTCTTACTGCACTACTGTGTCTTTAGCTCCTGTGCATGGTGGGTGTTCAGTAAACACGTGCTGAATGAGTGAAGCAGTGCTGGAGACCCAGGGGAAGGGGAAATGAAAGTGTGTGGGGAGGATGGGGGACGGACCAGGGAGCATTTCACGCGTGAACACACAGAGCCTCTGCTGCGAGTCACTTCTAACCCTGGGTCCCAACCCGACCACGCTCTGCGGTGGGGAAGAGCTATGGAACTGGGCTTCCCAGGCTTCCCTGAAGTGGAAGGTGGTCTCAACTCGCCCTCTGATCAGAGCTCTGGGAGGAGGTGTGGGGAGCCCTTCAGCACCTCAGTCAAGCTCAGCTTTTCCCTCCTCCCTAGTCCCCTCGTCCACCTGGACACTCCAGGAGCCTGGAACCCCTTGGCTATTCTGGCTGAAGACAGGACAATTCTCCTTTTCCCTAGGCCAACTGAAACATGGGTGGAATTTTTCCAAAGGCTCTCTATTAGGAAAGTGAAGTGAAAACAAAGCCAGAAATAAAGGCTGCAAAAACAAAGAAACAGATGGAGCAGTGGGGGGGGATGAGCCGGCCATGGAAGCAAGTGGAGCCCAGAGTCCTGATGCTAACGTGACCCCTCAGGCTCCCACGGCACCCGTCCTCAGCCCCCATGGTGTCTCTTGCTCTGGGTAACAATGACAGGGCTTGGTTAGGTCTGCGCCTCCCCTTGAGCTTCTCGGGGCCACAGCTAACTCTGCTTCACTCTGCCCCGAGACTGCACACGGTCAACTGGCAGGGAGTGGAAGCTCCACAGACGTTTGCTGAGCAAGTGGTGAGCAGTGAGTGAGTGACAAGGGAGGAATCTGGGGCCTGTCTGGTGGCCATGTCACCTCCATGGTGGGCTCTGTTATTTCCTTTAGAGGCCACTTCCATCTACAGCTTATAGAATGCTCTTCCTTTAGGGGCTGCCTGCTGGCACCGTCATAGCACAATGCTCTGCAAAGCTGGACCCACAGGGGCAGGTCCCAGGTTCGAGTCCCAGGGTCTTCCTGTAAATGCTGGTTGCGTCCATGCCCATGGTCCTAACTGGGGCTGCAGATGGAATGAATGAGGTGTGAAGACCCTGTTTAAGGTGCCTCTCTATCTCTCTGTCTCTTTTTTTTTTTTTTTTGATTGCCAGAGAGCACATTCACTTGCTAGAGAGAGAGACAGAGACAAAGGGGGGAGAGAGAGAGTCAGCACCCCTCAATAGTGCGTAGTCACACTGCAATCCCTTCCCCTCCATCTTCCTCCTGTCAGGATTTGGGGCATGCATACACATGTGCCTGGGATGTCTTTTAAGCCACTGGGTCAACCTTGGGTCAATTACGTGGGATCTGGCTCTCGTAATCACTAGGCCACAAGGTTGGTCACAGTCTGTCTCCCTGTCTTTCTCTCTCAGAAGAAATAGGGAGAAATTTTCTTTCTTTAAAAAAAGAAGAAAGGAGCTAGCAAGTGGTGTAGTGGTTAAGGCAGTGGACTCTCACAGGGTTGACCACGGTTCGAGTCCCAGACCCGAAAGTTTTAAACTCATGCCAGGTACATGTGCATGAATCCTGAGAGGAGAATGGAGGAGAAGGGATTGTGTCATGGCCATCCCCTCTGGAGTGTGACTTCTCACATTCTGTTTCTCTGTCTCTCTAGTAAGCACCTGTGCCCTATAGCAAAAATATCTAAAAAAAAAAAAAAAAGAAAAAAAAAAGGAGAGAGAGAGAAAGAAAAATGAAGAGAGAAAAAGAGAAAGAAAAAGGAAAACAGAAGAAAAAGAGAGAAAAGAGGAGTCTCCCCTCCTATGTATTTCAGAACCCAAGCTTTCCATCCCTCGGGGAACAACCCAGGCTGGCTTTCTGGGAAGCCTAGGAAGAGCCGAGTGCCATGCTGTGGGGAGGCACGGATGCTGACGATCAAGTGGAGCTAAAGAGGGAAGTGCAGATCACGTGAAGGCCAGGACTTCAGAAATCAGTGGCAGGAGGGACGAGCGGATGGTCACATTTCCATTCTCAGAAGAACTCTGCGAGTTAGAGCTACCAGGGGAACTGATGGTCAGAGACACTAAAAACAGGCCCCAACTCTAGGCAGACCCAGCATTTCTTTTTTGTTTGTATTTATTTATTTATTTATTTAGCTTCAGGGCATGTGCACTCACCAGACAGCGAGCGAGGAAGTGAGAACTCACCCAGGAGGATGCCACGTTACAATCCCTTCTCCTCCATTCTCCTTTTGGGACTTTGGGCAAGCGCACGTACGTGTCCGGCATGTTTTTCAAGCCGCTGAGTCTGGGACTCAAACTGTGAGCTGCTAAACCACTATACCACTGGTTGACCCCAGCCCAAGATTCCTTACCCAGGCATCCTGACTCCATGCGGCATCTGACAGTACAGATCCGTTTCCAGAGAAGGAGCTGGCGTCTGGGCTTCGCCAGGGTGTGGAAGTCCAGCCAGCCCGTGGCACTGATAAGGGGGACCAGGTAAACAGGACGTCCCACACCAGGTAGGCACTGAACACTGGCACAGAGAACCTGGTTCCTCAGTTAGGTATCCCCGGGCAAGGGGACTGGATGGAATTTACAACTGGAGGGCCAGGCGGGTTACCGACCAGGAGCTCAGGAGCAGGGAATAAAGCTTCAGTCTCAGTCCACTGTTGGGTTGCTAACAGAAAGACCCATGACTGGGTAACTCCTAAAAGCAGAGGTTTATTGACTCACCATCCTGGTGGCTGGAAAGCCCAAAGGCACCGCAACGTGGCAGATGGCAGGAGCTTGAGCAGAGCAGGGTGTGTTCTGTATCGTACGGGTCTCTCTGCTGTTTGGTCTCGTTCCCTCTCCTTAAAACTCGCCAATCTTGGGGCCCCTTCCCGGCAGCCCAGTCACTAACCTTGTCCCCAGAGCTCCACCTCACAATATCATAATCAGATTAAGTTTTCACTCTCTTAATCGCATTACAATGGCCCAGCGTGTGAATTCCTGGAAGGCCTGTTCCAACTGTAGCACTAACCGAGTAAAGAACGTCAAGGTTGGGGTCGGAGCAGACAGCATAGCGTTGCACAGGCCTGGATTTGCCAGCTGTGCAGCCTGGATCCCCTCCCTGACCTCCTCCAGTTTAGCTGCATCGTCTGAAATGAGAATCATTCTATTGCGATGTCGGAAGTCATGACATATTTTTCTATGAAAAAATGCATCACGACTTTTCTGACTGCCTGATGCTACAACCTTGTGCTTTGAGGAGTGTGAAGAAGAGGTGAGGCTGCGTGTGTCACAATGCCTCATCGCAAGGCTGGAGCACACTGTGAGCAGAGGAGAGGCGAAGAGTTTCTTCTAAAGGAGTCACCTGTTCCCGTGGTTCCCAACCCCTTGCTCTCTATTACCCACCTTTCATTCCCTACCGCACACTCCTTAACCCTCCACACCTTTTTTTTTTTTTGAGAGATTGTGGCAATACGGTGCATGCGTTCACTGGTGAAACCGAGACAGAAACAAGAAATCGACCCCCTAGAAGAGATAGCCGCGCTGCAATCCATTCTCCTCTTGAGATTTTGGGCATGCACGCACACATGCTGGCATGAGTTTCAAGCTGCCAAGTCTGGGACTTGAACCAAGTGAGAGTCCAGCCCTTAATCAGTACACCATCTGCTGGCCCCCACCCTTCAGTTTTACTTCCAAACTC
Source organism: Tupaia belangeri chinensis (assembly GCF_000334495.1). Classification (NCBI taxonomy): domain Eukaryota; kingdom Metazoa; phylum Chordata; class Mammalia; order Scandentia; family Tupaiidae; genus Tupaia; species Tupaia belangeri. The sequence goes on along the minus strand of NW_006206042.1, from coordinate 1,094,958 downwards.
GACCCTCTGCAAAAAGGGTTTCCTCAAAGGCCATTCCAGTGACTTCTGAGTTAACAAAAATAAGTGACTGGCTTTCATTTCCCCTTGGCATCTAAAATCCGAAACCATCAGTTTCTTGTTCCTTAAGACTTTTTCTTCTCTCGGGTTTCAGGGTACTTGGTAAGGTTCTTTTCTCTTCCTGGCCTTTCCTTCCCCCTTCTTTAGCACCCTCCGTCCTTCCCCCTGGGTGGTGCCCAAAGTTCCATCCAAGATCCTGGCTCCTTGTCAGCCAGTTCCTCTACCCGGGCAATCTCCTCTCCCTGTGCAGGCGACTTCGTGGCCCATCCTCTTGCCCACCGGACACTTACTATGCCCCAAAGCCAACTCATGACTTTCCTCTCCAGCAACGTCCTCCCCTGCCCTGACTTTAACTCTGCACTGACCTCCCTCTCTCCAGCTCGTTTCCTCCTGTCTTATCCTGACATCCAATCAGTTGCCAAATCCAGCAGTTGTACATCCCAAGATGTTCCTCATCCATCTCCGTCTCCTCTTTGTCATTGCATGTATTGTCCCCAGACCCTCGCCACCCAGAGCCCCCCACCATCTCTCCCTTCCAGGCCAGCACCGGGCCCACGTACACGCACACACCCTGCAATCGAACGAGCCTTCCTAGAGCACAGTTGGAATGAGATTACGCCCCTGCTCGAAACTTTAAATGGCTCCATGTTGTTTATAGCAATATGTCTCTAACTGGCTTGGTGGTAAAAACACAGATTCCCACCCCCACCTCCGCCCTCATGAATCAGAATCTCTAAGAGATGTGCCTGTTGTTTCAGTCTGAACAACCACCCAGGTGACTCTTCCCAGAGCCTTTTCAGATTATCAAGTGACTTTGTAGACGCCACCACCCTAGCCTCTTGCACTCAACCACGGTCACCCCCACCGTGTTCTTCGACATCACTGTTGACTGCGAGCTCTTGGGCCGTGTCTCCTTCAAGCTGATTGCAAACACAGTTCCAGAGACAGCAGAAAACTTCCGTGCTTTGAGCGCTAGAGAGAAAGGATTTGGTTAAAAGGGTTCCTGCTGGGACTAGCAGTTGGCATAATGGCTATGTCGCTGGACTCCCATGTAGTTAACCGCAGTTCAAGTCCCGGACCTGGTGGCTTAAACTCATACCAGGCACGTGTGCGTGCGTGCCCAAGATCCCGAGAGAAGAATGGAAGAGAAGGGATTGTGGTGTGGCCATCCCCCCTGGACAGTGATTTCTTGCTTTCTGTCTCTCTGTCTCTCTGTGTCTTTCTGGCAAGTGCACCAAAAACCTATACCAAAAACCTCTCAAAAAAAAAAGGGGGGGGGTTTCTGCTTTCACAGAATCATTTCAGGGTTTCTGTGCCAGGGCAGCGACTTCACATGCCATAATGGTACTAGTCCGTCTCTGGTGAGAAATTCGATGACGAGAACTTCATCCCGAAACACACAGGCCTTGGCTTCTTGTTCATGGCAGATGTTGGACCCAACACAGATAGTTCTCAGGTTTTCATCTGCACTGCCAAGGCTGAGTGACTGGGTGGCAAGCATGTGGTCTCCAGCAAGGTGAAAGAGGGCATGAATAACACGGAAGCCATGACACGCTTTGGGTCCAAGAGTGGCAAGCGCAGCAGGAAGATCGCCATGGCTGACTGTGGGCAGCTCTGAGTTCAGCTTGTTTTCTCTTCACCTGCAGACCACTCCTGTAGTTGAGGGCGCCCTCTCCACCCCTCTGCTCGCTGTGTCCTGTAACCTGTGCTCGCGCCGCAGTCCTTTGGGTCCCTTACTTCCCTATTCCCCTCCAAATCTAACTGAATTACAAAGTTAAGTTTACGATTATGAAATAAAAACCAAGTCACAGTGGGAAAAAAAAAAAAAAGATTCTCAAGCATTTAGAATGACCCTGAGTCGGCCATTCTGGGCCTGCCATGTCCAACTTTGTGGCCAGCTCCTTTTGGGGGATGGGAGGGTGCCCCAGCCCTCTGTGCCTTTGCTCAAATTCCTCCCTTTCCTTTGTCTCTCTGAGCCAGACCCTGTCTCTCCACCAAGGCCCAATCAGGATGCCACCTCCTCCCTGAAGCTCTTCCTGATTCTTCCAGCTGAACACATCTCCTATCACCTTCTAAATGCCCTGGTATACAGCCATCAGCCTGCATTGCCCGCTCAGCGTGGACGCCCAGTGTTGGCAATTCACTGTGCCCATTGCAGCTGGGGGTTTCCGCTCTCATGGTCCTAGAGATAAGAACCCAGAGCCAAGAGCCAACCCTTCTCTGAGTCCTTACAACACAGGAGTGAAGCGTACGGGCTCTGGAACCCAACTGTCTAGGTTCGAATCCCAGGTCCCCTACATGAGGGAGTTATTTGGGATCTGTGTGCCTCAGTTTCTTGATCTGGAAAGCAGTCATTACAAGGACCAGATGAAGTAAAACATGCTGTCTTAGTTCTGGAGACAGGTGCCAGCAGCTCAGATCTGTAGACAGCCATCCCCAGTTGAGAACCACTCCTCATTTTCTCTCTCTCTCTCTGTCTCTCTCCAGTGAGTGCACATGCCCTAGGGCAAAAACCTAAAAACAACACCAAAAAATACTGATCTCGGGCCAGCCAGTAATGTGGTGGTTGAGACGGCTGAAACCCACATAGCTGACTATGCAGTTTGAACCCTGGACCCAGTGATTAGAGAAACACATTGGGCACATGTGTGTGTGCCCAAATTCCTGAGAGGAGAATGGAGGAGAAGGGACTGTGGCATGGCCTTCCCCCTTAGGGGTTTTTTCTCACTTCCTTTCCCTCTGTCTCTCTCCAGCAAGTGCACGTGCCCTATTGCAAAACAAAAATAATAAATTAATCCATTTTTTAAATAAAATAAGATAATACAAATACAGATTCTGGGCATGGGGAGTTAACCGCGGTGGAGGGTGAGCTTCCCTAACTATTCCGACACCCCCACTCCCTTCTGTGAGGTAAGGATGTATTTGAGGGCACTCGGATAGCCGCTGGCCGAGCAATGGAGGTGGGGTGCTCTGGGCCAGAGCAGTTCCAGGGCACTGTGGCCCAGCCTGTCACCACCGGGATGGGAGAATCACCACAGGGCAGGCCAAGCCCAGGGCCACCCAATCTCACTCTGTGAACCTAGGGTAAAGAGGTGGGGGAACCTTGAGGAAGTTAGGGGGAAGGAGTCTTCAAGGGCTAGGCGATTACCCCGGGAAGGCAGCTGAGGCATGGCCTGGAGGGATGTGGTGACTGGCTGGCGCGAGAGTCTGAGGAAAGGACTGTGAGGCGAGAAGAATCTCGTTGGCCTTGATCACCATGGTCTCTCAGTACCTCGCACAGAGTACAGCACACAGTAGGTGCTCAGCAAAGGCTGGTCGGATGTCCGTGTGAAGTCGGAGCACACACCGCTGATTAAGGTACCAAGGGGCACTCACATTCCCCACGGAGCACAGGGGTGAGAGGATCCTGGACTCTGGGAGAAATTGAGGCACCGAGGGGACTAGCAGCGTAATGGCTATGTCGCTGAACTCTCATGTAGTTGACCGTGGTTCGAGTCCCAGGTCCACTGGCTTAAACTCACACTGGGCGCGTGTGTGTGCGTGCCTAAGATCCCAAGAGGAGAATGGAGGAGAAGGGATTGCAGCATGGCCATCGTATTTGAGGGCACTCGGATAGCCGCTGGCCGAGCAATGGAGGTGGGGTGCTCTGGGCCAGAGCAGTTCCAGGGCACTGTGGCCCAGCCTGTCACCACCGGGATGGGAGAATCACCACAGGGCAGGCCAAGCCCAGGGCCACCCAATCTCACTCTGTGAACCTAGGGTAAAGAGGTGGGGGAACCTTGAGGAAGTTAGGGGGAAGGAGTCTTCAAGGGCTAGGCGATTACCCCGGGAAGGCAGCTGAGGCATGGCCTGGAGGGATGTGGTGACTGGCTGGCGCGAGAGTCTGAGGAAAGGACTGTGAGGCGAGAAGAATCTCGTTGGCCTTGATCACCATGGTCTCTCAGTACCTCGCACAGAGTACAGCACACAGTAGGTGCTCAGCAAAGGCTGGTCGGATGTCCGTGTGAAGTCGGAGCACACACCGCTGATTAAGGTACCAAGGGGCACTCACATTCCCCACGGAGCACAGGGGTGAGAGGATCCTGGACTCTGGGAGAAATTGAGGCACCGAGGGGACTAGCAGCGTAATGGCTATGTCGCTGAACTCTCATGTAGTTGACCGTGGTTCGAGTCCCAGGTCCACTGGCTTAAACTCACACCGGGCGCGTGTGTGTGCGTGCCCAAGATCCCAAGAGGAGAATGGAGGAGAAGGGATTGCAGCGTGACCATCCCCACTGTGGGGTGATTTCTCGCTTTCTCTCTCTCTCTCTCTCTCTCTGTCTTTCTGGCGAGTACATGCGCCCTATAGCAAAAACCTCTCCCAAAAAAAAAAGAAAGAAGGAAATTGGGGTGCCGAGGAGAGCAAGCACCCCAAGCTTACAGAGGCCTGTAACACAGAAGCGAAGGCACGGCCCTGTGAGCCAGATGTTCGCAGGACATCCGGTCCTAGCTGGGCGTCCAGAGCACCGGGGGACAGGCACACAAATAGAGCAGTATCCTGGGCCAAGTGGAGGGGCCCAGGAAGAAGGAGGTGAGAAGGGAGAGGCTGGGGGCCAAGCCAGGCTGCCTCTTGATAGGGGGAGCAGGGAGGCGGGGTGCTCTGGGCCACCGACTAGGTCAGATCTCCAGCCAAAGCAAACCTGCCTCAGGGGGTTGGGGGCCATTCCCTCCCTGCCCAGATGGAATCAAAGGCAAACAGGAACCCTGGAGGGCCCAGCTGTGACCCTTGCCCCCCACACTCAGCAAGGCCCATTAACTCCATCCTCCCCGATGTCCCGACTCGGCTGGTATGTGCTGATCAGACAAGACCAGGCGTGTTCAAGGCAGTATGGCCGCTCACTTGTTGATCGAATACCAGCCAAGAGATGCCAGGATTCCCTGGCTTCACCCTCTGCCGCCCCCTCCCCAGAAGATATTGGGACCCTTTCTCACAGTGCACAGGGACTTTCCCGAAGAAATCAGGGTAGTCTTTACTCAACTTTTGTCTACACAGAGAATTAAAGGGATCAGGCTCATTCGTGCAGGTCACGTCGACAGCCAGAATGGGAGCACGTGGCCCCTTGATCTCTCGCTGCACCCGGGCTCCAGCTGGGGGCTCTCCCAGGTGCACCTACAGGTGCCTGCTGTGCACCTGAGCGGAGCCATGAGCTGGGGGCAGCCCGGAATGGGAGCTCACCAGAGCTGGAAAGGGGCCCCAGGGATGTTCTAGTGCTGTTTCTCGTCCAGATGACGAAGCCAAGGCCCCACAGGCAGAGGGCTCCCCACAGCTGACCACTGCAATAGACCCCAGTGGGGACGACGGGAGGGGGCGGATGGGAGCCAGGCCCCGAACAGGCGTGGGAGAGGGTCAGCGCAGACCCCCGTCCACTGTAGGCCTCTCCTTCTCCGTGCACTTCTCCGTGGATCTCCGAGGATCCCGACGTGGAGTAAACCAAAACCTGAGAAAAGTAAGGGCAGGAAGGCAGGAATGGGGCAGACTGAGGACAGACCTCCTGGGCACTCTCCTCCCTGTTTTCTGTGTTCCACGTAACGTGGTTTCAACCACAGAGGACCACGCTGACCAGCTGGGGCACCACAGAACACGATGCTGTCACTGTAAGGTCCAGGTGTGTCCACGGCCCTGTATACACGCCAGGCACGTAGGCTGGGGGTGGACTGTGGCATAAAGACCCCACTGGGGGTTCTCGCTCTCTCACGAAACAAAGAAAATAAGCCTTTCTCTCTTTTTTTCCCCTAGTTTCAGTCCTAGGGTGTGTGGACTTGCTAGAAAAAGACAGAAGGTTCAGAACCTCCTCTTGAGATTTGGGGCAGACACGCACACTGGCCCTGTGTGTTTCTCAGACTGCCAGGTCTTGGACTTGCACCATGCAATGGGATTCAGCTACCTTAACTACCACACCACTGGCTAGCTCAAAAATAAACTAAAAAAAGAGAAAAAGAATAAGCGAGAAAGATTCAAGATGACAGAACTACAGAGAGACTAAAAAAGAGAGGTTTTTTTTAAATAAAAAGATTTTACTTTAGTTATTTATTATAAAATTTGCTATAGGAAACATGTGAAAGAGAGAGAGAGAGAGATGAGGAGAGAAAACAAGCTGCCGGGTCTGGGACTCAAACCATAGTCAGCCATGTGGAAGTCCAGCATGTTAACCACCACACCATTTGCTGGCCCCAAAAGAGATATTTAGAATCTACTTCAAGTAGACTGAAAGACAAAAAAAAAAAAAAAAAAAAAAACAAACCACAAAAAAAACA
>NW_006206042.1:1083486-1086931 GCF_000334495.1 Tupaia belangeri chinensis | reverse complement strand
AAAGAAAATAAGCCTTTCTCTCTTTTTTTCCCCTAGTTTCAGTCCTAGGGTGTGTGGACTTGCTAGAAAAAGACAGAAGGTTCAGAACCTCCTCTTGAGATTTGGGGCAGACACGCACACTGGCCCTGTGTGTTTCTCAGACTGCCAGGTCTTGGACTTGCACCATGCAATGGGATTCAGCTACCTTAACTACCACACCACTGGCTAGCTCAAAAATAAACTAAAAAAAGAGAAAAAGAATAAGCGAGAAAGATTCAAGATGACAGAACTACAGAGAGACTAAAAAAGAGAGGTTTTTTTTAAATAAAAAGATTTTACTTTAGTTATTTATTATAAAATTTGCTATAGGAAACATGTGAAAGAGAGAGAGAGAGAGATGAAGGGAGAAAACAAGCTGCCGGGTCTGGGACTCAAACCATAGTCAGCCATGTGGAAGTCCAGCATGTTAACCACCACACCATTTGCTGGCCCCAAAAGAGATATTTAGAATCTACTTCAAGTATCCTGAAAGACAAAAAAAAAAAAAAAAAAAAAAAAAAAACCAGAAAGAAAACAGGAGCAGGCATGACAGTAGAAATAGAGAGAAAATCTGGCACAATCCTCATGGGCCAGTGGGGAAACTGAGGCAGTAGGCCCCAGCAGCCCCTCCGTGGTTCCAAGCCCCACCGTCCCCTGAGACCACTGTAGTCTGAGGGGAGTGGGAGCAGAGAGGCCTGGGGAGGAAGAGGCATGAGAAGGCACCTATCCCGGACATTCAGCAGAGGCACCCAGGCCTTCCCAGGCACCCACCTGTCCATTCACCCAAGACAGCCTCCTCTTGGAAGCAGAAAGTTCCAAGTTACCCGCGCCCCTAGAAGGCCCCGGAAACCTGGCAGGCCGCAGGCCCTGAAGTAAAAGCAAGCCAGAGGGAATGGAAGAGGGGAGAGGAGGGGAGACTGTCCAGAGAGGGCGGGCAGCAGGGGAGGAGGGCGAGCGCAGGGCAGGACAGCACGGGGCAGATGGAGACTGGGGCGGCAGCGTGGGGTGAGGGGGTGGAGGAGGAGTGACAGGGTGGCAGTGCCTCCCAGCTCTTCCTCCCCTCCCACCCTCCCTCCTCTCTCTTTCATGATCTTGAAACAACCTTCAAGTAAGTCTGGGCTGGAGGCCCCAGGAGGCCAGTCACTTAGGAAACAAACTGTTTCTTGGAGACCTTGGAAGCCCATCTGCAGCTGAGCGGTGTCCCCGCCCCTCCCTGTGCACATACGCACTCTCCCACGGACTCTCACGTCCACCCACACCCAGCTTCACATGCGCTCTCCCTGGCCCACTCACGCGCGTGCACGCACACGCAGAAACACATGGCTGAGTACTCACACATGCCTGTGTACAGATAATGGATCTGTAACTGGCAGCCCACACTGGCACCTCCCTCCGCTCTTCGGGAGAGCTCCTGCCCTGGAATTACCGCCTGGAACGTCCACACTGTCTGGAACCACACAGCCGTGTCACCCTCAGCCTTTAACTAGCACCCACACAGGCGAAGGCAGGGGACTCTGAAAAGTTCCCAGGGGTCTGGACAGTGGCACAGCAGTAAAACACGTGTTCTGCAAGGCTGACCCAAATGGGGAGGTTTGGGGTTCCCATCTGGAGACCTCCCTGAGCACAAGCCCGTGGTCTGGGGCCGACTGAACCTGGGAGTGGGTCACAGCATCAAGACCCCATCTCTCTCTCTTGCCTCTACTGCTCATAAAAGAAACACGCTTTCTTTTAAAAAGTTTATAGAGGACTGACAGGTGGCGTGGTGGTTAAGGCACTGGACTCCCACGCAGCCGACCGCGGCTTGAGTCTTGGATCCGGCAGCTTGCTTTCTCACTTTCCCTTTCTCTCTGGTCATTTTTCTGCCTTAAAGTATGAGCTTATTTTGGTGTAAAAAACTTTGGAATCCATGCATAACTTTTTCATAAGACTCATTTTCCTTGAACTTTCTGAAGAGGCTTCATAGACATTCCTCTGTCTGACTCGCTCTTGGTCTTTCTCCCTCTGTACACACACACACACACACACACACACACACACCTACTTCCTAGATTTTCCCATACTAAGCAAACCACCAGTTCTGCCCTTCCTGATCTGGTTTCTGGTCTCGACTTTCTCAGAAGCCCCTCTGCAGCCCTCCTGGCCTCCCCCCTCCCGCTCCCCTGTCTTCCTTTCTCTCTGCCCAATCACTGCACGGGTCTGGACCCACAGAACCCACCAGCTGCTTCAAAGGGAATGGTGGCCCAACCAGGGCACCTCGGATTTCCACCATTCAGAGATGAGAAGGAGGCAGACCCCCAGAGTCCCAATTCTCACTGGGCAGGAAAGGCAGCCATAGTGCATGAGTGGAGAAGGGGCCCTGGGCCACTCTTCCCTCGATCTGAGCCCCACACATGTGAGCAGCAGTGTCCTTGGGCTATGCTCTGGCCCATGGCAGGGAGCCCCAGCAGGCTGGACAGGCAGAGGACGGGCACAGTCCTTTCCGGTATTGAGGCTGGCCATAGGGACCAGCGCCAGGGCCTCAGGAAGGACTGGGCATGGCTGGGAGATGCCAGCAGGGGTGAGGTGGGGAACGCAGACTGTCAGAGCCCAGTGCCCGAGGTTTGCGCAATGCAGTTTTCAGGACTGACGTTTTTCTCTCCCATCTCACCAGTCCTGGAGAGGGCTGGGCGGAGGAACGTAGGGCACATGTGCTCTCTAAACCCCGGGTTACCATCTCGTCCACCCCCAGCCCAGGGCGCAGCTGTCCTAGCCACCGTGGGGCCACTCCCCTGACAGTCTCAGGACGCCTGGCCACAACCCTCCTACAGCTTCTGCTACCCCCGCGCTCACCCCGCACACAGAGGCTTACACTCTATCTAGTTCCCTCCACCGATTCCTCCCCTTGGTCTCCCCAGGCCCAAATCCAAGGTCGGACATGGGGGGACCGTGGGAGGGGTCCATGGAGAGTCATTTGAAGGCCTGTGTCTGCCCCCACACCCACCCTTCCTGCCTGTAACCCAGGAGGAGGCAGGAGGGTGAAAGTGGGCTCTGACCTGGATCCCAGTGATGGAAAATCTCAGCGGTAGTTATTTAGGGAATTCAGACGTGAGCCCTGTGCCCTGTGCCCCGAGGTGGATTTGTGGGAGGAGATGCCGATAATCCCTCTGCAGGGAGTTCCCTCTGGGGCCAGAGAGACCCAGCCCAGCCAGCCTCTGGGCTAAAGCCTCCTGGCTTCCTTTGCATTCAGGGCTCTCGGACACACCCCTCCCCCATGCCCAGCGGGCTTCCTTGCAGGCCATCTCTTTGCCCAGAGAAATGGGGCCACCCCAGGACAGTCCTGTCCTCTGACCAGTACTGGAGGGGGCGGGGCAGGGTTTTTCCTTCTAACTCTTTCGCATTCCCCTCACTCACTTTGCCCCTCATTCTGTGGCTCTCCTATCGCTGAGCC
>NW_006206042.1:1067483-1083374 GCF_000334495.1 Tupaia belangeri chinensis | reverse complement strand
CTCTTTCCCATTCCCCTCCCTCACTTTGCCCCTCATTCTGTGGCTCTCCTATCGATGAGCAACAACAACCTCCCCCTCTGGGACAATGTGGTCCTTCCACGAGGTAGTATCCCCTGCCCCAGTTCTAGCTCTGATAAGGTGAAAGACGCCCCAGGCACTCCCCAGGTGCCTCCTCCAGTTTCCCCAGGCTTCCCAGCAGAGAGGCCTTTCTCTGTCTCACCCCGATGCAATCCGCCTTCCTTACCCCAGGAAGAAGGCCTTTCCAGCTTATTTATCTGTTACGATGTTGACCTCCATGTACTTCTGAGAAGCTCTGTTTTTTCTTTTTCTTAAATAGCTTATTTATTTATTTCTTCCATGAGAGTGAAAACCAAAGAGAGACAGAGAACAACACATCCCCAGTGAAGACACCATGCCTCTCTCCACCTCTGGCCTCAGCCAGCTCCGGATTATGGATGTACACATGCCCAACCTGCACAGGGAGGCCCCGAGATGTGAACCCTGGACCTTCCCATGGGGGCTCAGTGTTCCGGAGCTTTACGTTATGACTTGATCCCTTTTTCTCTCCTTTTGACTTTTTCCATGTCACCTGCCACCCCAGACGTAACTCAGCTTAGAGCTCTGGGGTGAAGGACTGGCCTGGCCACACTGTAAACAAAGGATGAACAAAACCCAGAGATGCCATCAAAGCCACTTGGCTGGGACAAGGGCTACCTGCCTGGTCTCCTCAGGTCCCCTCTATCCTTGACCTCTTGTTCCCCTAGCTGCCTCCTGGTCCCAGGAGTCTTGATTCTTTTCTAAACTTTGAAGAGGTAACATCTAGGTAGGCTTGGGGGAACCCTCTCCCTTCCATCTCCAAAATTCATGGGTGTTTCTCGAGCCATGTTGGGCTCCCACCAGCGCCCCCTCTAAGGAGCCTCAAAGGCAAGGACCAGGCCAGCCATGCCGGTGCAGCAGTGATGCAAGGCTTTGCGGTGCTGGGCCCACGTGAAAGGTTCGGAGTTCACACCCTGGCCCTCTGTATGTGCCAAGTGGGTGTATATGCGCCTATAACCCAGGCTGGCGAGGCTAGGGGCAGATCTTGGTGTGAAGACTCTATTGAGGGTCTCTCTCTGCTTCTCTTTCTCAGGAGAAATAAACTTAAATATATATATACAAGGGCCAGTCTTGGTTCAAATGCTAACTTCTTCGGTGCTGCAGCATTCCGGAAACCTCCACTGCAGGGAGGACAACCTGCTTCTGCCTCTGGGAGATGAAGCCTCATGAGATCTGAGTTGTGGTGCTGTCCTGGCTCAACTTGGTCAGCCCCTCTGGGCCTCAGTTTCCCCACCTAGAAATCAAGAGCAAGGGTTGGACACATGGTCTCTGGTACCCCAAGACTGAGCCCACTGCTCCTGAGGGGCACCTTCCTGCCCTCCCGTCCCAGTCCCCTCTCCTGGTTTCTGCGACAGTGGCTGGCCCTGGGCAGGCCGCGTGGTTCGTGCGACAGTGGCTGCCACTGGCCAGGCCCGGAGTTGAGGGGGGCTGAGGAGGGCATGCTTCAGGACAAACAGACCATCAACGGGCCAGTTGCTGAAGGGGCGGGAGGGGAGGAGTCCTCGGGGATCCTGTTTCAACAAACGTTTCTTTCCGAGGAGGGAAAGGCGGGGGGAGAGGGGGAGAGGGACCTATTTAAAGCTACCCTGTTGCTTCGGCTGTCTCTGTCTGTCTGCCAGGGTCTCCGCTGTCCCAGACAGGCCGTGTGGGCTTGGGGGTCCTCCTGGTGGTCTCTCCAGCCTAGGTTCCTCAGTCACTGCCCCAAGATGGGCCGTGGGGTAAGTATCCCCAAAGAGCAGGGGTGGCTCTCTGGAGGGCCAGGGCCAGGGCCAGGGCTACAGGGAGAGGATGAGGTGGGAATGGGATGTGGAGGGAGAGGGAGCCAAAGCTGTCTGGGTGGGACAGTTTGAACTTGGGGCTGGCGGGCTCCAAACTGCCGAGGTGCCTGCAGGTCCCGGGCACTTGCTCTATTGCTCTCTGCTCCACCTGCCCCGCCCCTCCCGCAGCCTAGCACATGGGTCCTCCTGTCTCCCGCCACCCTTCCCCAGAGCAGCCCCCTCTCTCACCACATCTCCTCTCTCTCCGCTGACGCTGACGGGACTCTGGCAGTTGCTGTTCCTCGCCTTTGCTACCCCCGGAAAAATATCTATTCCTCTGAGGGTCTCAGCCGGAGAGAAGCTCCCCCCGCCCCCGCACTGAAGTTTGTGAGGGGCAGCGGAGCACCAGGAGGTTCCAGAACCAGCCCCAGGGCCCCTGAGTGCCAGGGACAGCTGGGAGGGGTGTGGACAGGAGGAGGATGTGCCCCCACCCCCACGCAGCACCCCTCCGGATGTCCCCAGCTGCATTGTCCACGGGCTGGGGCAGTGGGCTTTGAGGACTTTCCCAGAGGCTAGTGAGACCTGCCCCCTCCCTTCAGTCCACGCTGCCCATGGCATCCTGCAGCCAGGGCCACGCCAAGGGAAAGATTAACGACCAAGTGAGGGTGGGTGGGGACAGGCTTCGAATTCTTGGAAGTGAAATTCACATATGGAGAAAAGTGACCCAATCCCTCTCCACGCCGAGCCTGGCCGCTTTCCTTGGGTGGAATGCTGGCCAAAGGGGCACCAGGGGGAAAGGGCAGGGTGAGCAGCAGCGGGGTACGGTGGAGAGGATCTGGGCCCAGAGTCAGGCCGGGACGTGCCAGTGCACTGAGCTGAGCAGCTGGGAAAGCTCTGAGCCTGGACGCCGGGGTTCCTGGTGCGAGAGCTATAAATAGGACCCGAGTGTATGTGTGTACGTGTGAGTGTGTCCACGGCCACGTGCTCGCCGTAGGCTGGAGGTGCTGCAGACGTCCATAGATGAGCACCTGCAAGTATGTCTCAGAGGACACACATGTGAATGCACCGGGCTCCATGCCTACAGGCGTTACATCGCCACGGGGGGATGCGGGGTCTGTGGGGTGCTATCTGAGGTGTGGGTTTCGTGGAGGCAAAGGTCACAACCACGGGAAAGTTGCCACCTTGATGTCTCTGGCTCCGCCATAGAGAGGGAATCCTTGCGTGCAGGGCCTTTGCAGAGAGGCCAGGGCTGACTGGGTCAGGCGGGCCCTCCGCTCCACACTCAAGTGCAGGGGGGAGGAAGGAAGGCAGCCTCCACGCTACCCGTCTTGGAGCAAGGCACCCAGCTGAAGGGACCCAGCTCTGGAAGTGATTTGACCTTGACTTCTCCAGTCTGCCCTCCTCTGGCACCCCCTGAGTCTCCTCAATTCTACCCCCTAGTTGCTGGGAGTGCAGAATAGCAAGCTGAAGAGCAGATCCACGTTTGGGCTCAGAGGCTGGGTGAAGCTGGGTGCTTAAGGCCTGGAGCTTGGAGTTCAACCTACCAGGACACCCCAGGAGAGGAAACGCACTGCTACCACATCCCCTCCTGGGGTTCACTTCCCTCTCGCCCCTCTTCCCTGCATCTCTGCTCCAGAGCAAGGCCTCACTGTCTCCTGTCCCCCTGTGGCCATGAAGGGCATCGTGGGAGTTGGGGGGTGGGCGGTGGGCCGACCCTGGTGGGAGGGAGCCCAGCAGGCTCCAGCTGCCACAGAGAAGCTGGCGAGGGGGGGAGTGTCTGGCTGATTTCCAGCTGCCCCCACTCTGTCCCAGCCTCTGGCTTTCTCAAAAAGAACTCTCTGTTCTCCCTCAGCATTCAAGACCCAGAGAGGGGGACTTGTGGCTGGGGAAGAGAGAGGGGCAGAGTGAAGGGGGGGTGTTCCTTGCTTCCTCTCTTTCTTTCTTGCCCAGGCAGCCACTGGCCCCGAATCCGCAGGCTCCTGGCTGCAGAGCCTGTGATCCTTGCCAGGATAGGAGGAGGGGGAAGGGGCAGTGTGTCCCAAGCTCTGAGCGTGCGGGAGGACAGGCTGGGAGCTCGGAGTGAGGAGGCGCTGCTCGGAGCTGCTGAGCTCAGCCACACACCGAGGCCTGAAGTGCACGGGCCAGCAAGTTTTTAAAAAGCGTGCACTTGATTCTAATTTTCACAAACTGAATTTTACATCTGAATGTACAGACTGTCCTCTGGTCCCTGCTCTGCCGCCCAGCCCCAGCTCCCCTCCTCCATGCAGACCCCAGCCCTGCGCGGATCCCCAGAGCTCCTGGGGTCGCACTGAAGTGTGCTCAGCCTCATTGTTCGCCTCTGCTCTTCCGCCTTTTTCCAGCCCCAACCCACCAAGGACAGACTTAGGGAGCCCGGAACACCTGGATACATTGGATTAGAGGAGCCCTCCTAAGGAGCAGCTCACTAGAAAAGGGGGAGGTAGAACTCCTCACAAGCCCTGCCCCTTTCTTTCTGCTGGGCTGCTTCTAGCTCCCCAAGATAGTCAGCCTTCGGGAAGCCAAAAATACACTGGACGCATAGAGTTTGCAGATGGGGACGGATGCACCATTTCCCGGTCGCCTTTTCTGAGAAGTGGGCTTCTGAGAAGCAGCTTCCAGGAGCTCGGATCCTTGTAGTCATTAGAAACTCGGAACTGCCGCGTCTACATGCACTGCATCTGCCACCCCACCCTGGTTCCTGGGTCCACAGATCAGGCTTCTTCCTCTCAAGGGGTTAGATCTGACTTCTTACCATCAAAGCAGCCACCACGTTCCTGGGGTGGCTCCTGATGGGGGAAAGGGATGGGGGGAGGATTGTCCCAGAGCACAGAGAAGGCGGGGCGCCGAGACCTCTGTCGGACACCACAGTGGTGGGTGCAGGTCATTGAGCGCCTGTCCAAACCTGCAGAACGCACACCAAGAGTGAGTGCCAGCAGACCACGGTCACTGGGCGATGAAAGCATGTGACTGACTGCGACAGATGTCCTGCTCCGGGGCGGGTGTAGTCAGTGGGGACAACTGTCGCCGTGTGGTGGCAGACACGAGATGAGAACTTTGTGATCCTTGCCAGGATAGGAGGAGGGGGAAGGGGCAGTGTGTCCCAAGCTCTGAGCGTGCGGGAGGACAGGCTGGGAGCTCGGAGTGAGGAGGCGCTGCTCGGAGCTGCTGAGCTCAGCCACACACCGAGGCCTGAAGTGCACGGGCCAGCAAGTTTTTAAAAAGCGTGCACTTGATTCTAATTTTCACAAACTGAATTTTACATCTGAATGTACAGACTGTCCTCTGGTCCCTGCTCTGCCGCCCAGCCCCAGCTCCCCTCCTCCATGCAGACCCCAGCCCTGCGCGGATCCCCAGAGCTCCTGGGGTCGCACTGAAGTGTGCTCAGCCTCATTGTTCGCCTCTGCTCTTCCGCCTTTTTCCAGCCCCAACCCACCAAGGACAGACTTAGGGAGCCCGGAACACCTGGATACATTGGATTAGAGGAGCCCTCCTAAGGAGCAGCTCACTAGAAAAGGGGGAGGTAGAACTCCTCACAAGCCCTGCCCCTTTCTTTCTGCTGGGCTGCTTCTAGCTCCCCAAGATAGTCAGCCTTCGGGAAGCCAAAAATACACTGGACGCATAGAGTTTGCAGATGGGGACGGATGCACCATTTCCCGGTCGCCTTTTCTGAGAAGTGGGCTTCTGAGAAGCAGCTTCCAGGAGCTCGGATCCTTGTAGTCATTAGAAACTCGGAACTGCCGCGTCTACATGCACTGCATCTGCCACCCCACCCTGGTTCCTGGGTCCACAGATCAGGCTTCTTCCTCTCAAGGGGTTAGATCTGACTTCTTACCATCAAAGCAGCCACCACGTTCCTGGGGTGGCTCCTGATGGGGGAAAGGGATGGGGGGAGGATTGTCCCAGAGCACAGAGAAGGCGGGGCGCCGAGACCTCTGTCGGACACCACAGTGGTGGGTGCAGGTCATTGAGCGCCTGTCCAAACCTGCAGAACGCACACCAAGAGTGAGTGCCAGCAGACCACGGTCACTGGGCGATGAAAGCATGTGACTGACTGCGACAGATGTCCTGCTCCGGGGCGGGTGTAGTCAGTGGGGACAACTGTCGCCGTGTGGTGGCAGACACGAGATGAGAACTTTCTCTACCTTCCACTCAATTTTTCTGTGAACCAAAACATTGCTTCCAAAAAGTTAAGTCTATTTAAAAAGAAGAAGAAGAGGGCCAGGCAGTGGTATGGTGGTTAAGGCAGCTGTATCTCTGCAAGGCCGACTATGCAGTTCACGTCCTGAACCCGGGAGCTTAAAAAGCACCCAGACATACACGAGTATGTGTCTAGAATCCTAGGGGAGAATGGAGACTGCATTGCGACCATCCCCCTGTGGGTGCTCTCTCACTTTCTCTCTTTCTATCTCTCTCTCTTTCTCCAGTGAGTGCATGTGCCCTATTGCAAACTGGAAAAAAAAAAAAAAAAGCTAACACCTGGGCTGTTAATTTTACCCAGGTATTCACTTTTTACGAGGGAAAAAATATACCATAGACTAGAAAGGCCCATTTCTGAAAGCCAGCACAGCCTTTCAGGCCCAGTGGAGAAGCAGTCTGTGACCAGCACGTGGCCTGAGAGGGTGGGAGGTGAGGGCCTGGGAGGAAGTATGAGGCACGTGTCTTGCACCCTCGTCATGGCCACCCCAGGCCTCCCCCAACCCAGTCCCACCTTATTACCTCAAGGTGCCCTTCCCTTGGGAAGAGAAAGCCCTCTCCTTTCCTCCAGAAGTTCCCCGTGAGACCCTGGAAGCCTGGCAGAGGTGAGACCTCAGGCCCTGGAGAGGAGGAAGAAACAGGGGCTTCCTGAGGCTACAATGCAAACATCCATCTGGTTTCGCCAGACCACCCAGAAAGGCCTGGACCGAAGTTACACAGATTTCAGTTTTAGATTTACGCTCAGATACAATGCCTTTCACTTCCCTACAAATAGGGCCTAGCGTCCTCCTGACCCATTGCACCTCGGGCCACGGGGCTGTGACTCATCCTCTGTCAGGTAGCAGTAGGCCTGCCAGAAGGACGGAGAGCCCCCCTACACCCTGTGTCCCCTGCTCCTGGACACACTGTGGCCCACCAGCTATGGACTCCCCTGAGCCCATCTACCCAGCTCATTCCATTTCCACACTGCATCCCTGGACACGGTTCTCCACCAGACCTGTTCCTGACCCACTCCTGCTTTCCCAAATGCTCTTACTCTCCCAATTCCCAGCTGACTCTACTCACCTCCAAGGAGAAGAACCATGGTGTTGGGCAAAGGCATTCCTATACCCCCTCCAGCCCTGTCCACTCTCTTCCAGAATTCTCCTAAATAGTGTGGGATGGTGGTTTTCAAAATGTCTGCGTTTTGTTTTATATTTAGCAACTGCCCAAGTCCTGAATTCCAGTCCTGAGCCACCATTCCCCCTCAGCCTCCCTGAGTTGAACTGTGGAGCCCCAAGGCTCTGACAATGGTCTACAAACTGAGGGCCTCAGGTCCCCTGCACCCTGCAGCCCTGCTCCCCTCCCTCAGGAGTCGCTGCCTTTGGATCCACCCCCTCATACCTTGGCGTCCTGGTGGAGTAGAGGCCCCGGCCTCTGTCCTCCCTGACTCTCGGGGCTGTCCCTTCCTCCCGCAGGCCGGCCGTGAGTACTCCCCTGCTGCCACCACTGCGGAGAATGGGGGTGGCAAGAAGAAACAGAAGGAGAAGGAGCTGGATGAGCTGAAGAAGGAGGTGGCCATGGTGAGGCCCACAGCCCACCCAGCGGGGGTGGAGGAGGGACCCCCTGCAGGGAGAGCTGCCCTGGCAGCCGAGAGCATGCAGAGCCCTGTGCCCTGCCCTGCCCCACCCCTCGCCTCACCCCTGTGCTCCCAGCGCCCCCAACTCCTTCTAGACGCACGAGTCTCCTCCCCCAGAGTGAGCAGATTTCCCTTCCCCAGGACGACCACAAGCTGTCCTTGGATGAGCTGGGCCGCAAGTACCAAGTGGACCTGTCCAAGGTGAGCACAGGGCGGCGGGGGGTGGGCGGGGGCGCTCAAGAGGCACGGAGTTCCTGCAGCATCAGGTGGGAGGAGCCCTGTTTACTGATGAGGATGCTGAGACCCGGGCACCAGCGCCTTGCCCAAGGTCACGTGGCTCGCTGGCGGCAGAGCTAGAACAAGAATCAGGGTCCCCTGTCCGAAGCTCGTCCCCTGTATGTCCTGGAAACAGGCCCCAGGGGGCTGCCAGGCAGGCTTCTTCCTCTACCTCAAGCTACACGTGACATGGCAAGGTGACCCACTCCTGTTCTCATGGTGACTGGCTGGGCCTGCTGTGAGTATGGCACTGTGATAAACACCTGCTTTTCTCTAGTGCTTACGACCATCCACTGCCACGGTCCCGCAGACCTGGTAGCACGGTACGAGAGTAAGGGTGGGGGGACAGTAAGTGGCACAGTCAGATGGCTGAGCCCACTATTTAAAACCACAACAAAAAATTAATTAAAAAATTTAGTGAGTGAGGGGCCAGCAGGTGGTATAATGGTTAAGGCATTGGACCCCACACGACTGACCATATTTCAAGCCCCAGACCCAGCAGTTTAAAATTTACGCTAAGTACCTGTGTATCAGTGTGTGTGTGTGTGTGTGTGTCTGTGTGTGTGTGTGTGTGCGCGCGTGTGTGCCTGAAATCCCCAGAGGAGAATGGAAGAAAAGGGTTTGTCGTGTGGCCATCCCCCCTGGGGGGTGATTTCTCACTTTTCCACTCTCTGTCTCTCTCTGGCAAGTGCATGTGCCAAAACCTAACCCAAAAAATTTAGTGGGTGAAAACCTCCTCCTGCGAGCCTTCCCTGACTACTCTTTCTAAAACTCTATGTCCCAGTTTCTTTCTCCTGTTTTCTTCACAGCGCTTTTCTCTCTCTGGCATGAATGTGGGTTTGTTTATTCAGTGCCATCTCTCTAGACCAGAAGCTCCAGAAGGCAGGGACTTGTTGATCTTGTCCATCTCTGGGTCCCCACGGACAACAACAGTGTCTGGCATGTAGCAGGTGCTCCGTACACATTTATTAAACAAAGGAAGGAATGTTATAAAGATAAATAAGAGGTGATCCTTGCTTTCAAGGAGCTCAAGGTCTAGGAACAGAAAGAACAAACACAGAATCCCAGTGCAATATGGTGTGTGCAGCTCTGGAATCAAGCGTGGGGATCCAGAAAGGGGCATCTGAACCTGCAGGGTAGGACTGGGGAGCAGCCAGGCTCTCTGTGGAAAGAGACAAGTGATTGCTAAAATACCTGACATTGAAGCCAGTAGATGGTATAGTGGTTATGTTGCTGATTCCCACATGGCTGACAGCGGTTTGAGTCCTGGACCTGGTGGCTTGAAAATCATGCACATTACATGTGTGTGTGTGCCCAAGATCCCACGAGGGGAATGGAGGAGAAGGGATTGTGGCATGGCCCTCCCCTGGGGGGTGGGGGTTTACTTCCCCCTCACTGTCTCTGTCTCTTTCTCTCTCTCTGGTGAGTGCATGTGCCTTACAGCAAAACAAACAAACAAAAACCATAAAAACTAAAAAACAATGCCTGACACTGATGGTCCACAGTGTAGGACTCTTCTTGAGTCCTTAGTAAAAGGGTCTGTAAGAAGGGAAAGTTAGGTGTCTTTCCAGAGAGCTGCCTCCAAGGGAGATGCCATGGCCCTAACCAAAAGGGGTCTTGGTCCAATAATAACCAGCAGTGGAAGCACAGTGAGACTCCTCCTCAGCCTCTGAGCCCCTAAATCCTGTTGCAGATGCCTCCTCCTTTGCCTGGTCTCTCCTGATGGTCCCCACTCTTCTAACCAGATATTACTGCCCTGCTGAGGAGGGTGCAGGGCAGGATGTGGTAAGGTTGACCTGACTCCAGCCCGACTCTGTTCTCACACTGCTCTTGACTCTTCAGGGCCTCACCAACCAGCGAGCTCAAGACATTCTGGCTCGGGATGGGCCCAACGCCCTCACTCCGCCCCCCACAACCCCGGAGTGGGTCAAGTTCTGTCGTCAGCTGTTCGGAGGTTTCTCCATCTTGCTGTGGATTGGGGCTATCCTCTGCTTCCTGGCCTATGGCATCCAGGCGGCCATGGAGGATGAACCATCCAATGACAACGTGAGCTGACCCACCTTACCCTGGCCCAGCTGGTGGCTCTGTCCTCCCACCCGAACCTCCAATTCAGTGAGGAGAAGTGACCCTCACAGCACAGTTTGCAGTCCCTCCTGCACTCCAGGCTCTGTGCCTGTCTGTAAAGCATCCCTCCAACACATGCCAGCACTCAAACACTCGTTAATGGATGAGACAGCCCCTCCCTGCTCTTCCACTTTGGGGGCTTGTCTGGGCCTTCAGCACCTGGAGAAGTCCTAGCCCTGGGAATGCCCTAAGTCCTTCCTGGCCCCTTCCAGCCTTAGGAGAATGGGACTGGGAGATAGACGGGGATGTTAGGGAGAAGGGCCTGCCCTCACCATCCTCGCTCCTGGTCAGACAAAGGTCTGGGCTCTTGTGGCATAAAGTACTTATCCCAAGTGGAAGCTGCCCCTGTAGGATGGGACGAGGGCAGATTCCTCCAACCTTTTCTCCTCACCAGCTCTACCTGGGCGTGGTGCTGGCAGCTGTGGTCATCGTCACGGGCTGCTTCTCCTACTACCAGGAGGCCAAGAGCTCCAAGATCATGGATTCCTTCAAGAACATGGTGCCTCAGGTAGCCGGCGGGGCTGGGCTCGAGGCTGGTCAGGTTCCTGGCAGAGTCCAGCTCATCCCTCTCAAGCCCATGTCTCAGACCCCAGTTTCTGAGGTGGAGATGGGCTCCCACGCCGGGATCTAGCTTGGTCATTTAGGGCACAGGGGGTTCTCCTCCCCCTTGGCGAGGTCAGAGAAGAGGTGGGAGACCAGAGAGAAGGGAAGAAATAAACAAGTAGTCTTGAGATGCCCTTGACCTCTTGCAGCAAGCCCTCGTGATCCGAGAGGGAGAGAAGATGCAGATCAATGCAGAGGAGGTGGTGGTGGGCGACCTGGTGGAGGTGAAGGGTGGAGACCGCGTCCCTGCTGACCTCCGGATCATCTCTTCTCATGGCTGTAAGGTGAGGAGGTCACACCTGAGCAGGTGGTTGGGTCTGAGAGTCAGGCAGTATAGATCCAAGAGGGGTCCAATTACAGGTTTAAATGTGGAGAAATGCAGGTCCAAATGCCAACACCTGCCCCACACCTCCAGCTGAACCTCCTCCGAGTACGGGTTTGTGCCTTGCCTCCTTGTATCTGTGTGTTGTGTGTGCTCTGGGTATTCTCTTGTATCCCTTTCATGGCAGTCTCACACGGAGTGCCATGCTTCATCTATGGTCACATGTGTATCTATCTAATGTAACTCAGAGGACGGTGTCACTGTGTGGGACTACAGCACTGCACACCGGACGGTGTTAGGGCAATGCGGTAGTTCTGCAGTGTAGAGACTGTCTGCATTCCCCGTTTTAGATAAATAAACTGAGACTCTGGTGGTTAAAAAGTAGCCGGAAGTCACATATGAGGCCAGGAGGAGCCAGGATTCCAAACCGGAGCAGGGGCAATTGCTGAGTAATGCCATGCATATGTGATGAGGGCAAGTGTAATTCTGTCCCTCATGTCATGAAGATGGGCAGCTGCGTGCACACCAGCGTCCCTGCCAGTCAATGACTGCACACCCTTTCCTCCTCAGGTGGATAACTCGTCTCTGACAGGCGAGTCAGAGCCCCAAACCCGCTCCCCCGAGTTCACCCACGAGAACCCTCTGGAGACCCGCAATATCTGTTTCTTCTCTACCAACTGTGTTGAAGGTAAGATGCTAGCCTGCTGGGGGACTCCCCATCCTAGCCCAACCAGGACTTGGCAAAAATGCTGCTCTCCGGAGGAGGGAACCGAGGAATCAGGGAACCAAGGAATCAGGGAACGGAGGGATCAGCGAACCAAGACTATTACAGAAATGGCGCCCTCCGGAGAGCAGGGACTGGCTGAGAGCAGCATGACTCCATGAAAAGTTACCCACACAGGAAGATCTCTGTTCTGTTCACCCCAAGACTGAGTGGATTCCAAAGCCTTGAGATATTGGGTCAAGACCTCCCACACCTGAGCACACACACACACACACACACACACACACACACGCACACGCAACCCGAGCCCCAGGAATCTTTGGGCTTGACTGATGCTCTCCATGGCTCAGACTTCCCGACCAATTGCTTCCTTCTCCATCCTTTGCTTTGGCCAAAGTTTCAGGCTGGGGGAGGTTGGGGAAAGCTTTCAGGACAGGTGGACACCCTCCTCCAGCTGCCTTTAGCCTGTACTACTCTAAAAGAAAGTTGCCACCACGCCCAGGCTCCCCAACTTGCCCCAGCCCCATTCTGGGTTTGAGAGTTGACAGAGGTCCAAAGAATTCCCCAACCCGCCATTACTTATAGGCAGGAGGCCAAGCACAGCCGAAACCTCCCTGGTCAGGCTGGTGGGCTGAGTCAGCGGAGGTGCAGAGGGTAAGAGAAGGCGGGAGAAAGAGGCCGGGGTAGACTGCTGGCCTCTGAGAGCGGACCCAGGGGGGCCTATGTCCCAGGGCCATGCCTTTCCCTGCCCACCACTCGTCCTCAGTATGGTGTTCCTCTGCTCTCTCCCTTTTTTTTTGTCCTTCAGCAAGTCGACATTACAATAAAAATCACCACACGTTAAATTTCCTAAATGTTTAATGTACAAATATTCTAAAATCGACTCTACGTTTCCCACAGTCGATCTATTCAGAAAAGACTAATAAATCATCCTCATTGCCGACACTGCAATCACCTTTAAGAAGAAGAAGGGAATTTGTCGGGTACCTACCATGTGCCAGGCACTCATCTAGGTGTAGTATGATACTATCTCATTTTTTTAGAATTATCTATTCAATTTTATGCATATTTTTATTTATTTATTTTGTAAATTTACTATAGGGCAGGTATATTGACCAGAGAGAGACAGAGAAAGCAAGCTGCCAGATCCAGGACTCGATCCACGCTCAGCTACATGGGAGTCTAGCACCTTAACCACCATGCCATCTACTGGCCCCAGCACTATGTCATTTACTTATCAAAACAATCCATAGGTAGACATTCAAACAGCTCCAAACCCAGATTCAGCCGGCTCCAGTAAGCATGTTCTACCCACTAAACCACACGTCCTTCCCCAAGGAACTCTGTCCTGTCCAACCAGGGTTAGTAACAGCCCCGTTTCTTCTGTAGAGATTTATGCCTGACATTGAGAGGGGAGGGAATCTTACGACCACACAGAACATCCATAGTGACTGCTTCGCTTTGTGTTCACTTTTGGATGATAGCAAGTATGAAACTGATTTGGCTAAAGTACCACAGGCAATTTTTATTTTATGTATTGAATCTCCTCAGTTTGAACTTTGAGATTATTTGTAAGGTTTCTTCCCGGGACAAGCATAAGAGAAAATAATTTGCCGTCGCATTGAGTCTGAGACTGGCGGCCTATGCGGGGAGGAGGAGCCCAGTGAAGTACAATCACCTGAACGCGGGCTCCAGGATGAGTCTCCTCCAGGATGAGTCTCGGGCTGGCGTTCTCTGGGATGGTTCTCCTCGCCCAGTCCTGGCAGCCCCGAGGCACCTAGCCGGGTGTTCCCTCCTGTGTTGCAGGCACTGCCAGGGGCATCGTGATTGCCACGGGTGACCGGACGGTGATGGGCCGCATCGCCACTCTGGCCTCAGGCCTGGAGGTGGGGCGGACGCCCATAGCCATGGAGATCGAGCATTTCATCCAGCTGATCACCGGGGTGGCTGTGTTCCTGGGGGTCTCCTTCTTCGTGCTCTCCCTCATCCTGGGCTACAGCTGGCTGGAAGCCGTCATCTTTCTCATCGGCATCATTGTGGCCAACGTGCCTGAGGGGCTTCTGGCCACTGTCACTGTGAGTGGGTCGGGTTGTGGGGCCACCAGGGGAGGGTCCCATGCACGACGCTTTCTGTCAAATGGCAGACACAGTTTCTTACTGCTTCTCCGCATTCCCCCCCTCTGTCCCTTCAAATCCCATATCAGATGGCGTGCTCGGAGATCATTTAATACGTGGCTCCAAGTCTGACTGGCTAATCCCAGGCTGGGCTACACCCTGGCACTCGGTTTCTCTCCTGGAGCTTCATACCACCTGTTCTCACCCATGGGCTCCTCTTTCCCCTGCAGTCTGGGGCTCCTCCTGGCCAACTGTAAAAGGCTCCCTCAAAGGTCACCAGTGACTAACGAGCAAATCCAGTGACCTTTTCTCAGCTCTCATTCTAACTCTGCAGCTGAAATGGACACGGCTAACCCTCCTCCTAGGACTCTCTCCATCTCCCCCTGTGATGTGTCACTGTCACTGTTCCCTCCTCCTCTGTCCCCTGGGGCAGCTCCTCCTCCTCCCACACTGATTCTCAGGCCTCTGCTTTCTGCTCTTCTCCTGACACCCCAACGTGAGCTGGTCTCCTCCCATAGCTTTCAGGGCCCCTCTCGCACCCCTGCCCTGTCTCTAGAGCTCTCGCCAAACATCTTCAATCCCCTGCTGTGCATTTCCCTTTAATATGCACCCATGGCCTCAATTCAATGCATCTGGAATTGAAGGCATTCACTATTTACAGCTGGGCCCCACCCATTCATTTTGTGGAGCAGGATCGGGAGGAAGGATAAACCCATGCTCCAGGGTAAGGTCATGGGCAATTCAGCCTCCAAGCCGAACCTTTGTCCTTCTCCTCTCTCTCTACCAGGTGTGCCTGACCCTAACCGCCAAGCGCATGGCGCGGAAGAACTGCCTGGTGAAGAACCTGGAGGCGGTGGAGACGCTGGGCTCCACGTCCACCATCTGCTCGGACAAGACAGGCACCCTCACCCAGAACCGCATGACCGTTGCCCACATGTGGTTTGACAACCAGATCCATGAGGCTGACACCACCGAAGACCAGTCTGGTGAGTGGTACTCCAGAGAGTGAAAGGGATTGGAGGATGCCAAGGACACAGGTGTGTCGGGGCTGGCAGGGTGAGTAAGGGCTCTAATCTCTTCTCCCTCAATTCCTCCCAGGAGCCACTTTTGACAAACGATCCCCCACGTGGACAGCCCTGTCTCGGATCGCTGGCCTCTGCAACCGTGCCGTCTTCAAGGCTGGGCAGGAGAACATCTCTGTGTCTAAGGTGGGGGTCAGTGCCCATGGCAGGAGTGTTTTGGGGGTGTCTCCAACACCCCCTCGTTGATGCCCAGCTTCCTCTCTTACACTCCGCGGCTGCCTTGGGGACTTCAGAGCCCTCCTCCCCTGGTCCTTTACCTTCCTCTCTGGTTGTGACACTGAATTCCCTTGTCTTCCCACAGCGGGACACAGCCGGGGATGCCTCCGAATCAGCCCTGCTCAAGTGCATCGAACTGTCCTGCGGCTCAGTGAGGAAGATGAGGGACAGGAACCCCAAGGTGGCAGAGATTCCTTTCAACTCTACCAACAAGTACCAGGTCTGTTTGGGTTGCTGAGGCAACAGTATATATAGAGAGATTAAAAATGGGTGAGGCAGGCGGGGGGTGGGTCAGATGGTGGGGCAGTGATAAAATATGACACCCTCTGAGGCTGCACCATATGGGAAGGTTCCTGGTTCAAGGCTGGAGACCTCCCTGAGTAGGCCAGAAACATACACGCCCACGATCCTGGACTGTCTGAAGGCTGGGGTAGCTCTCGGTGTCAGGACTCTGCTGGGCTGCTCGTGCTTTCTCTCTCTCTTACTTTCTATCTCTTTTTCTCAAAGCTGGCCTGTGTCTCACTCATGGGAGAAATAAAGAAACTTTTTTAAAAACGGGTATGTGGGAGTGACAAAGGCAAGGGGGAACCATCAATATATGACAGGGGGATCTAGGATCATGCCCCTCCCCCACCTCACCCCCAGGACAACTGTATGACCACACATCTGATTGCAACGACTCCCTAACCCCCAGACCCTCACTCCATTCTGTAACCTTCACGCCCTCGACTCTTCTCAAAGCTCCCC
>NW_006206042.1:1059925-1067443 GCF_000334495.1 Tupaia belangeri chinensis | reverse complement strand
TGCCCAACTTTTCAATGCCATCCAATCAACCCATCCTCTGTACCTCTCACGGTATTCCTCAGCCTGCAGGCCCCTGTTCAATGCCAAGAATGCTGCCTCCTGCAGGTGACATGGTGGTTAAGGCACTGAACTCCCATATGTCTGACTGTAGTTCAAGTCCCAGACCTGGTGGCTTGAAAATCACGTGGGGCACATGTGTATGTGGGCCCAAAATCCCAAGAGGCTATTCCCATCGGGGGGTGATTTCTCACGCTCCCCCTCTCTGTCTCTCTAAATTTTTTTTTGAGAGGTTTTTCGCTATAGGGCGCGTGTGCTCGCCAGACAGACAGAGAGAGACATAGAGACAGAAAGCAAGAAATCACCCCCCAGGGGGGATGGTCACGCCACAATCCCTTCTCCTCCATTCTCCTCTCAGGATCCTGGGCACGCATGCACACATGCCCAGCGTGAGATTTAAGCCACCGGGTCCAGGACTCGAACCGTGGTCGACTACATGGGAGTCCAGCGACATAGCCATTACGCTAACTGCTGGTTCCTGACCCCTCTCTGTCTCTCTCCAGTGAGTGCAATATAGCAAAAACATAAAAAAAAAAAAAAAAAAAAAAGCTGTCGACCCAGCTTCAGTGGCGTGTGCTGCTGAGACGCAGTGCTCTATAGGCCAGAACCACGTGGGAGACTCAGCTGCGATTCCTGAGGCAGGAGGACTGTAAGCCCGAGGCTGACCTGGGCAACACAGCGAGACCTTGTCTTACAGAGCCAGACATGGCAGCATGGCCCATGGTCCCAGCTGGGAGGCTGAGGCAGGAGGATCACAACATGGCAAAACCATCTTTTAAAAAATAACACCAGGGCCATCCAGTAGCCTGTTTTAAGGGAGCCAGACCCCATATGGCCAACTACAGTTTGGATCCTGGCTCCGGAGGCTTGGAAAACATGATGGGCACATGTGCATGCACACCCCAAATCCCAACAGGGTAGAGAAATGGAGAAGAGATTGCAGTATGACCATGCCGTGCCCCTGTAGGGCCTGCTTTCTCCTCTCCCTCTGTGTCTCTGGTGGGTGTGCATACCCTCCAGCAATGATAAAATAAGTGATTAGGGCCAGCAGGTGCTGCAGTGGTCAAGTGCTGAACTCCCACGTGGCTGACTGCAGTCCAAGACCTGGCAGCTTGAAAATCACGCCAGGCACGTGTGCATGCATGCCACAGGACTCAGAAGAATGGAGGAGAAGGGATTGCAGTGTGGCCATTCCTCCAGGGGATGATTTCTCCCTTTCCTTCTCACTGTCTCTCTCTCTGTCTCTCCTGGTGGGCACACATGCCCTATGGCAAATCCCCCCTGACACATACACACCACCACCCCAAAAAAAGAAATTAAGAAAGGAAAATAAACAAATCAAGCTAAAAAAAATTATACTGGTTGAGTAGCTGTCCTATGGAGGTGACTGCCAGGTTACAAAAGGCGAGGTTATGAGGTCCAAACACTCTTCTTTGCAGGGGGAGTCCCCATGTGTATGAACTTTGCGGAAGCAGGGTTATTTCATTAAGGCAGTTTTCCTTCCCAGCTGCCGCTCTGTCCCAGGCTCTGTGCTGGGCTCTGGAGCTGCCAAGTATGGCCCTCATCACTGCCTATCCTCTCCCCAGCTCTCCATCCACGAGCGTGAGGACAGCCCCCAGAGCCATGTGCTGGTGATGAAGGGGGCTCCAGAGCGCATCCTGGACCGGTGCTCCACTATCCTGGTGCAGGGCAAGGAGATCCCTCTCGACAAGGATATGCAAGACGCCTTTCAGAACGCCTACATGGAGCTGGGAGGACTGGGGGAGCGAGTGCTGGGTGAGGGGCCGGAAACGGGGAGCGGGGCTGAGAAAGGGACTGCCGAGCCCGAGCCCGGATGGCATCCCTGAGGGGAGGGGGCCTGGGGTGTTCAGGATGCTGCTCTCACTGCTCTTTTCTGTCCTCCTTCAGGGTTCTGTCAACTGAACCTTCCTTCTGGGAAGTTTCCCCGAGGCTTCAAATTTGACACAGATGAGCTGAACTTTCCCACAGAGAAGCTCTGTTTCGTGGGGCTCATGTCCATGATCGACCCTCCCCGGGCTGCTGTGCCTGACGCCGTGGGCAAGTGCCGGAGTGCAGGCATCAAGGTACTGCCTTCTCCTGTCCCCTCCACCCTCACTCTCTCCTGTGGAGCTCAAGGGGCTGCAGTGGCTGCTGCCCAGAGGATGCCCTTGCCACTAGGGGGCACCCTCCCATTGACTCAGAGGAGAAGCTTCCATCTGCAAGGAAGGGTTGGCCCCTACTGTGGCTCCCTTTAGCTCAGAGTGGCCAGACTCCAGGCTGGTCCCCTCCTTCCCTGGTGCAGCCGTTGTCCCATCTGCATGTGCGCACCTGCATCCTGACATCAAGCGTGTCTGACTCCCCTGTCTTGGAAACCCAGTTGTGCTGCCCTTCCCAGGGACTGCCCGTTCTCTAACCATTTGGGATGGGATCTGCAGGCTCATGTCTGCTCCCACTCCTCACCGCATACCCTCATAGACTGCCTCTCCCAGTTCTCTCTTTCCTCTGCAATTACTTATCGACCTCCCCTTCCTCGATGCTGTGTTCATTCTCCATTCAACAAACACCGTGGTGTTTACACCAGCTGTGTGTCAGCCTCTGTGCAAGGTGCTGGAGTTGACAAACAAAAAGTCCCTCAGCCTTGAAGCTTGCTCTCCTGTTTCCAAGACACTGGTCACCCATTCTGGTGCCCTCACTGGCTCTTCTTTTTTTCCAACATCTTGACTATGACCAAATCAGTACAAACCAACCTGCCCACTGAGGACCAGGCATGGCACCAGGCACTGGGGATACCAAATGAGTAAGACACAGGACCTGGCCTCCACATTCCCTGATCTCCCAGAGGAAACAGGGGCCGGTACAATTGATCACAGAACAGCCATGACCATTAGGGTCATGGAGCACCTACTAGGGGACAGATACTCTAATAAGAAAAAGGTTTTCTTGTTTCTTTGGTTTTCCTTTTTGAGCTTTATATGGTCAGGCCCAATTCTATGCATCAACCCTGAATGGTCTCAGTTAACCCTCACCGCCATCTTATGAGGAAGCACTAGGATTTCCTCTTTTTACATAGAGGGAAACTGAGGCACATGCCCCAGGCCACACAGCTAGTAAATTGTAGAGCTGCGATTTGAACCAGGGTTGCTATTTCTTTTCCTTTTCCTTTTTCTTTTTAGTTTGCTGTAGGCTGCATGTACTCTCAGGAGAGAAACAGAGAGAGATAAAGAGAGAGGGAGAGTGAGAAATCGCTTCCCCGAAAGGATGGCCATGCAGCAATCCCTTCTCCTCCATTCTCTTCTCAGGATTTTGAGCATGCATGCACAAGTGCCTGACATGTTTTTCAAGCTACCAGGTCTGAGACTTGAACCATGCTGTTGGGCATGTGGGATTCAGCCGCCTTAACCTCATTGCTACCTGCTGGCCCCAAGGCTGCTATTTCTTTACCATCACACAAGAGGACTTGGTGCTATTCAGATATGTGATTTCTGAGCCCCATAACCACTCTGTCTCTAAGGCAGACACTATTATTCCCGATTGCAAATAAAACAGACTGGAACTCAGAGTGGGTAAGTAGCTTTCCCAAAATAAATCTGCTAGTGGGAGGTGGATTGGGAATGTGAGCGTGGTCTGGTTTTCTGGAAAGTCTGGGCTCTGCTTGCTTGGTCAGTTGCCTCTCTGTGATCAGAACTACCGCAGAGGCTCAAGCAAGCACCCACATGGGAGGCCAGAGCAAGGAACAGTTAAGTCTGCCTGTGAGATTTGGACAATGTCTGACCCAGGGACGATACCTGGTCTAGGCCTGGAAGGTTGAGGCATATCCTTCAAGGCACTGAGGGAGAGGGAGGTGTGCCAAGACCAGGGACAGTGCGTACCCTGTGGTAGCTAGACTGTGCGGGGACATGTGTGTGTGTTGCTGGGGGGCAGGAAGCCTTGAGAATTGAGTGGAAGGAATGTCAGCTCAGAGCCAGTTGGAAGGACTTTACTTAAATGCCAGATTTCTCTTGTGAGTCACAGAGAGCCACAGGTGTCATGGGGTAGACCTAGCTTTCAGAAGACTGCTTGGATGGAGGAGGGACTTGATTGGGAGGAACTGAAGTCAGGGAGACAAGTTAAAGGGCTCTTACAGGGACCAGACTGTGGCACGGCAGTAAAACATGATGCTCTGTGGGGCGATACCACAAGGGAAGGCTCCTGATTTACGTCTGGAGACCTCCCTGAGCACACCAAGTGCTCACTTGCCCTTGATCCAGAGCTGACTAAAGGTGGGGTGGATCACGGCATCAGGACCCTGTTGGGGGAGCTTTCTCTCTCTCTTACTCATGGAAGAAATCAATGAATTTTAAATGAGAAATTTTAAAAAGAGGCCATTGCAATAGTTCAGTTGAGGGATGATGGCTTGCCTTACTGGTAACAAAGGGAGTTGAGAGGAATAATTGCACTTGAGACATGTTTGAAGAGTTTGGTGACCAAACTGGATACTGGGGGCAGGGGTGAGAAAGTGTAGGAGAGAAAGGGACAGAAAACATAAAGAGATTACTATCTAAGGTCGGGGGTAGAAGAGCAGGCTTGGCAGAAGAGGTGAGAGTGGAGTTTTGAGCTCAGTGTTGACCTTAGGTGTGCAGTCCATTTAAGATGCCCAGGGAGAGATGTCCTGGGGAAGGCTGGGTTAGGGTTTAGAGCTCAAGAAAGACAGTCAAGACTGGAGATTTGAATTGCATTAACACATGGGTGCAAATTAAAGGCTTCCTAGTATTTTCTATTTTATGAGAGGACTTCAAAAAGTTCATGGTAAAATGGAATTAAAGTATGACTTTAATTTGGTCCAAAAAAACATTGAAACCCATGCATAGTTTTTCCATAATATGCTGTTCCATGAACCTTTTGACGGCTGCGAATTGCCCAGGAAGAAATTAAGGATCAAGAAAGGGGAGCTGAATGAAGCCCTGGGCCACATAGTATTTGGAGGCCAGTGGAGGAAGATAACTCTGAGAGGAAGGGACAGGGTAGGACACAACTAACACTGGGCATCCACCTGATGCCACTTAATCTTCATGAGAACCAGTAGACAGGTAGGAGTCATCTTTCTCCACTGTGCTGAGACTCAGGGAACTGACCTGCCTAAGGTTCTAGAGCTGGAGCCCGCCGATGTTTAGACTCAGGCCCCGTCCAGCCCCCAAGCCAATGCTTCTTCCATTCTCCTAGCCTGGGGGAAGGAGCATGCAGAGGGGTGAAAGGGACTCAGGAATCGAGGAGTCTCTGGAAACCAAGGGAGACAGGGTTCCATGGAGGGGTGCTCAACAGTGCTGAAGGTTCAGAGGAGTCTAGTAGATGAGGACTATAAAGATGCTGTTGTTTTTCACTTGAGCGATCCGTGCAGCCTGTGGGGGCATTTCAGTGGCGTAGGGGTTTAAGGGAAGGCAGTGGGAACTTACCAGGCTTTCTCCCAATATTCATGGGATTAGCCCACAAACCCAGCATGAGGATGCTCTCGTAACCCAGCTGTGACCATCTTACGCCTATAAGAGCTTCTTAACTCTTAACTAGCCTATCAGGGTCCTGCTCCCCTGCTCCTCCCAAATCCACCCATTCAGCAACCACCATAAGGAACGTCACGGTGGGTAAGTCAGGGGCATCAGAGGCAGACGAGTAAGGTGGTGGAGGCTGGGCCTACCTCGGTCTCATCCCTCCTCTGAGCAGTTAGACCGCTGCAGGGATCATAGCACACCAAGATGGCGTCCCAGTGCTGGGTCCTTGTGACCCAGACTGAATCATAAACCCTCTCCATGTCTTGCTTTCCTCATCTATAAAATGAAGGAACTAATCCAATTTCCTTCCAGCTCTGATTGCCTTGACTCCCAATCCAAACTCTTAAAAAACATCTCCTAAATAGTCCTAGGTTGTTGGGAGATTTTCAGCGAGAGAGAGACAGGACACAGGCTTTTGCAGGAAAATAATGATTTATTTTGTACCAGCACTGGCTCAGTGGATTCACATCCAAAAGCTGAGCCCCAAATTTCTAGGGGCCCTTTCTTTATTCACTTTAGTCTCTTTGTCCCCCTTATGTGGTTATATACACTTTTACACACTTTTGATTGTGTAACTCATATGACGTAACCTACATAAGGTTGCATCAGAGTCATGCAGGTATGCACTGGGGCTACTGGGCTGTTAGATACTCAGGCGTTCATAAAGTTAGAGTCGCGAAGTTGCTATGGAGACGGGGCTGCAAGGTCACTACAGGTTGCACGAGCGTATTTCAATTCCAAGTATACCCCATTATCTTCCTTTGTTCTAAAAGGCTCCCCTACCACAAGGTAATCCAGGCTTCTTTTCCAAGGGACTCTCATTAACCGCGATTCTGTCCTGGATGCTCTCCTTTTCAGCGCACATTCAACACAATTTGTCACCGTCCTGCCCACTCACACATGCACATACAATTCCATTATTTTGCCTGGAATTACCAGCCCTGGGCATCTAGTGGCCTAGTTTTTCCTGACTTTGGGAAAGGAACAGGAAAGAGAAACTCCCTCAATACTCCTTTCCTTTTCTCTCTCCTCCTTCTGCTAGGTGATCATGGTGACTGGAGACCACCCTATCACAGCCAAGGCCATTGCCAAAGGTGTGGGCATCATCTCAGAGGGCAACGAGACAGTGGAGGACATTGCAGCCCGGCTCAACATTCCCGTGAGCCAAGTCAACCCCAGGTGAGGCCTTGGCAGGAGGCCCTGCCCCCGAACAACACACCCTCACCTAACCCCTGGGGATTTCTGAGCGCATCCCTGGGCCCTTTACAGACCTCACCTCTGGCACTTCTGTGACTGCCCCTCAGTCCTGAGTTTGTAGCCCGGCTGTGCCACTGACTGGCCGTGCAACCTCGGGTGTTCACTTGACCTCCGTGAGCCTCCGTTTCTCAACTACAAAATTATGCTGCCATCTGCACTGTGGGCTTGCTGTAGGGGTGGGGTGTGCAGACAGGAACTGGCG
Source organism: Tupaia belangeri chinensis (assembly GCF_000334495.1). NCBI lineage: Eukaryota > Metazoa > Chordata > Mammalia > Scandentia > Tupaiidae > Tupaia > Tupaia belangeri. The sequence goes on along the minus strand of NW_006206042.1, from coordinate 1,060,405 downwards.
AGAGCACTGCCTCAGCCGACTGTCCTCACAACCACGAAGGCATGCTGGGGAAGAGCTGAGCATCAAGGGAGAGGAAAGCTGAAGTAAGGGAAAGCCAGGCAGCGGGGAGACCAAGGGCCCAGAGGTGGGGAGGCGAGACCTCCTGCTGGTGCGGGCACAGAGACTCAGCCACGGCTGCCCACACCGCAGAGAAGCCAAGGCCTGCGTGGTGCACGGCTCCGACCTGAAGGACATGAACTCGGAGCAGCTCGATGAGATCCTCAAGAACCACACAGAGATCGTGTTCGCGCGGACGTCTCCTCAGCAGAAGCTCATCATCGTGGAGGGGTGTCAGAGGCAGGTGAGCAGGCGAGGGGCGGGGCCGGGGCGAGGAGTGAGCACGGGCAAGAAGCGGACTCGGCCAGCGGTGTCGCCCTCTGCTGGCTGCATGTCTTCCCAGGGAGCCATTGTGGCGGGGGGGGGGGGCGGGGGGGAAGAGGC
>NW_006206042.1:1046933-1059895 GCF_000334495.1 Tupaia belangeri chinensis | reverse complement strand
TCCGCGTGGGAGCTGCCCAAGCAGGCACCCGACATGATCCTGCTGGACGACAACTTCGCCTCCATCGTCACGGGCGTGGAGGAGGGTGAGGATGACATCCGGCCGTGAAGCCAGCACGCCTGCCTCTCTCCCATTGGAGAACCCGCCTGGGCTTCCAGGCAGCCCCAGCCTGTTGTAGCGTCCCTCAGACACCAGCTCTTCCTCTCTTGGGAGGATGGGCAGCCATGCTTCGGGGGCTAGGGGTGGGGAAGGGTCCCTCTAATCTCCCTGATGCCCTCAGAACCTCCCCACAGGCCGCCTGATCTTTGACAACCTGAAGAAGTCCATCGCCTACACGCTGACCAGCAACATTCCGGAGATCACGCCCTTCCTGCTGTTCATCATCGCCAACATCCCCCTGCCTCTGGGCACCGTGACCATCCTCTGCATTGACCTGGGCACGGATATGGTGAGGCAATCCGTGGGCACAGCGGGGGACAGGTGGGCAGCAGGTGGAAGCGGGGTGCAGCTGGCCGGGCTGCGAGGGTTAAAGGCAAGCACAAGGCCTGGGAGGTAACCGCTCCTTAGTAAGCGTCTGTCTAGTTAGGGTGAGGCTTCCTCAATACTGTCTGTCCACCGCTCCTGGCAAAGCCCTCTGCTGCCCACTGCCCGTGCCCGCAGGTCCCCGCCATCTCCTTGGCCTATGAGGCAGCAGAGAGTGACATCATGAAGCGACAGCCACGGAACTCCCAGACGGACAAGTTGGTGAACGAGAGGCTCATCAGCATGGCCTACGGACAGATAGGTGCGCAGGCCCCAGCTCGGAGGGACCCTAGGGCGCGAAAGGGCCCCCAGAGGGCTCTTCCCCAGGTTTTCAAAGGGACGGAAGAAGGGTCAGCTCCCCAAGAGTCAAGACCTTCCATCTCTGGCCCTGAGGAGCTGGCCCCACCCTGCTGCCCTTTCTGACCCAGTCCTGCCTCCTGCCCAACACCTACAGGGATGATCCAGGCACTGGGCGGCTTCTTCACTTACTTCGTGATCCTGGCAGAGAATGGTTTCCTGCCATCACGGCTGCTGGGCATCCGCCTCGACTGGGATGACCGGACCATGAATGACCTGGAGGACAGCTATGGCCAGGAGTGGGTGAGTGGCACTGCGAAGATCCGGGCATCGCGTGTGAAGCAGGGAGTGGAGTGCCTGCCTACAGGAGCCAGCTGGGGCTCGGGGCTAAGGCGGGTTAGGTGCCCGTGGCTGTCAGCTGCCCTGAGCCCACACTGCCCTCTGGTCCTACCCTGTCCTCTGACACTCTCGCCGCTCTCTACCTGCCCTCCCGCTAGACCTACGAGCAGAGGAAGGTGGTGGAGTTCACCTGCCACACGGCCTTCTTTGCCAGCATCGTGGTTGTGCAGTGGGCTGACCTCATCATCTGCAAGACCCGCCGCAACTCGGTCTTCCAGCAGGGCATGAAGTGAGCACCCCCCGCCCCAGGCAGTGTGCTCAGGGCACACTCAGCAACCCATATAGGCTGGCTTCCAACCCAGGAAGCCACAGCTCCTCCCCACGCTGGGCCCAGATCTGCTAACGGGGTATCTGATCAAAGACCCAGCTGTGTATCCATAGCCTGGTTTGTAACTGGCAAGCAAAGAGGAAGGAATGTCGTGACTCTTTCTAATGAGTTCTATTCTGCTCCCGAAATGTGCATTGTCACAGCCTCCTTTCTTCCTTTGTATCTCTCCATACTGCTGGCCTTCCTTCCTCCTTCCCTCCCTCCCTTCCTCACCTATAACTCCATACCACCCCCTATCCTTTGCCCAGTCTAAACCCAGGGTCTTCTGTGCTCATGGCACCTGGCCTGTAAGGCCGCTCTCTGTGGCCTGGCTCTCAGGGCCAGGGTCAGCACCTCTCATGATGGGGGTTGCAGCACGCCAGGCACCATGCTGAGTGCCCAGCAGGCATGATTCGCCTTTAGGGTAGCTCTAGGGCACTACTGTTTACATTCATGGATGAGAGGCCCCCAGGAGGTGAGACCACCTGCCTCCAGTCACCCAGATGGCATGCAGAGGTCGAAGTGGGAGCCAAGCCCTCGTCTTCTGCGGACCTGGTCTCACTCCAGCAGTGCATTACCACTGCACCACCCAGCCAGCCCCCGTGGATGTTTCTAATTAACTTTAAATGAGGAAATATATTACTTACTAACAAATGCAGGTTGAGAGACAAATCAATTAAGATAGGGCTTTTCTTAGGAAAAAAAAAAAAACATAGGAGGGGTCTTTAATAAGAGAAAAGTTTGGGACTACCTGTCTTAAGCCACGAAGAGGTGCCCTGCATAAGAATATAAAAGATCCAGTAACAATAGGATTAATCGCTGTCCCACAATTTCCCCTGCAGCCCCTATGACATAAAAGGTTAAATCTACACTTTACGGAGAAGAGTTGAGCATTCTTACACCCCAAAGCTAGTGAGGGGACAGGGCTGGGAGTAGATCCCACCTGTCTGGCTTCAGAAACTGCTTGTCAGTTCTGACATGGTGAACACGTGTTAACCACGACTGTGCGGGGCGCATGCCCTGTGCTAAAAACTTCACAGATACTCTCTTCGCCACTGAGTAGCTACAATGAACAACCACCAGGGACTGTAGGAGACGGCAGGAGTTCCTGAGAATGCGTAAGACACACAGGGGGGCCAGCCCATGGCTTGGCATTGAAGGGGGCCGGATTGCCCAGCCAGCCATGATTTGAAACCTGGCTCCAGCAGTTTGGAAAACATGTTGGACATGTGTGCATGCGTGCCTCCGATCCCGGTAAGAGGGAGACAAGGAGGAAAAGGTATCGTGCTGTGAGTGCGTCTCACCGGATGCTTTCTCCTTCTCCCTGTCGCTCTCTGTTGAACACACCCTCTGGAAATGATATATTAAATTATGTAGTTTAAAAAGGACACGGGTCTTGCACTATAAGAAAGTCAGAGATGACATTTTCATGAACTGTGTGCCTTGAGTCTAACAATATTCTCAGCTACATGAGGGTAGGCTTTGGTTCGACCACTACAGAGCCCATTACCCAACAGCTAACGAACAATTATTTTAATGGATGAATGTACACACCATGGACCACAATCAGAGGTAAACGCAGCAAGCAGAAAGAAGAGAAAATCTTCCTCTGGTTACGCAAAGCATGAGAGAGGATGTTTGACGAGAACATAGGCAGGGGTCATTTATGCCCCTTCCTTCACACTCTGTCCTCTCTCCCTTCTCTCCCTTGCCTCTGGGAGTGTCCCTGGATCTCTGCCCGACTGACCTCCCTTCAAGAACGACCTATCCTCCTTTGCTTTTCCAGAAACAAGATTCTGATCTTTGGACTCCTGGAGGAGACGGCATTGGCTGCCTTTCTGTCCTACTGCCCAGGCATGGGCGTGGCCCTACGCATGTACCCGCTCAAGTGAGTGTCACATCCCTCTAGGACCCAAGTTCTGATACACTCGAGTCCTACTTTCTGTGACCGCAGTGCCAACCTCTCATGCTCCTCCATCGCTTTCAGGGTCACTTGGTGGTTCTGTGCCTTCCCCTACAGTCTCCTCATCTTCATCTATGATGAGGTCCGGAAGCTCATTCTACGGCGATATCCCGGGGGTAAGCACCTTCACAGCCCACCCTAGCCCTCAGCAAAGTCCAGCTCCATCCCGGCCCGGCTGGCTACCCCTGCCTCCAGGGCTCCAAACCCAGCCTCTGCCCCCACTCTGGATCCCTGGCTTTCTTCCTCAATTTTCAGGAATCTGGGGTCCCCAGTCCTCAGTTCTTGACTCATTGAAAGCTGTTCTCCCTGCTCTCCTCCGCTCATCATCTAAGTCCCACCTAACTTGTAACTGGCATCTGAGGACCTTCACCTACCCTTGGAATCACAGAACATAGGAATTAGAGGGGCCCTTCACGATCATCTATTCCCACTGCCATATTTTGCAGCTAAAGAGAAGAGGCCCAGAAGTTAATTTATTTGTTCAGGGTCACAAAGTAAGGACTAGCAGAACAGGAACTAGAATCCAGGCCTCTTGATTCTCAACCATCAAGCAATAATTTTTTTCTCAACAACTTTTTAAAAATGTATTTATTTATTTCTTCGATGAATAAGAGAGAGAGAGAGAGACAACACCCCATAGTGTCCCTCCCAAGGGGGGAGGGCCACGCTGCAATCCCTTCTCCTCCATCTCCTCCTGGAATCTTAGGCATGCACGCACATGCACACAGCATAATTTTCAAGTCACCAGGTCTGGGACCTGAACCATGGTTGGCTATGTGGGAATCCAGCAATGTAACCACTATGCTACCTGCTGGCCTCCCTAGTAGTGTCTTGATGCTGCAATCTACCCTACCCCTGGATCATAGGTGTGTGCAGAAAGGTCTCCAGACATGAGCCTGGAATGCTCCCGTGTGAGTCAGCCTCACAGTGCTCCACATTTTGGTGTTGCACCACCATCTCCCAATAAGCATTTTTGATCACTTACTAGACTAGACGTTATGAGACCAGCAGATGGTATAATGGTTATGTTGCTGGACTCTCACATAGTTGACCATGGTTCAGGTCCTGAACCCAGATGGCTTGAAACTCGCACCGGGCACCTCTCATGCTCCTCCATCGCTTTCAGGGTCACTTGGTGGTTCTGTGCCTTCCCCTACAGTCTCCTCATCTTCATCTATGATGAGGTCCGGAAGCTCATTCTACGGCGATATCCCGGGGGTAAGCACCTTCACAGCCCACCCTAGCCCTCAGCAAAGTCCAGCTCCATCCCGGCCCGGCTGGCTACCCCTGCCTCCAGGGCTCCAAACCCAGCCTCTGCCCCCACTCTGGATCCCTGGCTTTCTTCCTCAATTTTCAGGAATCTGGGGTCCCCAGTCCTCAGTTCTTGACTCATTGAAAGCTGTTCTCCCTGCTCTCCTCCGCTCATCATCTAAGTCCCACCTAACTTGTAACTGGCATCTGAGGACCTTCACCTACCCTTGGAATCACAGAACATAGGAATTAGAGGGGCCCTTCACGATCATCTATTCCCACTGCCATATTTTGCAGCTAAAGAGAAGAGGCCCAGAAGTTAATTTATTTGTTCAGGGTCACAAAGTAAGGACTAGCAGAACAGGAACTAGAATCCAGGCCTCTTGATTCTCAACCATCAAGCAATAATTTTTTTCTCAACAACTTTTTAAAAATGTATTTATTTATTTCTTCGATGAATAAGAGAGAGAGAGAGAGACAACACCCCATAGTGTCCCTCCCAAGGGGGGAGGGCCACGCTGCAATCCCTTCTCCTCCATCTCCTCCTGGAATCTTAGGCATGCACGCACATGCACACAGCATAATTTTCAAGTCACCAGGTCTGGGACCTGAACCATGGTTGGCTATGTGGGAATCCAGCAATGTAACCACTATGCTACCTGCTGGCCTCCCTAGTAGTGTCTTGATGCTGCAATCTACCCTACCCCTGGATCATAGGTGTGTGCAGAAAGGTCTCCAGACATGAGCCTGGAATGCTCCCGTGTGAGTCAGCCTCACAGTGCTCCACATTTTGGTGTTGCACCACCATCTCCCAATAAGCATTTTTGATCACTTACTAGACTAGACGTTATGAGACCAGCAGATGGTATAATGGTTATGTTGCTGGACTCTCACATAGTTGACCATGGTTCAGGTCCTGAACCCAGATGGCTTGAAACTCGCACCGGGCAGTGTGCAAGTGTGCCCAAAATCCTGAGAGGAGAATAGAGGAGAAGGGATTGTGGTGTGGCCATCCCTCCTAGGGGGAGGCGGTGATTTCTCGTTTTCTGTCTCTCTTTGTCTCTGGCGAGCACATGTACCCTGTAGCAAAAATCTCTTTTAAAAAAAATGGATGGCCTACAAACCAAATATGACCCATGAATATTGTTTGGTTTGATTTGCCCAATATTTTGTGCATGTTTGGCTTTTGAAATTGGCCCAATGTCTAAAAACTAAAGCTTTCACATCAAATCTGAATTTGACTTCTGAAAAATCAAAAGAGCCATCAACCCCATGCCCACATTCCTACACACTCACTGTGGATGGCTGCCCCCTGTAGATGCTATCTCCACCACGGGCCACTCTCCACCACTCCACCCTCCACTGTGCTAAATAAGGATCACAAGCCTCCCCGAGGCAGGCTCACCCTTCTCTCCTCGCTTCCATGTTCCAGCTCATTCATTTCCTTCCCGTTTCACGTTTTTACAACCTGCTTCACCGAGCGCCTTCCCCAGGCTTCTCTTTCCACCTGAACCCCTAGAAGAGTGCTCTCTTGCCTTCATAAGCTTACTGCAACCCCCGCCCCCAATCTCTCCAACAGGTTGGGTGGAGAAGGAGACATACTACTGAGCCTGGTGGAAGAAGAACCGGGCACGGGAAAGATGGGGTGCTCCGGAGGTGTTGCAGGGATGGTGAAGGGGAGGGATGGAAACATTGGGGTGTTCCTTGGGGGGAAGACTTGGGGAGAGAGAATGAGGCAACTCAGCAGGCTAAGTGGAGGGAGTAGGTAAATAAGTTGGAGGTGACTGCCACATAGACCTAACTGTGATCAGTTTAGACACCGCATGGTAGAGTCCCCTACTCGATCCTTTTCCGGTCCACTCTACTAGGTTCTTTTCCACTGAGGAATCAGGGACTACCCCAGTCCTCCCTATTCCCCATCCCTTTGCCCTCACCTCCTACTTGAACAGGTCAATGTCCAAAGGCAGGGACCTTTCAGATCACCAAGTGTCCCTGTAGCTCTCCGACCTCACTCCCCTGCCCACTTTCACACCTTATTTGCTTCCTGCCAAGCTCTGTCTGCTTCGTGCTCTGCCTCCTGCTTTAGACCTTGACATTACAAAAAGCTCTTCCTGGTGAGAATAAGGGCCTGAAACCAGAAAAGGAAGCTGCTGTGGAGTCCAGGCTGGTCTTCTGTCGAGGCTAGCTAGAGACCTGCAGAGGAGAGCCGGGCACACAGGTGGGAGGTTGGAGACAACTGGCTGGAGGAGGAAAATACCAAGGAGACAGAAAAGGATAGAGAGCGTGCCAACAACAGGACATCTGATGTGTCTCAAGTCTCCAGATAGACGTCGTAGGCTCCAGGTCCCACCTCTCCTGATTACCCGCCAGTAAGCCAACTTCAGATCTCATCAGAGTAGCAGCAGAAGCAGGACCAGAAGGCAACTGAGAAGCTTCATGGAGACACCACAGCCATGTATGCAGGGCACCCCACTGAGCTTTGGTTGGCGGTCCTCTTGGTCCACAAGGCCAGATGTCATGGGAGCTCCAGCTCTCTCAATCACATATGCTTGGTGACAGCTCACTCTTTAGAATACTAAGTCATTAGAAGTTCATGTTTCTCCTGGGAGGAGGGTTGCTAACCCTTCCCATGGCCCTCCCCTTCATGCCCATCTGGCTGAACCTGCCTCACTCCCAGGCATTGCCAAGCCAGCCCTGAAGGCGTTCTCTAGCCATTGGCTGAAAATGGGGTGGAGATGTCCTATATTCCAGGGACACACAGTATCAGCTTGGGTCATGGACACAGAACCTTGAACAAGAGGGAAACTATTAGGAGCTTTGCCTCCTGGAAAATGTCCTCACTCTGATGATCACTGTGTTCACTATCCCCAAGGTAGGAGTTGGTTTTCAGGCTCCTACAATAGATACTTTTCTTTCCGGTACTCCCTTTCCACCTAGTGTTTTTGCTTTGCAGGCAGCTCTGCCCCTTCTCCAAGCCTGGCTTAGAAGGCATTGAGGATGTCCTATGCAGAGGGACCTAGATGAGCCAAGTGAGGGAAAACACCTAAGGGGAATGGAAGACCTAAGGCAGAAAGGGAAGAAACACAAACACATTAGGTCAAGACCAGAGACAGTCACCCAATGGCCTCTATTTCATTGCACTGGAATTTTGCTTTATCAGAAGTACCTTGAAATAAGTGAGTCATTGCCTTGGGCTTGGAAAGCTAAATGGGAAACCATGTTATTTTGGGTGGGATAATTTTGAGATATTGACTGTGGACAAAAGTTTATCTTTGCACAATCAATAAAAACTGCATTTGTCTAGTAAATTAAAAGCATAAATAACATTGCTATGGGTGGCACATTTAGTCTACCTAAAAAAAGACTTTTCAAGCACTTTAGGAATATCCTCCATCTAGAAGTAGCAAGTGCATGGACTAATTATCATCAATCCTTACGTGTTTGTTAAAGAAACATCTATAGGATCTTTACTTGGTGACCTTTTGTAAGACATTAGTTTAAGGCACTACATATGTACTTGAAAATAATAAAGTTGCATTTCTTTATGAAAAGAAAAATAAAAACTATCACGATGTGGATTTCTACACCTCCTACTTGTCTCCCTCCGGATTGTGGTATTGAAATGTGTGCTGTGGCAGGGGTTGGCTTACTGAGGAAGCAACAAGAAAGGGCAAAGGTCCAGATTAGCATCAAAATGACCTGGGAGCAGATGATATCAGTGGAGAAAATGCAGATGAAGTGAGGTTGCAACACAACCTAAAAGAAAATGTGTAGGGGCCTCCTTCCTCATGGCTGATCCTCCCCACCCCCTGAGCGCCTCGAGGTTTATCCAGGACTAGACAAGGGCTGTGAGCCTGTGAGGGCCCACAGCCTAAAGAATGCCTCTGTTTGTTCGGTTCCAGACCCAAACTGGGTTATTCTCAGCATGGCAGGGTTGAGGGAGGAGACGGGGCCTGGGCCCTGACTAGCAACACCGGTTAGTCTGTGCCGTGTGCAGTGCCCCATTCTGGGGTCACCTTCCGAGGACAGAGGTAGATGCAGCCCATGAAATTCGTAGTAGACATCTGAAGCCCTCGGGGACAGGGTGTGGGGAGCAGGAGCGAGGGATGCTGGTGAGTTGGAAACGGGAGGGGGTGAGTGGGCCATGCGTACCTCTCTGAAAACAGGAGAGAGGAAAGTACCAGCTCTCACAACCTACGCCAGAGTCTCGAGCTAATGGTCAGGAGTCCATTCCCGCCCAAGCCATCTCAGGGCTCCTTTATCACAACCCTAACAGTGGCAGGGGAGCATCGGCCACAGCTCGTTTCTTTCTGTAATTACGTCACATTTTTATTTGTCCAGTCCCCTGCACACTCCTGTGAAGGTCTTAATTCTGGGCAGCCCCTCTCCCGGGAACACTTTTCCTGGTTACTGACACACTTAGCTTCCTCACTTCATTCAGATCACTCTCAAACACTACCTCCTCAGAAAGACCCTCATGGACCACCCAGATAAAATATCACTCCTGCTTCCTCTTTCTCCAATCGCTTTGTTTTTATTCATAAATAGCATCTTAAATTTAGTTAGATAGATAAATGTAATATATCAAAATAAATACATGTGACTTCAGTGCGTGCCTCTATATTTACTTACACAGTTTATTCTCTTGTATCTTTGTTCATCTGAATACCCTAGAATAATCCCACAAAGACAAAGATTCTATTTCTTTTGTTCACCGCCTTTATCTTGAACATCTAAAACAATGCATGATACACGTTAGGCAATTATGAACTTTTTTTTTCTTTGGATGAATGAAGGAATCATGACAATAATCTTCCAAGATAGAGACTCTTATCTACAATTTACAGACGAGAAAGCTGAGAACATCATCAGAGGCAGGATTCGAACCTACACTGGTCTGGCTCCAGGGCCAGCAGTCTTCATTGCCACGCTATACTCACCTGCAACCACAGGAGGGAAAAACCTGTGGGCACAGAGGGACCCTGGTTCACCCAGCGGTTTACTGAATTGGGGAGGCTGAAGGGGAGCCAGGACTTTGCTGACAAGGAACAATTGCAGGACTGGCCAGACCTGGTGGTTAGAGCCAGAGAAGGCAGAAGCCATGATCCTGGGATGCAGGAGGGGGTTAAAACAAGAGGCATAAAGAGATCCACCTATCTGCCAGGGGATCTTGGCAAAAAGAAGAGGGACTCTAACCATAATGTTAGAAGTTCAGGCCAACTTCTGACCAGGCAGAAATTCTTTCCATGACATTTCTTTTTTATCTAACAGAAAAGGAAATGTGATCATTCATCGGAGACAGATGACCAGCTCAATGTTCATAACTCTAAGAACACAGCAGAAAGTAGGAAACAGTGGCTAGATGACTATCGAAGGAAGATAGTTCGTACAAAATGAGTTTCCAAGACACCATTGGCCCCAGTGAATTCAATGGAGAATTTTTTCCGAATTCCTCGAAGAACGTCTTTATGTTATTTAAACTGTACTAGGATACAGAGAACGTTGGGTTGCCCCATCTATTTTATGAGACAAGCACTATGCTGATAAAATGTTATCATAAATGGATATAATAACTTGATGGCCACCAAATAGTGGAATATGAAGATCATATATTACAAGGAGAGTGTTACTAACAACTACCATTAACCAGAAAAACGAATACCTAATAATTTCAAAAGATGTTGAGAAAGCTCCCATAAAACTCAACATCTAATCCCGATTAAAATGTTGTACTGGCAACTCGGTTTGCGAGACATGCCGGGGAGGGTACCATCAGGCAGCATGGAGGTTAAGGTCAACGGATCCCATATGGCAGACTTGGTGGTTCAAGGCCCAAACCCAGTGACTTGAGAATCATACTGGGCACATGTGCATGCGTGGCCAAAATCCTGAGAGGAGAACGGAAGAGAAGGGATTACAACATGGCTGTCCCTCCTGGGGGTACTTCTCACTTTTTCTCTCTCTGTCTCTCTCTGGTGACCTCATGTACCTTACGGCAAAATAAAAGAAAAAAGAAGAAAGACATACTGGGGTATGTGCATGCATGCCTACCATCCTGACAGGTGGGGGAAATGCAGGAGAAGGGATTGCAGCGTGACCATTTCCCCTGGGGGGCGGGGGCAGTGCTTACTCGCTTTCTCTCTCTCCCTCTTTCTGTCCCTCTCAGGCAAGCACATGCACCCTTTGGCAAAATTTATTTTTAAATATTAGAGGGAAAAGCCGACCAGAGAAGAGAGGAAGAAATATAGTAACTACAAAACTAGTAATAATGGCAACTATAACAAAAACAAAAGCAACAACATCTAACACCCCGAAGAAGGACTTTGTATTAGGTCATCGGGAAAGTCATGACCTATTTTTCTGTGTTTTTTTTTTTTAATGCAAAAAGACATCACGACTTTCCTGACAGCCCAATATTTAAATAAAGAAACAAACTAGAATTCTGAAACTGGTTTTTTTTGTTTGTTTGTTAATTTGGTGAAGGACATAACTACCTAAAAATGGCCCCAAGGAAGTAAACAAAACAAGTAGGCACAATTTAAAAAGATCACAGAAGTAATAAGTTCAATATTACAGGAAACGAAAATCAAATATATCTCTAACTTTTAGAGAGACTGAAAAACACATAGGAGCTGGACTGTGGCACGGTGGTATTATTAAAACACGTTTTTCTGGGGGGTTAGCCCACATGAAGGAGTCCCTGGTACTCCAAGGACAAGCGTGGCCTTGCTCTGGCACTGGCCGAGGCTATGGTGGATCACGGCGTCAAGACCTATGGGTGGTGCTCTCTCTCTCCTGATCTTTCTCTGTCTCGCTTCCTCAGAGAAGAACTAAACTTTTAAAAATATAGCACAGGGGGCCAGGAGGTGGTGCAGTGGTTAAGGTGCTGGACTCCCACTTAGCTGACCACAGTCCGAGTTCTGGACCTGGTAGCTTACTTCCTAACTTTTCCTCTCTCTCTCCAGAGATTTAGGGAATGTAGCAAATAGTATTTATTAAAGAAAATTTAATGCATCTATGGTATTAAAACATGGAGCCTTGGGGCTGGCAGATGGCGTGGTGGTTAAGGGCGTTGGACTCCCACATGGCTGACCACAGTTTGAGTCCCGGACTTGGCGGCTTGCTTTCTCACTTTCTATCTCTCTTTCTCTCTGTCACTCCAATCCTCTCTGGTCAAATTGAAATAATAAATAAATAAAATAAAATAATTCTTTTTTTTTAAAAAAAGACATGAAGCCTTTGGAAGGTAATTACAGTTAGAGAAGCACCGGGCCGGGACCCCCACGACTGAATATCAGTGGCTTTACAAGAGAGAGAGCTAGGACATATGGACACAGGCACACACACTTTTGCTCTGTGTCACCTCGGGACTCTCTATAAGGTCCCCACCAGCAAGAAGACCTTCAACCTTGGACCCCCAAAACTGAGCTGCATAAACCTTTATTCTTTATAAATTAGTGTGTAGTGCAGTTGTGGTGACAGAAAAATAGACCAAAACAGAGAGCTTAACTTGACAGCTAATTGGGAAGACAGAATGTAGTAAATTTTAAATTACTGTAGAAGAGTCTGCCTAATATCAATTCAAATCTTTACATATTTTTATAAAAATGTTGTTTGTGCCATGCAGCTGCGAGAATAATCAGGCAGCAGGCAGGACTCTCAGAGTGAGTTTTCTCTGTTTCTTTTTGTTTTTATTTGCCAGAGGGCACGTGTGCTGCCCACCAAAGAGAGAAGCAGAGAGAGGGAGGCAGCACTCCCCTGCAGGGCATGGTCATGCAGCAGCCCCTTCATTTCCCCATCCTGTCGGGATTTGGAGCATACACACACACATGCCCCAGCATGTTTTTTAAGTCACCAGAGCTAGGGTTCAAACCCTGTGTCTCAGCCACGTGGTATCCAGTTGCCTTAGCCACCAGGCCCTGGGGCCAGCCTGAATCTCAGAGTTTCACATAAGTAGTTATGAAGCAAATGAATAGGTAACTGGGATGCTGGTATATTTACCCCCAACCAATTTTTTTTTTTTTTAGGTTTTTGCCTTAGGGCACATGCACTCACCAGAGAGAGAGACAGACAGACAGACAGAGTGAGAGGGGAAGTGAGAAATCATCACCTCCTGGGGGGATGGCCACACTGCAATCCCTTCTCTTTCATTCTCCTCCCACACACACATACCCAGCATGAGTTTCAAGCCACTGGGCCCAGGACTTGAACCACAGTCTGCAA
>NW_006206042.1:1032179-1045447 GCF_000334495.1 Tupaia belangeri chinensis | reverse complement strand
TATCCCAACCCTAACAGTGGCAGGGGAGCATCGGCCACAGCTCGTTTCTTTCTGTAATTACGTCACATTTTTATTTGTCCAGTCCCCTGCACACTCCTGTGAAGGTCTTAATTCTGGGCAGCCCCTCTCCCGGGAACACTTTTCCTGGTTACTGACACACTTAGCTTCCTCACTTCATTCAGATCACTCTCAAACACTACCTCCTCAGAAAGACCCTCATGGACCACCCAGATAAAATATCACTCCTGCTTCCTCTTTCTCCAATCGCTTTGTTTTTATTCATAAATAGCATCTTAAATTTAGTTAGATAGATAAATGTAATATATCAAAATAAATACATGTGACTTCAGTGCGTGCCTCTATATTTACTTACACAGTTTATTCTCTTGTATCTTTGTTCATCTGAATACCCTAGAATAATCCCACAAAGACAAAGATTCTATTTCTTTTGTTCACCGCCTTTATCTTGAACATCTAAAACAATGCATGATACACGTTAGGCAATTATGAACTTTTTTTTTCTTTGGATGAATGAAGGAATCATGACAATAATCTTCCAAGATAGAGACTCTTATCTACAATTTACAGACGAGAAAGCTGAGAACATCATCAGAGGCAGGATTCGAACCTACACTGGTCTGGCTCCAGGGCCAGCAGTCTTCATTGCCACGCTATACTCACCTGCAACCACAGGAGGGAAAAACCTGTGGGCACAGAGGGACCCTGGTTCACCCAGCGGTTTACTGAATTGGGGAGGCTGAAGGGGAGCCAGGACTTTGCTGACAAGGAACAATTGCAGGACTGGCCAGACCTGGTGGTTAGAGCCAGAGAAGGCAGAAGCCATGATCCTGGGATGCAGGAGGGGGTTAAAACAAGAGGCATAAAGAGATCCACCTATCTGCCAGGGGATCTTGGCAAAAAGAAGAGGGACTCTAACCATAATGTTAGAAGTTCAGGCCAACTTCTGACCAGGCAGAAATTCTTTCCATGACATTTCTTTTTTATCTAACAGAAAAGGAAATGTGATCATTCATCGGAGACAGATGACCAGCTCAATGTTCATAACTCTAAGAACACAGCAGAAAGTAGGAAACAGTGGCTAGATGACTATCGAAGGAAGATAGTTCGTACAAAATGAGTTTCCAAGACACCATTGGCCCCAGTGAATTCAATGGAGAATTTTTTCCGAATTCCTCGAAGAACGTCTTTATGTTATTTAAACTGTACTAGGATACAGAGAACGTTGGGTTGCCCCATCTATTTTATGAGACAAGCACTATGCTGATAAAATGTTATCATAAATGGATATAATAACTTGATGGCCACCAAATAGTGGAATATGAAGATCATATATTACAAGGAGAGTGTTACTAACAACTACCATTAACCAGAAAAACGAATACCTAATAATTTCAAAAGATGTTGAGAAAGCTCCCATAAAACTCAACATCTAATCCCGATTAAAATGTTGTACTGGCAACTCGGTTTGCGAGACATGCCGGGGAGGGTACCATCAGGCAGCATGGAGGTTAAGGTCAACGGATCCCATATGGCAGACTTGGTGGTTCAAGGCCCAAACCCAGTGACTTGAGAATCATACTGGGCACATGTGCATGCGTGGCCAAAATCCTGAGGGGAGAACGGAAGAGAAGGGATTACAACATGGCTGTCCCTCCTGGGGGTACTTCTCACTTTTTCTCTCTCTGTCTCTCTCTGGTGACCTCATGTACCTTACGGCAAAATAAAAGAAAAAAGAAGAAAGACATACTGGGGTATGTGCATGCATGCCTACCATCCTGACAGGTGGGGGAAATGCAGGAGAAGGGATTGCAGCGTGACCATTTCCCCTGGGGGGCGGGGGCAGTGCTTACTCGCTTTCTCTCTCTCCCTCTTTCTGTCCCTCTCAGGCAAGCACATGCACCCTTTGGCAAAATTTATTTTTAAATATTAGAGGGAAAAGCCGACCAGAGAAGAGAGGAAGAAATATAGTAACTACAAAACTAGTAATAATGGCAACTATAACAAAAACAAAAGCAACAACATCTAACACCCCGAAGAAGGACTTTGTATTAGGTCATCGGGAAAGTCATGACCTATTTTTCTGTGTTTTTTTTTTTTAATGCAAAAAGACATCACGACTTTCCTGACAGCCCAATATTTAAATAAAGAAACAAACTAGAATTCTGAAACTGGTTTTTTTTGTTTGTTTGTTAATTTGGTGAAGGACATAACTACCTAAAAATGGCCCCAAGGAAGTAAACAAAACAAGTAGGCACAATTTAAAAAGATCACAGAAGTAATAAGTTCAATATTACAGGAAACGAAAATAAAATATATCTCTAACTTTTAGAGAGACTGAAAAACACATAGGAGCTGGACTGTGGCACGGTTATTAAAACTGTAGGAGTTCAGTACCTTAACAACCATGCCACCTACCAGCCCTTGTACTCTGCTTTTAAATTGTTGATATTAGGGCCAGCCCCACACTGCAGTGGTTAAATGCTGTGCATTGGGAGCCCAATTCCACATGGCTGATGATGGTTTGAGTCCCAGCTCAGGGTCTTAAAACACATGCCTTGCACAAGTGTGTGCATGTGTGCCCAAACTCCTGATGGGGAGGAGAAATGGAGGAAGAAGGATTATGGCATGACCATGAGAGGTGTGCGCTCTTTCTCTCTCTCTCTCTCTCTCTTGAGTGTTTGTGCCCACTTGCAATAAAAAACCATAGGGTAGTAAGGATGAGAAATGGGCAGTTTAGAAATATTGATTGTAGGGACACACAGATGACATAATGGTTACATTGCTGGACTCCCACGTAGTTGACCACAGTTTGAGTCCCGGACTTGGCGGCTTGCTTTCTCACTTTCTATCTCTCTTTCTCTCTGTCACTCCAATCCTCTCTGGTCAAATTGAAATAATAAATAAATAAAATAAAATAATTCTTTTTTTTTAAAAAAAGACATGAAGCCTTTGGAAGGTAATTACAGTTAGAGAAGCACCGGGCCGGGACCCCCACGACTGAATATCAGTGGCTTTACAAGAGAGAGAGCTAGGACATATGGACACAGGCACACACACTTTTGCTCTGTGTCACCTCGGGACTCTCTATAAGGTCCCCACCAGCAAGAAGACCTTCAACCTTGGACCCCCAAAACTGAGCTGCATAAACCTTTATTCTTTATAAATTAGTGTGTAGTGCAGTTGTGGTGACAGAAAAATAGACCAAAACAGAGAGCTTAACTTGACAGCTAATTGGGAAGACAGAATGTAGTAAATTTTAAATTACTGTAGAAGAGTCTGCCTAATATCAATTCAAATCTTTACATATTTTTATAAAAATGTTGTTTGTGCCATGCAGCTGCGAGAATAATCAGGCAGCAGGCAGGACTCTCAGAGTGAGTTTTCTCTGTTTCTTTTTGTTTTTATTTGCCAGAGGGCACGTGTGCTGCCCACCAAAGAGAGAAGCAGAGAGAGGGAGGCAGCACTCCCCTGCAGGGCATGGTCATGCAGCAGCCCCTTCATTTCCCCATCCTGTCGGGATTTGGAGCATACACACACACATGCCCCAGCATGTTTTTTAAGTCACCAGAGCTAGGGTTCAAACCCTGTGTCTCAGCCACGTGGTATCCAGTTGCCTTAGCCACCAGGCCCTGGGGCCAGCCTGAATCTCAGAGTTTCACATAAGTAGTTATGAAGCAAATGAATAGGTAACTGGGATGCTGGTATATTTACCCCCAACCAATTTTTTTTTTTTTTAGGTTTTTGCCTTAGGGCACATGCACTCACCAGAGAGAGAGACAGACAGACAGACAGAGTGAGAGGGGAAGTGAGAAGTCATCACCTCCGGGGGGGATGGCCACACTGCAATCCCTTCTCTTTCATTCTCCCCCCACACACACATACCCAGCATGAGTTTCAAGCCACTGGGCCCAGGACTTGAACCACAGTCTGCCATGTGGGAGTCCAGCCACGTCATTGCTACACCATTGGCTGATCCCTCCCCCAACAGATTTTGAAATATATCAGGCTGAAGTGACAATTAATGAAAATCTTTTAACATTAAGATAAAACCTGAGAACTCATCACTCACTCAACACCTATTCAGGCACTATTGCTCTCTGCTAGGTATTTTTCTAGGGAATGGGTATGTAGCCAGGAGTAAGCCAGAAAAGGTCCCCGTGGTCATGGGGAACCAGACAATGAATAAGTCAGTAAACAGATGGGCAAGACAACCTCAGAGGGTGAAGAGGGCTGGGATGGAAGAGGGTACTTCTTTTTTTGGAAGAGGTTTTTTTGCTATAGGGCACATGAGCTTGCCAGAGAGACAGAGAGACAGAAAACGAGAAATCACCCCCCAGGGAGGATGGCCATGCCACAATTCCTTCTCCTCCATTCTCCTCTCAGGATCTTGGGTACACATATGCACACACGCCCAGCGTGAGTTTAAGCCACAGGGTCTGGAACTCGAACCACGGTCGATGGTCGACTACATGGGAGTCCAGTGACATAGTATTACGTCAGCTGCCGGTCCAGGAAGAGGGTACTTCTGATCTGGCAATTAGAGATAGACTTTTGAGTTAAGGTCTATGAAACAAATGGGGTTTCCAAAAATAATTTCAATAGACAATATCTCCATAAAGTTGCTCTTGGGGACCTCTCATGTGCAAGACTGGACTGTTATCTCATAGATAATGCATAGATGAAGTTAACAATTTAACCTTAATTTTAAGCTTACTCTTAAGGGTTTTATAATTACATTAAACACAAAGACTGAGAGAAAGTACAGGCACTCCTCACTTCAAAACCAAGTTCCGGGCCCAGCAGATGGCATCATAGTTCCATTGCTGGACTTCCATGTAGTTGACCGTGGTTCAAGTTCCAGACCTAAAGGCTTAAAAAAAACACTGGATGCATATGTGTGTGTGTGTGTCCAAAATCCCAAGAGGAGAATAGAGAAATAGAGAAAGTGTGGCCATCTCCCTCGGGGATGGGGGGGGGGTCATTTCTCATTTTCTATCTCTCTGTCTCTGTCTCTCTGGCGAGCGCATGTACCCTAGCAAAGAAATTCTCTCTAAAAACAAAAAGAAAAATCAGAAACCAAGTTCCATTCCTATGACTAGATCATTAAGCAACTTGGCTGATAAGAGAAGAGCTTAAAGGTGAATGTCTTGTGTGTTGTGGTGTCATAGGGCATGTGTTTTTCAATAGATAGCAAGTGACATCACACTAGAATAATGTAATCCTACCCATCCAAAAAGCACACATTAGATAAATGCCAGAAAACAACAAAACACACCACAATACAATAATATAAATCCAGCATAATCATTTTATTTATTCTGAGAACTACTGTGGCTACACAACAAAGTAAAATTTGGAGCCAGCAAGTGGCACAGTGGCTAAACTCCTAAACTCCCACATGGCTGACCATAGTTCAAGTTCCAGACCCAGTGACTTGGAACTCACACTGGGCTCTGGTGCATGCATGCCCAAAATCCCAAGAGGAGAGTAGAGAAGAAGGGATTGTGGGGTGGCCATCTGTGGAGAGCAGCCAATCTGAGCAATCATGGTGATCTTTAGATGCATGCGGAAACATGTGCTTCCATGAGCTTCATTTGCATGGCTATGAAAACATTTGCATATGAACACACTAACTTCCTGTTGTGGTCTACTGTTGCATATGAAAAGGCTAGCTTCCTGTTGTGGTCCACTGACCCACCCGACTGACCCAACTGACCCACCGACTGACCCTGTAGAGCAGTATCAGGCTAAAGGAAGCTACATGTATTTATCAGATTCTCCCCCAGAAAGATCAGAGAAATTACATGGTGCCAGTCGTTTTCACATCTTCAGATGATTTACATCCAAAACCAACTGGCTTTGCATACCATTTCCTTTTCCCCTATTCTCTTTGCATTCCATTTCCTCTTACCCTATTTTCTGCCCTTTATAAGAATAAATCTGAGTCTGGTTCCAGGTCGCAACTGTTCCACCAGGGAAGCTGGGCCCGCCCGATCCTCACTTTTCTTTACTTGTGTGTCTTTGTGTATTTGTTATTGCGTCTATTTCTAATCCACAGTCTTCCCCACTCAGAAAAACGTGTTCAGCTGAGCAGGTCCCAACAGGTCCCGGCAGTCATCTCCCCCTGAGGGGAAGGGGAGGGAGCGATTTCATCCTATGTTAAAAACCTAAAACTAAATAAAGAATAACTTTATAAACAAAATATGTAGTCGTGTGACTGAGAATGCTTGTGTAGTGAATACTGACCCACTTCAGGAATGAGTGCACTCAAGAACGGGTTATAAATCCCAGCGGTCATTAACCAGGTAGGTCATTAAGTGAGAAGGGGCTGTATTTGAAATGTATCTAACAAGACATTCTACGAATAAGTAGAAAAATAAAGCAATGGAAAATTGGACAATGATAAGGAAAATAAAATCCAGAAAGCAGATAAACCTAAGAGAATTTGCTACTATAAACAATAAAGAAATGTAAATTAAAAATATAATATACTAATTTCACCAATTATGGTGGTAAAAATGTAAAAAGTCAAGGTCATCTGATGTAATCAAACGCATGGGTGGAGGACATTCTTGATCTTATTGCTGGGACATAGCTAGCTAAAGCCCTTTTAAAAAGCTATTGGCAGAATCTTTTAAGATTTTATATGAGTGTACTCTATGATTCAGCAACAGAAATCAATCAGCAGAAATAGAAGCTCAAAGGCCTAAAGATACCTCTATGCCAGGGTGCTGCTATAGCAATGTTTTTCATGGTTTAAAAAATAAATATCATAAATTCATCAATAATGGGGATGATTGAATACATTACAGTTAAAACAAAATATGCCTTGCAGTCACTGAAAAAATGGGTTTTATGTACATGACAAGTTGATAAATGTGAGTTGAATGACTGAACAAAAATATACCTCCATTTTGGGCCAGTCCCATAGCCAAAAGTTAATTCACATATTGCTTATTAAGAATGCATCTCTTGAGCCAGCCTGTGACCTGGCGGTTAAGGGAGCTGGATTCCACATGGTTTACCACACAGTTTAAGTCCCAGCCCCAGCAACTTAAAAACCACACCAAGTTAGGGCCAGCAGCTGGCACAGTAGTTGGGGCTCTGGACTCCCACATGGTCGACCATGGTTTGAGTCCTGGACCCAGTGACTTGAAACTCACACCAGGCATGTATACTCGTGTACCTAAAAATCCCAAGAGGAGAATGGAGAAGGGACTGCAGCATGGCCATCTCCTGAGAGAGTGATTTCTCACTTTCTCTCTCTGTCTTTTCAGTAAGTACATGTACCCTAAGGCAAAAAGCTCTCTAAAAATCAAAACAAAACAAAACCAAAAAACACCAAGTGTATATGTATGCATAAAATCCCAGTAGGAAGGAGAAATGGGGGAGAAGGGATTGCCACATGACCACACCCCATTGGAGGTGTTTTCTGCCTCTCTCTGTCTCTGATAAGTGCACATGCACCCTGTAGCAATTATGTCCTTTTAGACATCTACACAGGAAAAGACTCCCATGGGGAGTCCATGGGGAATGTGTATTATGAAAAAATTATGCATCAATTTCCAAAAATTTTTGCACCAAAATAAACTTACACTTTAATTCTGTTTTTCCATGAATTTTTTGCAGTCCCTGCCTCCTGTGTAAACACAGAAGACAGGAAGGGCTTGCAGTAACGTCAGCTCTGCAGAGCCCGCTTGCAGGAGGGAGAGTGAGACATTTAGTTTTTTATACATTTTTAATAGAGAAGGTTAATATAATCTATTAAAAAAATGGACACAGATGGTGTAGTGGTTATGTTGCTGTTGGACTCCCACGTAGTCCACCACAGTTCGAGTCCTAGGTCTGGCAGCTTAAAACTCACATTGGGCGAGTGTGCGTGTGTGCCCCATTTCTCATTTTCTATCTCTCTGTCTCTGTCTCTCTGGCGAGCGCATGTACCCTAGCAAAGAAATTCTCTCTAAAAACAAAAAGAAAAATCAGAAACCAAGTTCCATTCCTATGACTAGATCATTAAGCAACTTGGCTGATAAGAGAAGAGCTTAAAGGTGAATGTCTTGTGTGTTGTGGTGTCATAGGGCATGTGTTTTTCAATAGATAGCAAGTGACATCACACTAGAATAATGTAATCCTACCCATCCAAAAAGCACACATTAGATAAATGCCAGAAAACAACAAAACACACCACAATACAATAATATAAATCCAGCATAATCATTTTATTTATTCTGAGAACTACTGTGGCTACACAACAAAGTAAAATTTGGAGCCAGCAAGTGGCACAGTGGCTAAACTCCTAAACTCCCACATGGCTGACCATAGTTCAAGTTCCAGACCCAGTGACTTGGAACTCACACTGGGCTCTGGTGCATGCATGCCCAAAATCCCAAGAGGAGAGTAGAGAAGAAGGGATTGTGGGGTGGCCATCTGTGGAGAGCAGCCAATCTGAGCAATCATGGTGATCTTTAGATGCATGCGGAAACATGTGCTTCCATGAGCTTCATTTGCATGGCTATGAAAACATTTGCATATGAACACACTAACTTCCTGTTGTGGTCTACTGTTGCATATGAAAAGGCTAGCTTCCTGTTGTGGTCCACTGACCCACCCGACTGACCCAACTGACCCACCGACTGACCCTGTAGAGCAGTATCAGGCTAAAGGAAGCTACATGTATTTATCAGATTCTCCCCCAGAAAGATCAGAGAAATTACATGGTGCCAGTCGTTTTCACATCTTCAGATGATTTACATCCAAAACCAACTGGCTTTGCATACCATTTCCTTTTCCCCTATTCTCTTTGCATTCCATTTCCTCTTACCCTATTTTCTGCCCTTTATAAGAATAAATCTGAGTCTGGTTCCAGGTCGCAACTGTTCCACCAGGGAAGCTGGGCCCGCCCGATCCTCACTTTTCTTTACTTGTGTGTCTTTGTGTATTTGTTATTGCGTCTATTTCTAATCCACAGTCTTCCCCACTCAGAAAAACGTGTTCAGCTGAGCAGGTCCCAACAGGTCCCGGCAGTCATCTCCCCCTGAGGGGAAGGGGAGGGAGCGATTTCATCCTATGTTAAAAACCTAAAACTAAATAAAGAATAACTTTATAAACAAAATATGTAGTCGTGTGACTGAGAATGCTTGTGTAGTGAATACTGACCCACTTCAGGAATGAGTGCACTCAAGAACGGGTTATAAATCCCAGCGGTCATTAACCAGGTAGGTCATTAAGTGAGAAGGGGCTGTATTTGAAATGTATCTAACAAGACATTCTACGAATAAGTAGAAAAATAAAGCAATGGAAAATTGGACAATGATAAGGAAAATAAAATCCAGAAAGCAGATAAACCTAAGAGAATTTGCTACTATAAACAATAAAGAAATGTAAATTAAAAATATAATATACTAATTTCACCAATTATGGTGGTAAAAATGTAAAAAGTCAAGGTCATCTGATGTAATCAAACGCATGGGTGGAGGACATTCTTGATCTTATTGCTGGGACATAGCTAGCTAAAGCCCTTTTAAAAAGCTATTGGCAGAATCTTTTAAGATTTTATATGAGTGTACTCTATGATTCAGCAACAGAAATCAATCAGCAGAAATAGAAGCTCAAAGGCCTAAAGATACCTCTATGCCAGGGTGCTGCTATAGCAATGTTTTTCATGGTTTAAAAAATAAATATCATAAATTCATCAATAATGGGGATGATTGAATACATTACAGTTAAAACAAAATATGCCTTGCAGTCACTGAAAAAATGGGTTTTATGTACATGACAAGTTGATAAATGTGAGTTGAATGACTGAACAAAAATATACCTCCATTTTGGGCCAGTCCCATAGCCAAAAGTTAATTCACATATTGCTTATTAAGAATGCATCTCTTGAGCCAGCCTGTGACCTGGCGGTTAAGGGAGCTGGATTCCACATGGTTTACCACACAGTTTAAGTCCCAGCCCCAGCAACTTAAAAACCACACCAAGTTAGGGCCAGCAGCTGGCACAGTAGTTGGGGCTCTGGACTCCCACATGGTCGACCATGGTTTGAGTCCTGGACCCAGTGACTTGAAACTCACACCAGGCATGTATACTCGTGTACCTAAAAATCCCAAGAGGAGAATGGAGAAGGGACTGCAGCATGGCCATCTCCTGAGAGAGTGATTTCTCACTTTCTCTCTCTGTCTTTTCAGTAAGTACATGTACCCTAAGGCAAAAAGCTCTCTAAAAATCAAAACAAAACAAAACCAAAAAACACCAAGTGTATATGTATGCATAAAATCCCAGTAGGAAGGAGAAATGGGGGAGAAGGGATTGCCACATGACCACACCCCATTGGAGGTGTTTTCTGCCTCTCTCTGTCTCTGATAAGTGCACATGCACCCTGTAGCAATTATGTCCTTTTAGACATCTACACAGGAAAAGACTCCCATGGGGAGTCCATGGGGAATGTGTATTATGAAAAAATTATGCATCAATTTCCAAAAATTTTTGCACCAAAATAAACTTACACTTTAATTCTGTTTTTCCATGAATTTTTTGCAGTCCCTGCCTCCTGTGTAAACACAGAAGACAGGAAGGGCTTGCAGTAACGTCAGCTCTGCAGAGCCCGCTTGCAGGAGGGAGAGTGAGACATTTAGTTTTTTATACATTTTTAATAGAGAAGGTTAATATAATCTATTAAAAAAATGGACACAGATGGTGTAGTGGTTATGTTGCTGTTGGACTCCCACGTAGTCCACCACAGTTCGAGTCCTAGGTCTGGCAGCTTAAAACTCACATTGGGCGAGTGTGCGTGTGTGCCCAAAATCCCAAGAGGAGAATGGAGGAGAAGGGATTGCAGCATGGCCATCCTTCCCCCCAGGAGGAGATTTCTTGCTTTCTGTCTCTCTGTCTCTCTGGCGAAAGCATGTGCCATATAGCAAAAATCTCTCTCAGAAAAAAAAAAAAAAAGGAAATAGACTATTATTTATCCCAGCTGGGAAGAGAACATTTCTACTCTGAGTATGGAAGGAGGATGACGCCAACACCAAAATGGGCATTTTCATCTAATATGAAATAAAATTATTCATATGAAAATATAACTTACATAAGCGGTCATATTTTTAAATAGCACGCCTGACCAAAATGCAATTAAATAACATCAAACAATAGAAATGGAAAATGTATATGATATGCAGAACCAAAATTTATATAAATGATAGAAATATAAAGCTGCTTCAGATCAGCAGGGAAGGAAGCAGAACATTAGTTACATATGAAACATACATGATTCTGTCAAAGCAATTACTGAATGTCAAAGTGAACAGAAGAGATAAATACATCATTTTAGAATGAGGAAATATAGGGACCACCAGATGGTGTAAAGGTTACATCACTGGACTCCCACATGATCGACCACAGTTCAAGTCCCAGACCTGGCGTCTTAAAATTCACGCTGGGCATCTGTATGTGTGTGCCCAAGATCCCGAGAGAATAGAGGAGAAGGGATTGCAGCATGGCCATCTCCCCAGGGGGTGATTTTCACTTTCTATCTCTCTCAGTCTCTCTGGCAAGTGCACACGCCCTATAGCAAAACTCTCTTTAAAAAAAAAAAAAAAAAAAAAGAGGAAATACAGTAGGTAGCACATGGAAGAGCATATTTTCACTCTCATTGAAAAAGCTTTACTTTTTTTTTTTTTTTAATTATTTGGCAGAGGTCACACATGCTCCTAGAGACAGAGAGGGAGAGGGGAAGTGCAAAAGCACACCCCAGGGAGAATGGTCATGCTGTAATCCTTTTTCTTCCATTTCTCACTCCTTTCTGGATTTTGAGTACACACGTGCTCAGCATGTTCCTCAAACTGCTGGGTCCAGGACTTGAACCACATGGTTATCCTGTGGGACCTAGCCACCATCTGGCCCAAGAAAAGCTGCATGTTAAACCACAAACAAAACTAATACTAAATGTGAGCTATTTATTGAGCATGTACTGTCAAAGGTACATCAAAAAGAGCATGGGAAGGGGCAGACAGCGGTGTAGAAGATAGTGGTACAATTGCAAAGCTCTGGAAGGCAACCCCACGTGGAAAGGGTCCCAGTTCAAGTGTGGAGACCTCCCTGGGCACACTGGGCACGGACTTGCCCATGATCTGGGTCTAGCTGAAGGGTGGGTCATGACATTCAAACCCTATGTCTCTCATACTTATGAAATAAATACTTTTTAGAAATGAAAAATGTTTGTGAAAAATGAAAGTACAACTTTATTTTAGTATAAAAAAATTTCAAAACCCATGCATAGGTGTTTTTGTAATATGCATTTTCCGTGAACTCTTTGAAGGCCCTTGAATATGTGCTTTACGGGGAACCAGCAGTTAGCGTAATGGCTATGTCGCTGGACTCCCACGTAGTCAACCGCGGTTCGTGTCCCGGACCCGGTGGCTTAAAACTCACGCCGGGCGCGTGTGCGTGCGTGCCCAAGATCCCGAGAGGAGAATGGAGGAGAAGGGATTGCGGCGTGACCATCCCCCCTGGGGGGTGATTTCTCGCTTTCTGTCTCTTTGTCTCTCTCTGTCTGTCTGGCGAGCGCACACGCCCTACAGTGAAAATCTCTCCAAAAAAAAAAGAATTATAAAAATATGTGCTTTACGTAGAGCACCTCACTTGAAACCTTACAAAGTAGACAGCATCTCCCTTTACAATAAAGAGGGACACAGAGAGATTAGGTTACTTGTCCGAAGCCATACAGCAGGCAAGTCGAGGACCAGGATCCAAACCCAGGACTGATTCCAAAGCTTCAGATCTGATCTGTTCTATGAGCTCACCTTCTAAAACTAAAAGGTCAGACTTGAGACCAGCAGTTGGTATAATGGCTATGTCACTGAACTCCCATGTAGTCAACCATGGTTCAAGTCCTGGATCCAGTGGTTTAAACTCATGCCAGGCGCGTGTGTGTACATGCCCAAGATTCAGAGAGGAGAATGGAGGAGAAGGGATTGCGGCATGGCCATCTCCCCTGGGGGGTGATTTCTTGCTTTCTGTCTCTCTGTCTCTGTCTTTCTGGTGAGCATGCATGCCATATAGCAAAAATCTCTCCAAAAAAAAAAAAAAAAGGTCAAACTTAATGTTGTTAGAGAAGTGTGACTCAGCAAAAAGTACACACACATATAGAACATCTGCTTTAAAAATAAATATATCTTGGGAACCAGCAGTTAGCGTAATGGCTATGTCGCTGGACTCCCATGTAGTCGACCGCGGTTCGTGGCACGGACCCG
>NW_006206042.1:1028100-1031656 GCF_000334495.1 Tupaia belangeri chinensis | reverse complement strand
TCTCCTCTCAGGATTTTGGGCACATATGTACACGTGCCTAGCATGAGTTTCAAGCTGTCACGTTCAGGACTTGAACTGTAGTAGGCCATGTGGGAGTCCAGCACCTTAACTACCACACCACCTAGTGGCCCCTACCTCTTTATTTTTTTGAGTCGGCTGTCTGGGGGTACTCTAGACCTCAAAAGTCGGCGTGGGAACCAGCAGTTAGCGTAATGGCTATGTCGCTGGACTCCCACGTAGTCGACCGCGGTTCGTGTCCCGGACCCGGTGGCTTGAAACTCACGCCGGGTGCGTGTGCGTGCGTGCCCAAGATCCCGAGAGGAGAATGGAGGAGAAGGGATTGCGGCGTGACCATCCCCCCTGGGAGGTGATTTCTCGCTTTCTGTCTCTATGTCTCTCTCTGTCTGTCTGGCGAGCGCATGCGCCCTACAGTGAAAATCTCTCCAAAAAAAAAAAAAAAAGTCGGCTTGACCACACCAGGGCTTTGTTCTGGTGTTCAAATCCTCTCTGTGGAAGAAATTGCTCTAGTAATTCTCAAACCCAAAGACCTAGACTTCTAGATTCTTGGTTAGAACTTACATGAGGTCTTCTGTGATGTCAGACCTTAACCATTGCTATGGCACTCACAGGGCCCAGGGCTGGGGGTGGGCCACAGCACACTCTGAAGCCTGCTTGGGCCTCCTTCGCACTGCATCCCCCACCTGCTGAGCACCCCGTGGCATCTCATCTCTTGGGCACCTCCACCTCTGGTTTCTCAGGATCCTCTTTCTTCACGTGCTCAACTCTATCTCTGGGCCCTTGGCTCTCTTGGAGCCTCAGGCTCTTCTTGGCTCTCATCCTGGCCCCTCCCTCCCCCACCCATACTGCTCAGTCCTCTCCTCCCTCTCATATCTCCCCCGCCTCTTCCTCTTTCTTCCCACTCCCTCATTCTCTCTCCACCACTTCTCGCTGCCCTCTCCTGCACCCCACCAACCCTCTCACCCCCACCCCTCATTCCTCCTAGGTCCCTCACTCCTCTTCACTCTCTTTGCTTCTTTCCCACCAGCTGAGCTGGGTCAGCTGTATCCAGGGATAGCCATGGGTTTTGGGAGGAAGAGAGGGTCAGTGTCTCCTCATGAGCCGAAACCTAGCCCAAAATCCAGAAGAGGGACCAAAACTAGTAATAAAAAAAAGACGAAGCAGAAGAAAAAGAAAGATATGGAGGAACTGAAGAAGGAAGTGGTCATGGTGAGACCACTAGAAGGGGTTGTCCTCTGAGCACTCCTCAGTCCTCAACCCACTTGCCTCCTAACACCTTACTTGAGAACTAAGCACACCGGCCAGCATGTCCCCCCATCCCCACCTCCACCCCAGGGAATGGCCAGGAGTCTCCTCTCTCCTTAATGACTCTACTGCCCCCTCAGGATGATCACAAACTGACCTTGGAAGAGCTGAGTGCCAAGTATTCTGTGGACCTGACAATGGTGAGTAGGAATGCCCTGAAGGAGGCAGGGGGTCCCCAACTCTAACTCTGAGACTGCCAGGACCAAAGGAGAGGTGGAAACCAACTCCCCTAACCCAAGTCCAATGTCCTTACCTCTGATTTCCCCCCTGTCAAGTTCCACAGGACCCTACTGGGAAAACAGTGGTAATGGCAACTATGCTAGAGAGCTTAGGACCAGATACGAGAACCAGGGTAAGGTTTGGGGTGGTGACCCTCAAACTCTCTATCTCCAAAACCCCCTCATTCTCTTACAATTTATCGAGGACCTCAAAGAACTTTTGTTTACATGGGTTACATCCATCCTTATTTACCTTATCATAAAGTAAAATAAAAGAATTTAAAACTTATTTCTCTATTCATTTAAAAATAACAAGAGCAGGGCCTGGCCAGTAGTGTGGTATTTAAGGTACTGGACTCCCACATGGCCAACCATGGTCCAAGTCCCAGATCTGGTGGCTTGCTTCTTACTCCGTTTTCTCTCTCTGGTCAAATTTAAAAATAATAATAAATCAAGTTAAATAATCTTTTTTTTAAAAAAAGAGCAAACCCACATGTATTCATGTAAATAATATTTTTGACAAATGTAGAGGAAGTATTCAAAAGGTTCATAGCAAATGTGTTATGAAAAAACCTATGCATGGATTTTTAAAATGTTGGCATCAAAATATAACCCATACTTTAATTCCTTTATCCACAAACTTTGTGACTATAACTATTTTTTCCAAACAAAAAAATTAGTGATATCTTACATGTTTGCAAATCTCTTTCATGTCTAGCTTTTTAGTTGAAAACACCAGGATTCTCGTATCTTTTCTGTATTATCTGTTGTGTTATCATGTGGCACTACGCAGCCTTTGGAAAATTCCACTGTATACTCTTTAAAAAGTGAAAGTGACAACAGCAAACAATGTAGTATTATTAGAAAAGTTGTGGTCCCTTGCATTTTTTCAGAGAGAAGTGAGGGAGTGGTTGATGGGAACTGGTAAGTTCCGCTATCGTTTTCTTTTTTTTTTTTTAATAATTATTTTATTTTTATTTTTATTATTGTTTTGATTTGACCAGAGAGAGAGAGGGAATGTGAAAAAGCAAGCTACCAGGTCCAGGACTCAAACTCTAGTCAATCAGTCATGTGGGAGTCCAGCACCTTAATCACCAGGCCACCTGCTTGCCCCTCCACTATCATTTTCACTTATAGGAAAAAGCACACAAGTTTGTGTACAAGACTTGAAGGAGAATATATGCATTCATGTCTTTGTATTTTCTCCCTATGTCTAAGTTGGACAGTCAGTGTGGATGTCAATATGGAATCAACATTTATGTATTCTAGCTCTTCATTACCTTGGCCTTATGCATTATATTACAATTATTGCATAGATTCATCTCCCTACTAGAGACTTAGCTTCTCAAGGTTTAAAGACCATTCTCCTTCATGCTGGTTTCCTCAGCATTCATCCTAGTACCAGGCCCCAAGATAGGTGTTCAAGTTCAGAAAGATTTGTGAATCAGTCCACAAACTAAAAACCTTCCTATGTAAGTATGCTAAATGATATCCCTTCAGTCATGCAAAATCTAAGGTCCCACCTTACGTAATAATTTCCTGACTGACCTTCAGAGAGCTTCCTTGGTCTCTAGACCCATCCTGGGGTTATAAATAGTAGCTTATCTTTTGCTACAACTGCTGCTTTTTCACATGTCTCTATTCATCCCTATTTCTTCTTCACACAGGGCCATAGCCCTGAAAAGGCAAAGGAAATCCTGCTTCGAGATGGGCCAAATACACTCACGCCACCCCCTACTACTCCAGAATGGGTCAAATTCTGTAAACAACTGTTTGGTGGCTTCTCCCTGTTACTATGGACAGGTGCCATCCTCTGCTTCTTGGCCTATGGCATCCAGGTGCATTTCGGTCAGAAACCAGCCAAAGATAACGTGAGTCCATCAATAGATACTGGCCAGCCCCGTCTCTTCTCAACTCTGATACTCCACTGCACAGCAACCCAGAACTCCTCAACTCCTCCGACCCAAGTCTGTCACTCCCAGCACTCCTCAACTCCTCCGACACAAGTCTGTCAC
>NW_006206042.1:991920-1027929 GCF_000334495.1 Tupaia belangeri chinensis | reverse complement strand
GGCCATCTTCTTGCCCTAGCCTTTTATCTAGAAAGCTACTGATTCAGCTCCCTGAAATGTACGACTTACCCCAGAAACTTTTATGATTTTCCCAGTTGATTAAGGCATGCTGCATTCTTTCTCTTTTTCCGCACATTTTAACCTCTTCATCTTCTTTCTCTCCTCCCTCCCTCCCTCCCTCTCCGCTTCCCAAGCCATGAAGCCTTTCTGGAGAGGATGATATAGGCTCTCTCTGACCTGGGACTTTCTGGATCGCTCCCTATGGCACAGGGCTCTTTCACCAAGAAGTCTAGTGTACCAGTCCTGTCTCAGCTTCTTATCAGCTCCTCTGTTCTCCAGCTTAGTCCTATGGATGCTTAGCCCTTTCTTCCCCCACTCCAGATGTACCTGGGCCTTGTGCTAGCATTCGTGGTCATCATTACCGGCTGCTTCTCCTACTCTCAGGAAGCCAAGAGCTCCAGGATCATGGAGTCCTTTAAGAACATGGTGCCACAGGTAGGATGGACATGGGAGGATCTAGGGAGAGAAGCTAGAGGATGGGGCCAACCTAGAATTTTGAAGGGCCCTGGAGAATTATATCCTACAACCAGTAAGCTTAGTGAGGCTGGTGATGAGGGGTCAAGTTACCCTATCAGACCTCAAAAGTACCTGGAAGGGGCCAGGTGGCAGTTTTGTGGTGATGTGACTAGGTTCCTGGAAGGAGGTCCTGAGTTTGCATCCTGGGACCTCCCTGAGCATACCAAGTACACACGTGCCCACGACCAGAGCTGGCAGAGGCTGGGGTGGACTTAAACGTGGGGATACTGTTAAAAGTGCACCTCTTTCTCACTCTCTCTCTCTCTCTCTGAAGAAATAAATAAACATTTTTTTAACAGAGGTTTTTGCCTTAGGACATGTGAGCTCACCAGAGAGACACAGACCGTGAGAGGGAAAGTGAGAAATCACTCCCCCCGAGAGGTTGAGCACATCACAATCTTTTCTCCTCCATTCTCTTCCTGGGATCTTGGGCATGCATGTACACGTGCCCAGTGTGATTTTCAAGCCACCGAGTCCAGGACTCAAACCGTGGTCAGCCATGTGGGAGTCCAGTGACATAACCAGTTTGCCATCTGCTGGCCCTGAATAAAACGTTTTAAAAAATAACTGGGAGGCCAGTAGATGATGGAGTGATTAAGGCACAACCATGGTTCGAGTCCCAGATCTGGTGGCTTGTTTTCTCTCCCCACCCCCACCCCCACTCTCTATGTTTCTCTCTAGTGAGTACATGTGTCCTATTGCAAGTTTAGAGAATAATAATTAATAAAATTAAATAAATAAATATTTTTAAAGAGATACATCAACTATAAAGTAGTGTGGTCCAGAAGAATAATCTGAATTAAAAGAGGAAACACTATGGAAGCCCCAAGTGAAGATAGTCTATTAAAAATGAGAAAAAGGCACGAGTTGGTGGGAAGGCTGGATTCTTCAAATATCAGTCTTGTTAAAGACAAAGAATAGCTCCAGAAATGTCCCCAGTTAAAGGAGGCTAAAGAAACATGACCACTGAATGCAATTCCCAGTCCTAGCCCTGATTCTGGGCTGGAGCAGAAAATAATGCTCTGAAGGTTATTCTGGGCCAGTCAACAGCTCTGGAATATAGACAGCAGATTTTACTATTGTGTCAGTGTGCAACTCATGGGAATGAATAGCTGTTGTGGTGTTATGAGAGAATATCTTCATTCTTAGAAAATATGCCCTGAAGTATTTAGGATGAGAGATCATGATGTATGCAACCTACCTTCAAATAGTTCAAGGAAAAAAGTACATGCACGTGCACACACACATACATCTACCTGCACATAGTTCAAAGACAAAAGTACACACACACACACACACACACACACACACACACACACCTGTAGAGAGAGAACAAATGAGAAAGCAAATGCAGCAAAATGTCAATATAGGTAAATCTGGGTGAAGTTTATACAGGTATTCTTCATACTATGTTTACTCTTGCAACTTTTCTGAAAGTTTTACTTAATTTATTTTAAAATTTTGCTATAGGACACGTGCACTCATTGGAGAAAGACAAAGAGAAAGTGAGAGAACACCCTCCGCCGGGGTGGGGGGGGGATGACTACACTGCAATCCTTTCTCCTCCATTCTCCTCTCAGGATTTTGAGCACGCACGCACACGTATCCAGCATGCCTCTCAAGTCACCACGTCCAGTACTTAAACTGAGAGTTGCCATGTTGCCAGCTTCCTCAACCACCATACCAAGGACTTGCCCTAAATTATTTTTAAATTCAAAGTTTTTTAAACGTACCTGGAAATAACATGACAGTAGACAGGAGCTCCTAGGTACCGGGCTGGAAACTTGGAAAACAATAAGATTCATAATTTCCCAACAATATGACCACATTCTGACATTACAGCCTGTGATTTTCTTCTTCCTTATCAGTATAACCTAATTCTTTTCCTGGTTAAGAGTTTGAAACAAGGTGTTACAGCTTCAAACTACAAGCTTGGAAATTATTGGTTAGCTTTTGCTGCCTAACAAACCACCCCAAAACTTAAAACAAAAACTTCTTAACTTTTCACAGCTGCTGTTTCCACTGGGGTCAACTCCAGCTGGTACTGGATGCCTATGATCTCATTCACATGTGTAAGGCCTCAGCTAAGATAACTGGGGACAGCTGGGGCTTTTGTTCTCCTGATCTCTCTTTCTCCAGGAGACTAGCTCAGGCTTGTCCATAGGGCATCAAAAGGGGTGCCAACAACACTGGGCAAACACCAACACGAAATCACTTTTTATACGTTTGCTTGTATCACATCTGTGTGTCTTTGTTGTATGGCCAAAGCAAGTCACATGGCCATGCCTAGGTTTCGGCATGGAGAGACAGATCCTGCCTGTCAATGGAATGAACACCAAAGTCTCATTGCAAAAGGCTCTGTGACAGCTATGGTAGGAATTTGCAATATACCAAAGATACCTTCAAGAATGATTTGGTGAGAGACAGTAAGAAAAGGGAGTCAGGAGCCAGACAGTGACACAGTGGTAAAATGACCCTCCGTGAGGCTGCCCACTTGGGAGGTCCCAGGTTTATATCCATAGACCTCCCTGAGTACATTGGGCACATGTGTGCCCACAATTGGGCATGACTGGAGCTAGAAATGGATCATGGCACCAGAGCCCTGTAGGGGGTACTGCTTCTGTGTGTATGTCTCTCTCTTTCTCTCTCTCACTCTCTGACTTATTGATGAAATAAACTTTAAAAAATACTTTGAATAGGGACCATCAGTTAGCATAATGGCTATGTCGCTGGACTCCCATTTGGGCGACCGCAGTTCAAGTCCCAGACCCGGCGGCTTGAACTCACGCCAGGCGTGTGTGTGTGCATGCCCCAGATCCCGAGAGGAGAATGGAGGAGAAGGGATTGTGGTGTGGCCATCCCCCCTGGGGGGTGATTTCTCGCTTTCTGTCTCTCTGTCTCTCCCTGTCTGTCTGGCGAGCACATGCGCCCTATAGCAAAAAAAAAAAAAACTCTCCAAAAAAAAAAAAAAATCCTTTGAATAAGGGCTGGTAGGTAGTGTGGTGGTTAAAGAACTGGACTCCCACATGACTGACCGTGGTTCGAGTCCCAGACCTGGAGTCTTGCTTTCTTGCTTTCCTTTTCTCTCTCTCTCTCTAGTCAAATTAAAAAATGATAATACTAAGTAAAAATTAAATAAATCCTTGAAAAGTATTTTGAACAAATTTTTTTATAAACCAAAAGAAAGGGAAGTCAGATGGAAGGAGACTGGAAAGAGGAGATTATAAACTGGGAGTGAAATGGGAGAAAACAGAATGGCGGGTCATGGCGTGAAGCAGAAAGTTTTGGATATGAGCCTCTACTCTCTTCCCACAGCAAGCGTTGGTAATTCGAGGCGGAGAAAAGATACAAATTAATGCCCATGAAGTGGTCGTGGGAGACCTGGTAGATGTGAAGGGTGGAGACAGAATCCCCGCTGACCTTCGGATTATCTCTTCACGAGGGTGTAAGGTAAGAGGTGTGGAAAAGCTGTAGGAGGGGGCCAAGCACGGTCTTAATGCACGGGAGGAACCTGGACTCACTTAGAGAAGCCGTGATCATCTTATTCGGGACCTAAAGAGCTACCGAGTGAATTGAGGTTAGAGACAATAGCGTGTTGCTGTGGACATCTATTTCTCTTTGCATGTCAGTGATGTGTTAGTGGTGATGACATGTTTTCTCAATAAATGACTCTTTTCTCTCACGTTCATCTTATGACCCGTCCTCCCTCCCATCTCAGGTGGACAACTCATCCTTGACTGGGGAGTCAGAGCCCCAATCTCGCTCCCCTGAATTCACCCATGAGAACCCTCTGGAGACCAAAAACATCTGCTTCTTCTCTACCAACTGTGTGGAAGGTGAATATCACATCATACATAGCAAAGATTCAAAAGCAGAGATTGAAACTGAAAGAGTTCGAGAACTCTGTCTTCTTCAGGTAGTGGCATAGGTAAGGGCCGGTAAATAGTCATAGATTCTCCGTCACTAATGAACTTGGTGGCCTCTGATGTAAGGTCAAAGCCACCATTTCTGCACTTGCACCATGGGGGTACTAAAAGTCATTAGCCATAGATTTTTGCATGAATGAAAAGAAGTAGGAGTCAGATAGAGGTGAAGCAGTAAAATACAATGAAATGCAATGCTCTGTGAGGCTGACTCACACAGGAAGCCTCTGTCATGCAGAGACCTCCCTGAGCACACCAGATAATCACCCCAGCCTCAGCCTCCCTAATAAAGGGAGGCTGAGGCTGGGGTGAACTATGGCATGAAGACCTCGTTGGTGGTGCTTTTCCTCTGTTTCTCTCACACTCATGGAAAAAAGAAAGCTAAAAACCAACAACAACAACAACTATTGGACCATCCCATAGCCTAGTGGTTAAAGGAGCTAGATCCCATATGGCCTACTGTGCAGTTCAAGTCCCAGACTCAGTAGCTTGAAACACACACTTGGCTCCAATCAAACTACCATAGATATTCCTCACACAAATAGAAAAGGCAATCATAAAATTTATCTGGAATCATAAAAGGCCCTGTATTTCCAAAGCAATATGTGCAAGGGGAGTAAAGTAGATGGTATCTCACTTCCTGACCTCAAAACATATTACAAAACTGTGATCATTAAAACAGCATGGTATTGGCACAAAAACAGACAGGTAAACCGATGGAACAGAATTGAGAATCCCCAAATAAACCCCAAAACATACAACCAACTAATCCTTAACAAAGGGCACAAGACAATCCAGTGGGAAAAAGAAAATCTCCATGTTTATTGTAGCATTATTTACAATTGCTAGGACATGGAATCAACCCAAACGTCCAAAAATAGGTCAGTATATTGAAAAACTATGGCATACGTACTCTATAAAACACTACTCAGCCATAAGAAACAATGAGACCCTGATATTTGACACAAAGTGGACAAATATGGAAGATTTAATGCTAAGCAAAGCAAGCCAGACTATGAAAGACAGACTTTGTATGTCCCCACTCAACATATACCAAAAGTCTGTGCTCTATAGCAGAAACTGAAAGACTGGAAGATATAACAGCAGGGAAGGCCACTGTGGATATTAGCGACAGTAAGGACAAGGACAGTAAAAGGGAGGGTAAGAGGGCGAGAGAGGGAGGGGAATGGGAAAAACACTGATGTTTAATTGACACAAAAATGAAGTTATTTGCTGATGATAATGTATACGATAACATCTTTGTCTTGACTGATATATGCATTATATTCATGCTGGAAAAAGCAAGGTTGTACATTGTAAAGATGTATAGTGATTAAATGTAAATTTTAAAAATAATTTTTAAAAAGAAAAAAAAAGAAAGAAAGAAAAACACACTGGGTGTGTGTGTATATGTCCAAAATCCCAAATTGCAGCATGGCCATTTTCCATGGTTGTGGGAGGGAATTGGGATGATTTCTCCCTCTCTTTCTTCCTCTCTGTCTCTCTCTTACAAGTATGTGTGCTCTGTGGCAATTTAAAAAAATAATAAATGAAGTAATACATATAAAATGCTTAGCAGCACAAGGCCTAAAATACTGAATATGTTCCGTAAGTGTTAGTTACTATCCTAGCTACTGACTGGACTATGCTCTGTAAGCTGAAAATGATGCCGAAGGGAGAAAATGATTGCCTGAGATCTGACCTTGCTTCTTCTAAGGTAAACCCTAACTTCTGACTATTCCCCTCTCCAAGAGAGGATATTGGCATTGACACATTCAGTTAGCAGAGGTACCACTCAGATTTGGACTTTGCTCCTAAAATTCAGGACATTCTTGAACTTAGAGGCAGCTCTGGCCAAAATGGTGACAAGGAACTCACCATCTTGTGTCAGCCTCTCCTTGGCCCTTTCTCCTAAAGAAGACCTGAACTCCCTGGAACACACTGGAAAATCAATGTGTATTCTTAAGAATCAATGTTTGAGTGTCTAAAAATAGCTATTTTTTAAAATCAAATGTGTAATACACATCAAGCACTATCGATATTATCTCTGATTCTTGCATCGCTCTACAGCAGATTTGTCCCTATTTTACACATGAAAGACTACGGTTCAAAAAAGTTAAATGACATATCCAAGAGCAAACTCAACAGAAAAGAGAAGGATGGGGATTCTAATGGAGGCCCTGTCTCCAACGTGTCTTATCCACAGACCCTGCTCTGCAGTAAAGGATTGCCAATGATCCCTCTGGTGATCCAATTATTTAATTTGAGAATACCTTAAAGGATAACAGTAACATTAAGACTGAATAAATACTGAGGAAGAATCCAACTAAAAAAATAAATGTATTTGTTAAAATGTTTGATTGGACAAGAAGAGGTTAGCAAGCTTTCTCCAAAAGCACTACATTTCTACTATTAACTTTTAGGAAAAATTTACCCAGATTTGTCCTTCCAAAGTAGGTTTTTCATCAGCTAAGTATATGCTTCAGATAAGGGGGTGGGGGTGTGGGTGGCTGCATTCCATCTGGGTGGAAAAGAGTTTAACAGATTAGCAGAACTTAAGATGGCACCAAGAGGGGAGAGCTAGGTTGAAAAAGCTCTTGACTATGAAGCTGAGAAATTGTGCAGTTTGCAAACTAGTAGCATTTACCCTAGTAGACCAAATCTGCCCTTTAACCTTTACCCTAGACCAATTTGCAAACTAACTGCAAACTATAACTTTTGCCGTTGCCTCCCACTCTCCTCACTATGAACCTTGAAAGGGTTATGACACCAACATCTTTGGGTTTTCACGTAT
Source organism: Tupaia belangeri chinensis (assembly GCF_000334495.1). Taxonomy (NCBI): domain Eukaryota; kingdom Metazoa; phylum Chordata; class Mammalia; order Scandentia; family Tupaiidae; genus Tupaia; species Tupaia belangeri. The sequence goes on along the minus strand of NW_006206042.1, from coordinate 1,020,636 downwards.
CTTCAAGGGAGCCTCAGCTACGTCTCTGACAATATATGGAAGGTGTATGGAGAAGCCATTCTGGCCTGGAATATGAGATGCTTGGCCCCCCCAACCTTCCCTGAAGTTAATCCACCCCATTTCTACACACGTTGGGATTAGGGACTAAATTGCCTCTCTCCAAACATGAAGAAGCCATAGCAAAAGGGATAAAAATGAGTTAGATTGGGAACCAGCAGTTAGTGTAATGGCTATGTCGCTGGATTCCCACATAGTCGACCATGGTTCGCGTCCCGGACCCGGTGGCTTAAAACTCACGCCGGGCGCGTGTGCGTGCGTGCCCAAGATCCCGAGAAGAGAATGGAGGAGAAGGGATTGCGGTGTGACTATCCCCTCTGGGGGGTGGTTTCTCGCTTTCTGTCTCTCTGTCTCTCTCTGTCTGTCTGGCGAGCACACGCGCCCTATAGCAAAAACCTCTCAAAAAAAAAAAATGAGCTAGATTAAACCATGGCAATAAATAGATACAGATGACACCATACTTTTATCCTTCTCACCAAAACAAAACAAAGCATCATTCAGCCTCTCTCAGTTATCAGGTTGTCGGGAAAGCCATGAAGTCCTTGGGCTTGTCAGGACCTGTTGCGTCATGACTTTCCCAACAACCCAATATTTTAGTATCATCTTTCTGTACAGCTGCATGAATGCCTCTGATGACCCATTTCGAGATCACCTATAGAACACCTGAAACTGTGAAACTTTCCAGAATTCCTCCTCCTTCACCGACGTTGACCTGATCTGTCTGTTCTCAAACTCACATAGCTGAAGGTGTCCTTGGAAATGGGGACCACCAGCTACTTTCTGCTGCAACATTGCTAGGAGTTGCTAGATTAGAGCAATCTCTACTAAACCCCGTGTACAAAAGCACTTCAAATAGTTCATGGAAAATGGAGTTAAGGTACAAGTCTACTTTGGTGCAAAAAAATGGATAATCCATGTGGTTTTTGTCATAATACACATTTTTTCATGACCTTTTTGAAGACTTCTTCCGTGTTTGATTTCAGTCCTTCTGGAGATCCTAAATTCATCTAAATGAAGGGAAGAAGGAAACCAATACCTACTACATACCCAACCCTGTTCAACACTCTTTGAAAAATACTGAATTTTCACAGCTGTGTAGATACCATTTTATTTATTTAAGATTTATTTATTTATTTATTTTATTTCACTCGTTGTTATTATTTTTATTTTTATTTGACCAGAGAGAGAGAGAGAAAGGGAAAGTGAGAAAGTAAACCACCAGGTCTGGGACTCGAACAAGGTCAACTATGTGGAAATACAGTGCCCTCAACCACCACCCCACCTGTTGGCACTGTAGATACCATTCTGAAGATGAGAAAACCTGGGGTTGGAGGCTGGCACAGCACTGAAACATGATGTTTTGCAAAGCTGACCAGATGGGAGGGTTCTGGAATCATATCCAGAGATCTCCCTGTGTGCTCCAGACACATGGCATGCGCATGATCTGGGGCTGACTGAGGCTTGGAGTGGACCACTGTGTCAAAACGCTGTTGGGGGTGCTGTCTCACTCTCTCTTTATATCTGTCTCTGTTTCTCTTGCTCATGGGAGAAATAAATAGACAATTGCTAAGGAAGCCTGAATCTCAGAGAGTTTAAGTAACTTACCCTAGGAAAAAGAGGAAGGTCAAACTTACAGCCTGGAGTCTTTCTGCTTCTAAAATAAGTGCTCTTCCTGTAGGAGGTTGGTTTCTGCATAATTCTGACCCTGACTTTACTGGTAGGAACTTTAGCCACTACAATAAAGCAGTAAGAATTATTCTGAGCAAAGAGCCTTGTCTTGCCCTTATTTCAAGCCCTGGAGGTATGAGGCTGGCACCATGCGTGCATACAGCCAAACGTGCTGTGCATTTCACCTTTGTAACTCAGGGGCAGAGCTGATGGAGAGAATCAGGACCCTAAGCACAGCTGCCGGGCTGTTCTGGCCTGTGCTACCGGCAGGGGTCAGACTGGCTCTAGCCAGCAAAGCAGGGAGGGGGCAAGGGAGAGCAAGGCTTCTCAACCACTGACACTGGGGTCAATCTCTTGCGGGAGTAGGGAGGGGTGTCCTTGCATTGCAAGGTATTAGCAGCATCTCCAGCCTCTATGTAGTAGATGCCAATAACGACTCATCCCAGTTGTGACCATCAAAAAATGTCTCCAGAGATTGCCAAATGTTCTCTGGAGACTGAAACTCATCGGACGAGAGGATGAAAGCATATCGAAACCTAAGACTGCCTGAAGGATACCCGCTATTTCTAGGGATCTAGAAACTATGCAGCTGCCGAGGGCAAAACAAGAAATATGCAGACCGTAGAAATACTTAGATTAGGTGCAGTGAAGACCGTCTTGACAGTGATGGCATTGGCAATCATGCCGGGTATCCTGGAGAAGTGTGGTAACTCTTCAGAGAGTTCAGAACAGGAGACTCTGATTTCTGTAAGCCAAATACGAGGAGAATAGAAGGCAATGGTCACTCAAAGGACACGGAGTTCCCACCTTGTTTATGACCACTGGCAGCGTTCTCTCTGTAGGAACCAAACCCAAAAACCTTCCCAGTTCAGACCTAGGGTGTCTTGGGCGAGTGCCTGACTGAAAAACAGCGAAAAGTGTTTCTTCCTCTCTGCTCTCACATTCGACACTGAGCACGTCCTCGTCTGCCTGTGTGGGGATTTGTCCCTGCCCACAACCAGTTCTCTAGCAGACGCCAACTGTATACCCTAAAATTCAAACTGTTCCCGATGCTGCATCCCAGGCTGCAGCCCACTTCAGACTCTAACGAAAAGTAGCAGGTGGTCATCTGTATTTCTCACCAGCTCCTTCCTTGTGTTTGATTACTTTCTAGGGCAGTGCTCAGTACTCAGGAAAATATTTCACTTACATTTTCCCACTTACTATAAAGGCTATTATGAAGGCTACAGATGAACATCCAGATGGAAGAAACGCACAGGGCCAGGCATGTGGGAAGAGGCGTGGAGCTCCCTCGCTCTTCCCCACGCGCTCACTCCAGGCACCTCCATGCGCTCAGTGACCCAGAAGCTCTCTGAACCCAGTCCTTGCAGGTTTTTGAGAGAGGCTTCATTATGTACACATAATCACTGACCACTGATGGTCAACTCAACCCCAGCTCCTCTCCCCTTCCCAGAGGTGGAGGCTGGAGCTGGAAGTTCCAACTCTCCAATCACGTGGTTTGTTCCCCTGGCAACCTGCTCCATCCTGAGGCAACCAGGAGCCCACAAGTCTTTATTAGAACAAAGATCCTATACATAAATAGATAAACCTGCCCATAGTCTTCAAAAATATCAAGGATAGGAGCCGGCAGGTGGTGTGGTGGTGGTGAAGATGCTAGGCTCCCACATAGCGGACTACAATTCAAATCCGGACCTGGTGGCTTGCTTTCTCACTTTCCCTTTTGCTGTCTCTCTCTCTCTAACATAATTAAAAATAATAATAAATAAAACTAAAGAATTCTTGGGACCAGCAGATAGCATAATGGTTATGTCGCCGGACTCCCACATGGCCACCACGGTTCAAATCCCAGACCCAGTGGCTTGATACTCACACTGACACATGTGCATGCATGTCCAAAATCCCAAGAGGAGAGTGGAGGAGAGGGGATCACGATGCAGCCATCCCCCCTGGGGGGTGGTTTCTCACTTTCTATCCCTCTGTCTCTCTCTCCAGTGAGTACATACTTCCTATAGCAAAAATCTTTCTGAAAAATAAATAAATAAATAAACCTCTAAAAAACATATATGCAGGATAAGAAAAACAAAGTGAAGTTGACTAACTGTTGTAGATTAAAAGAGGTAGTATTTAGTAAATGTTAACTTAATGCTTAAAAAAAATTTTAAATCCTCCTAAAGCCCGGGAAATTCCAAAGGACTTAGGCGTTCTGTATCAGATGCTTCTATCGCTCAGAAAATTGAAATGATCTTGAGTTCTCTTTATAATAGAGCATGTGTGCACACAGGCGTGAATGAGGGGGAGAGATGAGCCCCCTCCACAGGGCCCAGTCATGCTGCAATTCTCTTCCTCCAATCCCCCATCCTATTGGATCTAGAGCACTCAGGTGTGTGCCCGGTATGTTTCAGGCCCGCCGGGCCAGGAATTTGAACCACGGTCACTGAGCAAGATCCAACTTCTCTTGCGTAGCACATTACCACCGAGCCACGGAGCCAGCCGTATTTCTTATGGTATGACAAGCTCACGTCACCTCTTCTCCCTTTGTCCACAGGAACAGCCCGGGGTGTTGTGATTGCTACAGGAGACTTGACAGTGATGGGCCGAATCGCCTCCCTGACATCAGGCCTGGCGGTGGGGCAGACACCCATCGCTGCTGAGATCGAGCACTTCATCCATCTGATCACAATGGTGGCCGTCTTTCTTGGTGTCAGCTTTTTTTTGCTTGCAATTCTCTTGGGCTACACCTGGCTGGAGGCTATCATTTTTCTTATTGGCATCATCGTGGCCAATGTGCCTGAGGGGCTGCTGGCCACTGTCACTGTGAGTAGACAAGTGGAGGGTGAATTCAGGGCACACAAGCCACCCTAGGGGCATTAAATCACAAGCCGCTGTCTTGTTGAATCTTGCAAGTGAAGTGTACAGATGTCGGAAATGATTTCACTCCCAATCCGACATTGACGTCCTCCACTCGTATCAGAGGGTCTTCGAAAAGTTCATGGATGTGCATATTATAAGAAAAATGCATAACTTTTCATATTTTTCACACCAAAATAGACTTACACTTGAATTCCATTTTTTTGCCATGAACTTTTTGAAGTTACCTTGTATCTCCTGGTGTGTTATCTTTCTACCTAGTGAGGGAAGGAGCCCGTCGTAATGGGGAAAGTGTTGAATTATAGCTCACCAGGAGTAAGCTCATATCCTGGGCACACTGGCTGGTGAACGTGGCCAAATCATTTCCTATCTGCAGGTCTCAATTTATTCGTCAGATTATTGAGATCGATTTAGAATTACGGAATTTTACTGGGAAGGATTTCCAAGGATATAAATGCGACCTTTCCATCGACACTGAGTATCCTCTATCAGACCTAGGGAAGATGGTTATTTTTCTAGTAATAGGAAGCCCACCCCTTTTGCTCTCGGTCTCTTTCATTGTTGGGCTGCTTTAGTTAAGTCTCTCTGTGTTAAGCAGAGATATGATTCCCTGCTTGGTTCTAGGTTTCCCAGCTGAAGAAACACAAAATAAGTTGAATCTCTGTCTTGCATTTCTAGCCCGTTAGCTCTTTACGCCCCTCCACCTCTCCAGGCAGGTGGTGAACTGTGCCTTCCCCTTAGCCACTCTTCCTAGGACAGGAGCTTCAGAGGTCTTGTCTTGCTGATCACCTGTTTGGGGTGAGCTCTAGTTTATCAATATCCTTCTTAATATAGAAATGAAAATAATACATGGGTATGTTTGGACTGGCCAGAAAACATTGGGACTAGTAATATTACGTAAATAAATTATAGCCCCATGAGTAGAATCCTGTACTTACATAACCACAGTCTAGAGATTCATTAGCTTTTTTTTTTTTTTTTAATTTATTGTAGGGCACATTGCTGAAAAGGGACAGAGAGAGAGAGAGAGAAGGAAAGTGAGAAAGTACCTCCCAGGGGGATGGCCACGCTGCAATCCCTTCTCCTCCATTCTCCTCTCAGGATTTTGGGCATGCACACACACGTGCGTTTTTCAAGCTACTGGGTCCAGAACTCGATACCACACAGTCACCCATGTGGTCTCCAGCTGCCTTGCTGGACCAGTTCATTAGCTTTTAAAACAACGGAGCCACACCTGTCTTACACCGGATGCATGGTCAACGGAAATCTTTTGGTTCACGTATCCGTTTCAGTGTTTTGATATTACTTCTCAATGTCATCATTGCGTCCTTCCCACCCTCCTTTTAAACTATTGGTACAGCCTGCCCCTCTCCAAACACACATTTAGCATCTTACGTCAAAAGCAGACATTAGCTATAGGCCCCGCTCTAGGTGGTGTGCTTCCCAGGTGGGGCCACATGGAAAGCCTGGGTTCGATGCCTGGCCCAGCCTAAAGACTGAACAAGACAATGTGGGCCCGTGATCCCTGTGTCTTGAGAGGCTAGAAGGTCAAGGGCTGGCCTGGGTGACATAGAGAGACCCTGTACAAAAGAAGAGGAAAGATGAAAAGAGTAGGTATAGTGGCTTGTGCCTCGGAGGTTTGGGCTGAAGGATTGTAACATGGCGAGATCCCCCTCCCTGCCCCCCCAAAAAACTTAGCCATCTATGTGGTTCTGGAAAGACTGAACCTGAGAAACAGATATGACCTGAGCATGCATGAAGCAGAGGCTACTGAGCAGGAAGGATGGAAGGGTCCCAGGGAGAGAGTGTTACTCCAGAGGGAGAGAGGAGGACCGTTCTCTGTGTGACAGCCGGTGAAGGAAAACAGTCTTTTTTGAAACACTTGCCATAAAGCCCAAGCCAAAACCGCTTTCTTAATTTTCTTTCCCACAAGCACAGAAGACATTGGCTGAGGACGAGTTAAGAACAAAAGGGGAATAAGCACAAACAGTTCAAATAGCAACAAGCACGACCAACCTTCTGGAACGCAAGGTGGTGCGAGCGGTCCGTCCCTTCTGTCTCTCTCTCCCCTCTCCACGGCCCCAGGTGTGCCTGACCCTAACCGCCAAGCGCATGGCGCGGAAGAACTGCCTGGTGAAGAACCTGGAGGCGGTGGAGACGCTGGGCTCCACGTCCACCATCTGCTCGGACAAGACGGGCACCCTCACCCAGAACCGCATGACCGTCTCCCACCTGTGGTTCGATAAGACCGTGTATCAGGCCGACACCACTGAAGAGCACAGTGGTGACTAGTGGTTTGGTGGCCCAAGGTGGAAAGACTGGGGCGGAGGTGTGTGTGTGGGGGGGTGTTATGCATGAATTGAAAGAATGGCCATTCTAGGCAAAGAGCGGAGAGCCGGAAGGTGGAGTGGAGAGAAGGGAAGTGTGGAGGAAAGGAACCCCTGCCTCTGTAGAGCCTTGGAATGTGAAACCCGCTGTGTGAACCTCCGGCATTAGACCCCCTGTCCCCTGCTCACAGTTCTCTCCTCTCTAGGGAAATTGTTCGGCAAAGGATCTGACACCTGGTTTGTTCTGGCCCGGATCGCTGCCCTCTGCAACCAGGCTGACTTCAAGGCCCATCAGGAGACAGTGCCTATAGCTAAGGTGTCAGGCCTCCGGGGAGAGGGACACTGAGAGGCCTCAGTGTCCAGGGTATAACCTGCCCTCTCCCAAAACACTCACTCCTGGCACTCCGCAACGGGTCCCAGGCACCCCGCTCCCCATTCCGCCCCTCTCCTTGTCACTGCAGGTCAGCCCCCTGTCCCTGTGCCTTATGCAAACCTTACAATGTGTCCAGGGCACCCCAGCTACCAGGTAAGCCCACACCCCTGTGGCTTACGCAAACCCCCTCCTGGCAGCGGGTGACCACAGGCGATGCATCTGAGTCCGCCCTCCTCAAGTTCATCGAGCAGTTTCACAGCTCTGTGAAGGAGATGAGAGAGAAGAACCCCAAGGTGGCAGAGATTCCCTTTAATTCTACCAACAAGTACCAGGTACAGAACCAGCAAAGGTAGGAGGATGGTGGTGAGGAGTGTGCTCTTCAAGGGGGAAGCCGGGGCTCTGCCTGTGCCTTGGATTTCACCTCCGAGCCGCAGACTAGCTCAGTGGAACTGGCGTCCCAGGTGGAAGAAGCCTCATCTCACAAGACAGTAACCAGCAGATGAAGAGGGATGAGACCGGTGGTGATGGGAGAGGCAAAAGCTCTGCACCTGCAGCACCTGGGGGAGAAAATGAATCTAAAAATGCTCTCTGAAGGGCCATCAGGTGGCATGGTGGTTAAGGTATTGGATCTTACATGGCTGACTCCATGGTTTGAGTCCCAGACCCAGAGGCCTGAAAATCACACCAGGCACGTGTACATATGTGCCCAAAATCCCAAGAGGAGAATGAAGGAGAAGGGGTTGCAGCACGGCCATCCGCGGTGGAATGATTTCCCACTTTCCCCCTTTCTGTCTGTCTGTCTGTCTGGTGAGTTCATGTGCTCTATGACATAGCAAAACAAAAACATAAACAAAACTCTCTGAAAAGTCCACAGATAGCAGAGGCTGGTTGAGGCACGTCGTGTTAGAGTCACATGCAGCTGTCAGGAGCCACCTCCGTGTCTGCTGCCGGGTTTCCCACTGCAGAATAAGGTTACCTGTGCAAGACTAATGATTGCACGGCCCATCAAGTGTTTCTTTTCACTCCACGCCAGAAGTTCTAGCAGCTTGCCCTCGGGTAGACTTCCACATGGCGAATCACAGATGGAGTCTCGGACCTGGCATCTTACTTCCTCACTTTCTCTCCCTCTCTCTCTCTGTCTCTGTCTCTCTCTGGTGAGCACATGTGCCTTGTAGCAAATGAATAATAATAATGATAAATAAAATGACTAATTCTAAAAATACACAAGATTAGAAGTTTATTTAGCTCATAGTTTGGAGGTCCGAGACTAAGGGTCCGGATCTGGTGCTGGTCTTCTTGCTGGTGGGGCTCCCTGCAGAGACCTGAGGCGGTGCAGGGCATCATACGACAAGACACGAGCATGTCTGCATCATGTGTCTCTGTGTCTCTCCTCTTGTTCCTCTCTCTGTATAAAGCTACCAGGACTCGATCATGGGGATTCTACCTTAATCACCTCCCAGAGGTTCCACCTCTTAAACTCATAGATTACATTTCCTCTTAATACTGTCACGACAGGACCCCAATCTCAACACATTTGTTTTGGGAGATGCACTCAACCCATAGGCGAGAAAGGGGTGATAGGAAGAATAGCATCCATTGGAGGGACAGGATCTTGGCAGCCTTTGAAGGTAGGGTGTGGCAGGAAGTCGGGAAAGGTGGCATTCCCGTGACCCAAGCTCCACTGGGTGAAGCTTGAGGTCTATGGACAATCGGGATTTGCTCAGAAAAGTCAATTCTCCCAACTCCGTGCAAGAGGAAATGAGACTCCTCAGTCAGTCAGTTTTGCTTTTTTCCCTTAAAAAATACATAATAAAATAACAGAAGCCATACAGAGTAATACGATTACCTGTATTTTCATATTGAACAATGAGCCAGAAAGAGTAATTAGGTCAATGCTTCTCTGTCCCAACTGGTTTTTAGTTCATGTAATAAGATAGATATAACCCCAAACTGCAAACTAATGTCCATGATTTTCCTCTGATGTTTAGGGGTCTTGATAGCCAGATAGGAATTCTGTAGCTTGACAGGGACCAAGTAAAATCCTTGACTGGAATCAAGGAGATGCCTCTTCCTTCATGTAATCCAAAATGAAGCACAGCACACACACGTTTGCTGGGATGCCCAGTGACCGTCCCCCAAACGATGGTGGTGGGTGGCTCTTCTGAACTTCTGTGTATATTGAGTCCTTTTTCTTTCTTTTCTTTCTTTCTTTCTTTTTCTTTTGGAGAGGTTTTTGCTATAGGCCACGTGCGCTCGCCAGACAGACAGAGAGCGCCAGAGAGACAGAAAGCGAGAAATCACCCTCCAGGGGGGATGGGCACGCCACAATCCCTTCTCCTCCCTTCTCCTCTCGGTATCTTGGGCATGCACGCACACGTGCCCGACGTGAGTTTTAAGCCACCGGGTCCGGGACTCGAGCTGTGGTCGACTACATAGGAGTCCAGAGACATAGCCATTACGCCAACTGCTGGTCCCATATTGAGTCATTTTTCTATGCAAAAATGCATCATGACTTTTCCAACAACCCAATAGCGTTAAAATGGAAGAATTGTCCTCTGTGTCACCAAGTGTAATGGGCCAGCCTACCGGCCACACAGCTCTGACAAGGGCGTGCTCTTGGAGGCTCTGGGTTAACTTCCTTAATTACTTGTTCTGAGGCTAGACATTCTGGTCTTTGCAAAGGACATCTTTGCCTGCCAGTCACTCGAAGAGCTTGGTCTCTCCTCTGAGATTGAAATGAAACAAAGACGACTCCCCATTCTGGCATCTCCAGATTTCTCCCTCTCTCATTTGTCTTTATCCACGAGAGAGCACACATGTGCAGAGGTGCAATTGAGAGAGGGGTGAACACCCTTCTCGGGTGCTGGTCACACTGCGGTTCCCTTCCTCTGGTCCAGCCTGTCAGACCCTGGCATATGTGCATGCACACAGCTGTTTCCAGCTGAGCAGGCCAGGGATGCAAACCTTGGCTGGCATGTGGGATCCAGCTTCTCTTGAGCACTGCATTACCACTGTCCGTGGATCCAGCCCCCCACCCCATCATTCCTTTATCTGTAATTTTCTACCAAGATATGATTTTTTCTCTAACTGAGTTATAACTTAACTAGGTCTTGTCATCACCTCTTGGGCCTTTTGGTCACACACACACACACAAATGTTTGTTGAGCACTCAGAAAGTTCACCTGCTTTTAGCTTTTTACAGCTTGCTGGTTAAACAAGTTAAGATTTTCCTCTACATTGCTTAAGCATCCAAGGTGGGGGGAGGGGCTTCAAAAATTTCATGGAAAATGGATATTGTGAAAAATACATGCAGTATTTCAAAAACATTTTTGTACTTGGGGCCAGCAGGTGGCATAGTGGTTATGGTGCTGGACTTTCACATGACTGACCATGGTTCAAGTCCCAGACCTAGCAGCTTGAAAATTATACCAGGCATGTGTGTGTGTGTATATGCCCAAAATCCCAGGAGAAAAATGGAGAAGGGATTGCACTTGGTCATCACCCAGGGAGTGGTTTCTCACTTTCTCTGTCTCTGGCAAGTGCACGCGCCCTGTGGAAAGAACCTTAAATAAAAAAGAGAGAGAGAAAATGCAAACCCTCAACGGATGCTCTTCTTTCTCACTCTTTGTGGCGGGAAGGGTGGGCTGTCTGCTCAGGTTCACGTCATGACTGTGCCCGCCCACCCCCTCCCCACCATGCTGCACAGACCCTACACCCCACTGCTCTATCTAGTCCCTCTCAGGGGGCTTTCCACACTTCTAGGAGAAAGTGGCTGGGAGCAACTAACCTGGTTTTGGATTATGCTTAATGGTTTTTGAAGTATTTTTTACAACAATCTCATAAAAAAAGATCAATGAAGTAGGCAAGGTAGCGCCATCCCCATTTTCTGGAAAGGACAAAGGTTTTGCGATATTAAATGGCTGGACATGGAGCCATAAGGCTAATATGGTGTTCATGCTGGCTCTAGAACACAGGTCTTCGGACTCCATGTTTTCTTCCCCCCCCCCCGCTCTGCTGGGTTCCTTTGTTGGCCCTGTGGTTTCTTTTTAAAAAATCATTACTTATTTTATTTTTTAAAATCTATTATTATTTTTAACTTGACCAGAAACAGACAGAGAGAGAGAGGGAAAGTGAGAAAGCAAGCGACCAGGTTTGGTTCTTGAACTGTGGTCGGCCATGTGGGAGTCCAGCGCCTTAACCACCATGCCACCTGCTGGCCTCCAGGCCCACGGTTTCTGCCTCTGACCATCCAAACAGCAAGGAAGCTGTAGGGGGCAAGAGTGGTTGCGTGCTCATGGAGCTTCCAGTGTGGTTGAGAAGATCAAGGAGATGTGTGGGGAGTGATACCAGCCTGGGGTTGGCGTTACTGGAGGGGAAGGGGAAGAGGGCTGGGCTCCGCCTAGGGTTGGATTTGATTGGGGGAGTGGGGGAGACAAATGGAGGGTGTGAAACAGGCTGTCATCTTTTGTACTTCCCTTTTGTCCCTCCCTCTTTCCTCCTGTGCTCTCCCAGCTGTCCATCCACCTCCAGGAGGACAGCTCTCAAACCCACGTGCTGATGATGAAGGGTGCCCCTGAGAGGATCTTGGACTTCTGCTCCTCTTTCCTTCTGGACGGGCAAGAGTACCCGATGGACGACGAGATGAGGAAAGACTTCCAAAATGCCTACCTAGAGCTGGGAGGTCTGGGGGAGCGTGTGCTAGGTGAGGGGCCATGGAAGAGGTCTTGGGGAGAAAGGTATCCAGAATGTTGCAGTGTGCGGGGGGCGTGAGCAGGGTCACCACTGGCCCCTTCGTCTGTCTCTCCCCAGGGTTCTGCTTCTTGAATCTGCCTAGCCACTTCTCCAAGGGATTCCCCTTTAACACGGATGAAATCAACTTCCCCGTGGACAACCTCTGCTTTGTGGGCCTCATATCCATGATCGACCCTCCCCGTGCTGCAGTACCTGATGCTGTGAGCAAGTGCCGAGATGCAGGGATCAAGGTAAATACCTGCCACCCGGGAACTCCTGCCTGTCACGAGCTGGAACAGTTCGTAGAAAGCCTTGCACAGAGGAGACTGTGGAAACGTTGGCCACGAGATGTTCCTGAGGTGCCAGGACCTTTGTGTCCATGCCAGTGATCTGGGCTGCCTGAAGCTGGCAGGAGGTTGTGTGAAGACCCCACTGTGGGTGGCTCTTTCTGTCTGTCTTCCAAAAGAAATCATTCTGGGGCCAGCAGGTGGCATAGTGGCTAAGGTGCTGGACTCCCACATGGCTGACCATGGTTCAAGTCTCAGACCAGGCAACTTGAAACTCAGCGTCAGGTGTGTGTACGTGCATGCCCAAAATTCCAAGAGGAGAAGGGATTACAATATGGCCGTCCCCTCTTGGGGGATGATTTCTCACTTTCTCTCTCTGTGTCTCCAGTGAACATATGCACCCTATAGCAAAAATCTCTCTTTAAAGAAGAAAAAAAAGAAAGAAAGAATTAAACTTTGGTCAGCTGTGGTATACTGGTTAAGGTAGCCAACTGTACAGTTTAAGTCTTGAACTTAGCAGTTTGGAAAACATTCTGGGCACATGTACATACCCAGAATCCCAAGAGGAAAATGGAGGAGAAGGGATTGCGGCGTGACCATCCCCCCTGGGGGGTGATTTCTCGCTTTCTGTCTCTCTGTCTCTCTCTCTCTCTCTCTGGTGAATGCACACCTGTGGCAAATTTTTAAAGAAAGAAAGAACCGGGACCCAGATGGCGTAGTAGTTACAATGCTGGACCTCCCACATGGGTAACTGTGGTTCAAGTCCTGGACCTAGTGGCTTAAAACTTACACTGGGTACGTGTGTGTGCATGCCCAAAACCCCAAGAGGAGACTGGAGAAGGGATTGCAGCATGGCTAACCCCCTTTGGGAATGATCTCTCACTTTCTGTCTCTCTTTGTCTCTATTGTGAACACATACACCCTATAGCAAAAATCTCTCTTTAAAAAAAAAAAAAGAAGAAAGAATTAAAATTAAAAGGAAAAAATGTTTTCTGAAGATTCCGGTGAGCAGGCACGTTTGAGAACAAACAGCACAGTGCTTCTCAAACCTCAGCTTACCTGAACTCTCTCCTGCTTCCCTGAGCTTATTCCTTTAGGGCTTTGTTTATTTAGTTAGTTAGTTAGTTATAGTTTTCTGTAGGATGTGGGCTTGCTGGAGAGAGACAGAGAGAAAGAGAGAGGGGGGAATGTGAGAAAATATCCCTTCTCCCTTCTCCATTCTCTCCTTGGGATTTTGGGCACACACACAAATGCGCCTAGCATGATTTTCAAGCTGCTGGGTCTGGGACTTGAACCACATGGTCAATCATGTGAGATCCAGCCACCTGAACCACCACACCACTGGTTAGCCTGGTATTTCTTGTCTTAAGAGATAGTTGACAGAAAGTTTGTCCTCCTAGTTAGAATCATACCTTGCACTGAAAATTAGAATCACCAAGAAAGCTTTACAGATTTGATGTTGGGATTAAATGGTGGTGCAGTGGTTAAAAAAAAAAAATGCTGTTCCAGGTTGACCCACTGGTAAATTCCCTGTTTGTGCCCAGAGACCACCAGGAGTACACAAGGCATGAGTGTGCCCTTGATCTGGGCTGGCTGAGACTTGGGGTGTTTCGGGACAGTAAGACTCTATTCGAGGTGCTGTATCTTGGGGTCTTTCTGTCTTAAGAAATAAGCAAAATGTTTGTCTAGGCCACACCCTAGACCAATTATATTAGAAACTCTCAAATGGGAGCCAGCTATCTGCATGATAAGAACTTTCCTGGAGGGGCCAACCAGTGGCATGATAGTTAAGGCAGCTGGATCCCGCATGGCCTACTGTGTGGTTCAGGTCCCAGACCCAGCAGCTGGAAAAAAGAAAGCAGGTGGGTGCATGTTTGTGCCCAAAATGCCAAAAGGAGAAATGAAGGAGAAGGGATTGTGACATGACCGTCCCCCATGGGAGGTGCTTTCTCACTTTCCTTTTCTCCTTTGAGTCTCTTGAGCCAGTGTACATGCCCTCTAGCAAAAAAATAAATAAATGAACCTTCCTGGAGGGCCAGTCAGTGGTATAATTCAGTGATGTTAGACCCATATGGGAAAGTCCGGAGTTTGGAACTTGGGGCTCCCCTGTATACACCAGGGGCATGTAAACCGGCATGCAATCTGGCTGAGGCTGGAGGCAGCTGTGGTGCGAAGACCCCCTTGTAAGTGCCTTTCTCTCTGTCTGTCTTCCAGAAGAAATAAGTAAACTTAAAATGGTTTCTGAGGATTCCAGGGATCAGGCAAGTTTGAAACCCAGTGCCCAGCACCGTGACACACAGTGCTTCTCAAACTAAACTAATGTGCATGTGAGCCACCTGGGGATTTATGTATTTTTTACTGCAGATCCTGATTCAGTAAGTGCAGGGCACCTGGAGCTTCTGGGGAGGGTTTTACTGTATTCTTTTGTTTGTCTGTTTGCTTTGTTTTGTTTGAGAGATTTTTTCTTTTTTTTTTGGAGAGGTTTTTTCACTATAGGGCGCGTGCGCTCGCCAGACAGACAGAGAGAGACATAGAGACAGAAAGCGAGAAATCACCCCCCAGGGGGGATGGTCATGCCGCAATCTCTTCTCCTCCATTCTCCTCTCGGGATCTTGGGCACGTACGCACACGCGCCCAGCGTGAGTTTTAAGCCACCGGGGCCGGGACGCGAACCGCGGTCGACTACGTGGGAGTCCAGCGCCATAGCCATTACGCTAACTGCTGGTTCCCTGTTTGAGAGATTTTTGTTACAGGGCACCTGTGCTTGCTGCAGAGACAGAAGAGATGGAGAGAGAGAAAGTGAGAAATTATCCCCCCCCCCCCCGGGGAATGACCATGCTGCAATCCCTTCTCCTACATTCTCCTCTCGGGATTTTGGGCATGCACACACATGTACCCAGTGTGAGTTTTCAGCCGTTGGGTCCAGTACTCGAACCACAGTAGGTCATACGGGAGTGAAGTGTCTTAACCATCTGCTGGCCCTGGTTCTGCTTTTTTTTTTTTTTTTTTTTGGGGAGTTGTTTTTTTTTTTTTTGAGAGAGATTTTCACTGTAGGGCACGTGCGCTCGCCAGACAGAGAGAGACATAGAGATAGAAAGCGAGAAATCACCCCCCAGGGGGGATGGTCACGCCGCAATCCCTTCTCCTCCATTCTCCCCTCGGGATCCTGGGCACGCACACACACGCGCCCGGCGTGAGTTTTAAGCCACCGGGTCCGGGACACGAACCACAGTCGACTACGTGGGAGGCCAGCGACATAGCCATTACGCTAACTGCTGGTTCCCTAGAGAGATGTATTTTCACTATGGGATGTGTGAGCTTGCTGGAGAGAGAGAGACAGGAATCAAGAAGTTATGCCCAGGGGGAGATGGCCCTGACTCAGTATCTTCTCCTTCATTCTCCTCTTGGGATTTTGGGCATGCACACACATGCACACAGCATGAGTTTTAAGGTGCCAGGTTCAGGACTTGAACTGCAGTCGACTACATGGAGGTCCAGTGACATAGCCATTATGCATTTGCTGGTCCTTGGTTCTGCTTTTTTAACAAGGCCCAGGTGATGCTGTTGCTGCTGGTCTGTAGACCACTCGAGGAGTAAGAAAGTGCTAGATGGTGTCATATAAATTGTTGAGGGTGGGTACTTGGAGCTGGTAATAGTAAGGAGATATTAAGAGCTAGAGGTCCTCCATGGTCTCCTTCAGAGTGAGCCGCTGCCCTAACAGATACAAGTCCAGTTTCTAAAAACTAGAAACCAAGAGGAATTAGACCAAGCAAGAAACTCCACTGCAGAAAAGCCCAGATGGGAGGAGTCCTCTTTGGTTAGGGTAGGCCTGGGGCTTCACAGCAGCCCTAGAATTTCTAATTCTGAAAACTTCTGTGTCCCACTGGCCATAGGGAGCCAGATCCCACATGGCCAACCACAGCTCATATCCCGACTTGAAACACTAGAGCATGCACGGCCCGAATTCTGACAGGGTGGAGAAGTGGAGAGGGGATTGTGGCATGACAGACCCCATTGGGATGGTGCTTGCACTCTCTCTCATGCAGGTATGCATGCACAGGTGCAAGTGCATATACCTTCTAGCCCATTTTAGAAAGGGTTCTTGGAAAATTAATACTATAGAAAAGTTATGCACAGATTTCAAAACTCTTTTGCACCCAAATAAACTCATACAGTAATTGGATTTTTCCATGAACTTTTTGAAGTCCCCTCGTACGCCTTCACAGATTAGCGACTGACAGCTTCTCTGCTCCGACCTTTCCTCCTGGATCACCAGCATATTCTGGCTTCTGCTTAGTGGAGAGGGGGTTAGAGTGCAGGGCGATGGAGGGATTTAATGAGAACCAAATGCCCTTTGCTGGAGCTGGCTTTCTACCAGCTCTGAGACTGTTGCTAGTTCATCTGGAGATCACTCTGGATCATGCTAAGGTCGACGATCAGCCTCTAGAGTGGGAACCAAGGAATGGATATAGGGAATTATTGTGAATTAATCCTGTAATCCATGCATTGTTTGAAGTGGTGCGGCTCTTCGCAGAGACAGCATTATCATAGCATGTCTGGCTAGGATAACCAAGTCTTCTTGATATTCACTCACAATTATACAAATTACCATATCCTCCTGTGGGAGTGACAGCACCCCCAACAGGGACTTCATGCCATAATTAGCCCCCCAGCCTCAGCCAGCCCCAGATCGTGGGCATGCCCCTGGCCTACACAGGGAGATCCTAGAATGCGAACCCAGAACCTTCCTCACGTGGGTCCAGTTATTATTATCGTGTCACTACTTGGCCCTTCATCTGAGTTTATGCGTCTTTGAGAGTTGCAACTGCGCCCACAGGTGGGGAGGCCCACTCGGAAGACGAAGGTGTGGTGCTGTTGCCTGCAGCCGTCAGGACGTCACCACAGCCTGAAGCAGAGCCAGCTGTCCTCGGTCTGCAGAGGACCGTCGAGTGGGCACTTGAAGCAAGAAGTTTCAATGCTTCCTGGCCAGTCCCTGCTCTGAGCCCAGTTTACTGGTCTCATCATTTCTTACCTGCTCTGGCTCCTAAATGAGCAGAAATTTGGTAGATTTGACAAAAAATTGTAAATCATACCCTCTTCCCTAGAAGGGAATGTGCAGCACCCACATGGTGCCTCTTCCGAGGAGAACGACATGTAATGGCCTGTCCCGTAGAAAAGAGGAGGATGACATGCAATAGACATACAGGGGCCTGGCCCGTAGGAAAGAACTTCACGTCAGCTCTGAAATGGCATCGATGCAGAGCTGATGACATTACCAAGCTGCTAAATAAAATAGGTTGGAGAGGGGCCAGCAGGTAGTGGGTGGTTAAGGTGCTGGACTCCCACATGTCTGTCCTTGGTTCAAGCCCCAGATCTGGCAACTTGAAAAATCATACCAGTTATGTGTGCTTGTGTGCCCAAAATCCTGGGAATGGAGAATGGAGGAGAAGACATTGCAACATGGCCATCCCCCCCAGGGGTGATTTCTCACTTTCCCTCTCTCTCTGTCTCTCTGTGGTGAGTGCATGTTCCCCATGGCAATTAAAAAAAATAAATAAAAAGTAAGAGAAGCTTGCATGACTGCAAAGATTTTGCAAGGAAATGATCAGGGAATTGGCATTTCCAAGATGGGCACATGCTCAGAATAAGTGTGACTGAAATTATGTTTGTCCCATCATATCTGTCACTAAGGGTCTCCCAGTAGTAGGGAGATAACTTGGCCCTTGCTATGAACCTGTCCCCCTCTGAGAACCGCAGCCAACTTTGAATGTTGTCCTAAGAGCCTACAGTTTGGTTTCCAACACTGGGACGTTCTCTCAAACGGATCCGATCTGGACGAACGAGGTAGAAGGGAACAAGAGGGCAGTTTGCAAAACTGTGTGGGCACATTGGAGGCTCCAAGAAGTTGGGAGGGAAATTCTTCTGGTACTTGATGAATTCCAGAAACTGCTAGCTGCCCTTTACGTCAAAGGGAGCCATTCTCTATAGAACTACACTTCTATTGTATGCGTGCATCCCAGTGCTTGGTGCAGCTGGGTCCCAGGAGCTCACTCTTTTCACTTCCCTGGCTTGGCATGGAGGCAGTACTGCCGGAGGTCACTAGAGAGCTGTCCATTTGTCACCCTGGGCCGGGTACCAGGAATGTGTGCACATAATACCACACCTTGGCCTGGGTCATTGGTGATAAACCATGAGAAGTTTTCAGGGACCTGTAAGATGGAGAGGCATCTTTTTTTTTTTTTTTTTTTTTTTTTGAGAGGTTTTTGCAATAGGGCATGTGCGCTCACCAGAAAGAGAGAGATGGTGAGAAATCGCCCCCCAAGGAAGATAACCATGCTGCAATCCTGTCTCCTCCGTTCTCCTCTTGGGATCTTGGGCACACACACACACATACACACACACACGCCCCTGGCGTGAGTTTGAGCCACCAGGTCCGGGACTCGAACCACGGTCGACTATCCGGGAGTCCAGTGACATAGCCATTACACCATCTGCTAGTCCCCGGAGAGGCATCTTGAAGGGCTCTATCTGAGCCACTCTGGAGGCAGACTTCTCAGTGGGTCCCTCCCAGAAGCTCACTCGCAGCCTGGTGCCGTGTAGGCTACCCTTAAGAGGATCTAGTACCCCACAACTCAGCCAGAATCCTCTACATAAGTGGTTGTGGGTAACCTCAGTGCAACTGTACCGAGTCTCTGTTAACCAGTGTAGTTAGCACTAAGTTGTCTCACTTTAGTAAACCAAGGGATGGCATGACAAGGTGCATGAAGCTTTGCAGTTGATTGTTCAAGGAAAACTTCTTCAAGGCTTATTCTGTTTTGAAAGTAAATAGACTAACATCTCCAGGACTTCTGGTCCTGAAAGCAGTTGGACAATTCAGTCAACATCAGACAGTTTCCTTTTCCCTCCCACTAGAGCTTGAAGGATTGTATGCTTTTTTTCTTAGAGATTTTTGCTATAGGGCTCAAGTGCTCGCCAGAGATACAGGGAGAGACAGAAAGTGAAAAATCACCCCCCAGGGGAAATGGTCACACCACAACCCCTTCTCTTCCATTCTCCTCTCAGGATTTTGGGCATGCACGCACACATGCCTGGCATGTTTTAAGCTACCAGGTCTGAGACTTGAGCCATGGTCAATGACGTGGGAGTCCAATGACGTGACCATTATGCCATCTGCTGGTCCCAAGTTGTGTGCTCTTTAGAGGGCCCTTGGGAACCTTGACAGTGATGCCCAGGGAGTGATACTTTCTTCATTCCTTCATTCAATAACCACTTGTCGATGACTTAATATATGTGCTAGGCATCGTGCCAGAGCCTGAAACTTAAGGAACCCATCCTCACAGACCTCTCAGTCCAGCAGCGGGGAGGGACAAACAAGCAGTCACCATACAGACATGCGATAAGTGCTGAGATGGGAAAAGAACAGGAAGTCGTGAAAGCATGACTCCTACATGAGCTTCTACTTTCTGGGTAGGAATAAGACAGAACTAGGCACCGGTGTCCACAGAGCGAGTGGAAACCAAGGGGCGAGGTGAGGCAGTAGGAAGAACAGTGGTAGAATAAATGCGCAAAGCCTAGATAAAGTTGAGCTGGGTAACTGGGTTATTCCAGACAGTCCTTTACTTCCATGTGTTCTAGGTAAGTGTTTTTGTCTTCGTAATTAAGGAAGCAGAATAGCGTCTGGACCAATTCAATGAAACTCTGAATATAGAAATATACCCAGAGCCCTGACCCATTCCTGGGAAATCTAGAATCCAAATCATTCAGTGTTTTGTGGTCTGATGGTCCTGACCCATTCCAAAGGATTGAAGTCATGGTAGCGAGGTTTTAGTCCAGACTACGAGCTCTCAGGAATGACCTACTAAACCCCTTGCTGAACACAAGCAGGGATCTGCTGGCCCTTAAGGAAGAAGGTGAAGGAAGAGGCTCTCTGAACATAATTCTGCTGCTCTCCCCATCTCTCCCCAACCAGGTGATCATGGTAACAGGGGATCACCCCATCACGGCCAAGGCCATTGCCAGGGGTGTGGGCATCATCTCAGAAGGCTCTGAGACAGTAGAGGACATTGCTACACGGCTTAATATCTCTGTCAGCCAGGTCAGTGCGAGGTAAGACCCTAAAGAATACAGATCTGCCCTCCCTCCCTCTGTCAGCCTGCCCCTCCCAGATCCCACTTACTAAAGTTCTCAGTGTCCTTCGGTAGGTAGGATGGGTGAGACTTACCTCTTATAAAGTAAAACATCAGACTGGCCCCATAGCACAATAGCGAAGTGTTAAACCGGATGGAGCCAACAGGTGTCGTGGTGGTTAAGGTGCTGGATCCCACATGGCCAGCTGGGGTTTGAGTCCTGGACCTGACAGCTTGAAAATCATGTTGCACACATGTGTGTGCAGGCCCCAAATCCCAAGAGAATGGAGAAGGGATTGCAGCATGGCCATCCTCCCTAGGGAGTGATTTCTTACTTTCCTTCTCTTTGTCTCTCTCCAGAGGACACACACACTCTATGGCAAAAAAAAAAAAAAGTAAAGGCTAGATGAGTGCGGGGACCCACATGGCGAAAAAAAAAAAAAAGTAAAGGCTAGATGAGTGAGGGGACCCACATGGCCAACTGGGGTTCAAATCCTGGCCCTGGCAGCTTGAAAAATGCAGCAGGTGCATGCCCCAAATGCTGACAAGATGAAGAACTGGAGGAGAAAGGACTGCAGCGTTAGCATACCCCATCTGGGGGGTTCTCTCCCTTACACATGCCCTCTGGCATTTAACTCAAATGTAAAACATAATGGGAAAATAGCCAAGTGAATATGCCAGTTGGTTTTCAGAGGAAGCGGGACATAGAAAGAGGTAGAGAAAGGGAGAATTTGTTGGCAAAAGGAAGAAGGGATAGAATGTGTCCATCTGGGAATGTGCTGTGGCAGGCGGTGAGGGAGGGGACTGAGTTGTTTCTACAAGGAAACAGTCAAGTGTGGCCAGAGGATACGGGACCCCTGTGAACTGTCCCTTGGCAATTCCTTCCCCTCAGATCTGCCAAAGCCATTGTGGTGCACGGTTCACAGCTGAAGGAAATGAGCTCCAAACAGCTCGACAAGATCCTCCAGAACCACAAGGAGATTGTGTTTGCTCGGACCTCCCCTCAGCAGAAGCTCCTCATTGTGGAGGGGTGTCAGCGGCTGGTAAGAGGCAAATGAGACCTGAGAACCTGGCGCAAGTCCTTGGCCTAGCCCTGCCTGGGGCCTGGGCTGTAAGACACTCCTGTGCTCCCTGAGAGTCGAAATGACCGAGGAGGAGCAAGAGAAGGAAGGGCCACAAGTCCTGGACGAGACATGATCAGATCGAGAAGCGAGGGCTGCTGAAATCAAACTGCTCCCTGGGTCTGGGCCTGGATCCGAGGCAGTAATTATTTCACTCCGTCCATCTGGACTTCCCCAGGGAGCCATTGTGGCGGTGACGGGCGACGGTGTGAACGACTCCCCGGCGCTGAAGAAGGCCGACATCGGCATCGCCATGGGCATCTCTGGCTCGGACGTGTCCAAGCAGGCAGCCGACATGATCCTGCTGGACGACAACTTCGCCTCCATCGTCACGGGCGTGGAGGAGGGTGAGGAAGCAGGGTGCCCAGGGGTGGGACTGGCCCCTCGGACTCGGGCAAGCATCGGTGCACATAACCTTCATCCCCCTTGCCCGTCATCCAATCTCCATGATCCTGGATGTTCTTTGCAAATTGCAGATTCATTTGGCCTGTCCATGACTCTTTTTCATGAGATTGGAGGAGAAACCAGGTTTTCCAGGGAAACTGGGGCTCTGGTGTAGAACAGTACCTTCTTTGACCTTTCACTGAGGTTCAAGTGAATCTACAGCAAAGGTAGCCATAACCCCAGGACTACACCACATTCCACAGTCTCCAGGAGGCCCCTAGAAACATTGCCTGAATGGCGGTGACACCTCAAGATCAGTTGGAGCCTAATCTATGACTTAATTAAATGAGCCCATCTTAATTGCATAAGCACCCTCTTTCCGAGAGAATCCTGAAGAGAATGCCCATTGGCGAGCAGGAGAACCCCACAGTTCTGCATCTCAGGCTCCCTGCTTTCTGCTGGAGCTGTCTTACTAAAATATATGGCAATTACATTAATAACAGTTATCACTCTATTAAAACCTAGTATGATCTTGATACTTTACTTGGTATTTTCTTTTTCTAAAAAGAATGATTTATTTAATTTTATTCATTCATTTATTTCAATTTGACCAGAGAGAGACACTCAGAGAGAGAGAGGAAAGGAGAGAAAGCAAGCCACCAGGTCCAGGACTCAAACCATGGTCAGCCACGTGGAAGTGTCCACTGCCTTAACCACCATGCCACCTGCTGGTCCTCTACTTGGTATTTTCTATCCATTCCATTAAAAACTTTCTTTTGAGCACTATGTGCAAGGCTTTGTTCTAGGTGCTTAGGGAGGCTATAATGGTGGTGGTCAGGACACAAATTCTCATGTCATTTCATAGTAGAGAAAGAGAGACAATAAGAATAAATTGCATGGCATGTTAAAAAGGAGATGTGTGTTGGGACCAGCAGATGGTGTAACGGTTACATCGCTGGACTCCCACGTAGTCTACTGTACCTCCAGTCCTGGACCCAGCGGCCCAAACTCATGTCAGGAGCATGTGCATGCATGCCCAAGATCCTGAGAGGAGAATGGAGGAGAAGGGATTGCAGCATGGCCATCCCCCCTGGTGAGTGATTTCTCGCTTTCTGTCTCTCTGTCTCTTTCGGTCTCTCCAGCAAGTGCACATGCCCTGTAGCAAAAATCCTTCTAAAAAAAAGAAGGTGAGTGTGAAGCCAGCAGGTGATGTGGTGGTTAAAGCACCGAACCCCTGCACGGTTTGAGTCCCAGCCTGAGAAATCATTCCAGGTTCATATGTGTGCATGCTCAAAATCCCAAGAGAATGAAGAAGGGATTGCAGCATGGTCATCCCTCCGGGGAGGGGGTGGGTGGGTGGTGATTCCTCACTTTTCCGCTCTCTTTCTGACAAATGCAGGCACCTGATGGTAAAAACCTTAAAAAACGGGCTAAGTGCTATGGAAAAGTTGGAGCAGACAGTGCAGGGTGGAGGGAGGGATTCCTCTTTGAAAGAGGAGTGAGGGCAGGACTCGGCCATCTTGCGAGGCAGGAGAAATGAAACTCAGAGGGGTGAGGGGTGCACAAGGTCACAGGCCAGTTATGGCAGAGGATGGAATTTGAACCCAAGCCTCTCCCAAGCCCAGGCTCTTTCCATCTCAGCCTTAATCCTGTCGGGGCCTTTACACTGGCATTCTCAGACATCACAGGATTAGGCAGAGCCGGCCCTGCTCGGTTTTTAGATATCAGATAACGTTAGCCATGTTGAATCCGAGAACAAAGAGTACACGAATAGATAAATCATGCAAATAAATGATGGCTCTAATGAATTGTCACGCAATTTAGAAACATAACAGGACTGCCGAGGTCTAGGATCTTCAAACCCTTTCCTGGACCCTGGCGCGACTGCACGTGGGGCTCTGTCCAGGGCCGGTGTGTGGGAGGCGTGTCCACCGGGCACTTCTCACAGAAGGGTGACCGTCCTCTCCCCAGGCCGCCTGATCTTTGACAACCTGAAGAAGTCCATCGCCTACACGCTGACCAGCAACATTCCGGAGATCACCCCCTTCCTGCTGTTCATCATCCTTGGCATCCCTCTGCCTCTGGGCACCATAACCATCCTCTGCATTGACCTGGGGACTGACATGGTGAGGACCAAGTGGAGGCTGGGCTCTCGGAACTCCTATGAGATCAAGGAGCACGAAAAGTCTGTGTTGAGAGACCCTGGTAGCCCTCGAGTCCTCCCGAGTGTCCTCCTGAAGCCTGTGACCCCTCCGTCCCTCCTCCATCCTCCAGGTCCCTGCTATCTCCTTGGCTTATGAGCCAGCCGAAAGCGACATAATGAAGAGGCAACCCCGGAACGCAAAGATAGACAATCTGGTGAACCATCGTCTCATCAGCATGGCCTACGGACAGATCGGTGCGGCCAGACGAGGCAGGGGAGAGGGGAGTTGGGGTGGCTGCCCCCGCCTAGCCATTTGAGCTGTCTCAGTTTGGAAGTCAGGGAGAAATTTTCTCACACACCGTGTTAGGCCCTGTGAGCACTAGGAACCACTGATCTCTCTCTCTCTGCCCCTTAGAGTTCATTAGGAAAGAAACCAACATACATAAACGATGGTATCTTTCCGAGGGTTGAGTAGTGAGTTTAGACAGGATATGCAGCAGGTCACCGTTACACTAGGCAGAGAGGAGACAGGAGACAGGGAGGGAGGACTCACACCTGCTGTTGGAGGACAGGCTTAGACTACTGGATGGACGGCCAGGTAAGGGGGACCAGAGGAGAGGACATTCACGTGACACAGTTAGAAAGGTGTGACTAAGGCAGCCCAGAGGACCCCTCAGTCTTGATGAAGGAGTCGTGGAAGATGGAGAGGTAGATTTAGGAGGCATTCATCCTGGGGAAGCCTTGAAAGCCACCTGAGAGTCATTAGAGGCCTTTGCTCCTGAGTGCCAGGTGCAACGGAGTGTTCCAGGGAGTAGGGTGAGGATGGACAGGGAAGAGATGGGGGGCGAGAAGATCACCCCACTATCTAGGGGAGGAAGAATCCTAATTTGTCCCCTCACTACCCATGTGACCTTGGACAGTGACTGAATCTTTTTTGTGCTTCAATTTTTTCCTCACTTATGAAATAAGGATGATACTTGAGCATTGCAAGTCTCTGTCGACAAGAGCCCTGCACACTGCACCACCCTGTCATTATCAGTGTCTACTGATGTCAGCTATTCCTGTGACCCAGGCATGAAGGGACAGTGGGCCTAACGGGGAGGCAAGGAGCAGAGAGGAGAGAAGTGAGGAGGGGATGGAACTAGAGAGGTCCAGCACTCACTCGATAGGGAGACGGGATCTGCTGCTTCCAAAGTCCCTCCTAGTTCTAAGATATGACGAAAGGATGACCCAGAGTTAGCGTTCAGAACGAATGTCAGGAGCAGGTCCTCGATGGTAAGAGTCTTCTATATTACTGCTTAGACACACACCAGCCTTCGAAACCATTCCCAGCCCCCACCTTATCCATGGTCTACTTCTGGGGCCCTTCTCTGAACCAGGTTCCCTTGTCCTGTGACTCTGTGCCTCACAGGGATGATCCAGGCTGTGGCTGGATTCTTCACCTATTTTGTGATCCTGGCTGAGAATGGTTTTAGACCTTCTGAACTGCTGGGCATCCGCCTCAGATGGGACGACCTCTTCCTGAATGACCTGGAGGACAACTATGGGCAGCAGTGGGTGAGGAGAGGGGCGGGGTAGAGTGGTGAGCAGTAGGAGTGAGGAAGCGACAGGGAGGAGTGGGAGAAGGGAGAGGAGCTGTGGCCTCATCTAGCTCCTACATGCTAGCGCTTGACCTCCGTCTCCAATCACATCAGCAGATACTCTGCTCTTGGTGGACGGATGACGACCTTGTCCATGTTCATTCCTACGGCTGTCTGTTCTTACCTCCTGGATCCTTTAGCTCCCTTGCATCCAGAGACCTTTACTTTTTTATTTTTCTTTTTATTTTTTTAGAGATTTTTGCCTTAAGGTACTTGCAATTGCTGGAGAGAGAACGACAGAAACAGTGAGAGGGAAAGTGAGAACGCACCTCCCAGGGAGGATGGGCACACCACAATCCCTTCTCTTCCATTCTTGCCTGGGATCTTGGGCACACATGCACACACACCTGGCATGAATTTCAAGCCCCTGGGTCTGGCACTTGAACTACAGTTGGCCATGTAGAAGTCCAGCAACATAACCGCTAGCCACCTGCTGGCCTCTGGAGGTCTTTTATTATTATTATTATTTTATCATATCAGCTTCTCTGGGCTGATTTCTGTTTTTCCAGGTTTTGTTTTTTTGGTTTTTTTTGGTTTATATTTGGAGAGGTTTTTCACTATAGGGCGCATGCGCTTGCCAGACAGGCAGAGAGAGACATAGAGACAGAAAGCGAGAAATCACCCCCCAGGGGGGATGGTCACGCCACAATCCCTTCTCCTCCATTCTCCTCTCAGGATCTTGGGCACGCACACACACGCGCCCAGCGTGAGTTTTAAGCCACCGGGTCCGGGATGCGAACCGCGGTCGACTACGTGGGAGTCCAGCGACATAGCCATTACGCTAACTGCTGGTTCCCTGTTTTTTTGGGTTTTAATTGTGAACTATGATTGCTCCAGAAATGAATGTGTAACAGGTCCTCTCCTGTCACACTCCTCCTACTCTGTGACAGTTCAAATAACATAACTTCACATAAGAAAATTGATTTCCTTTGTATATCTCTTCTTGATCTTTCTAAACGTTTACATCTAGAGGATGCCTCTCTGTAGTAGTTTTTTCTAACATCCAAGAGGAATGAAGCTCAAGCTGAAGTCATATTGCTCAAGAATTGTAACAAGAGCTGCAGTAGCGTGCACTGGTTGATGCTGCTGCTTGGCACCTGAGGCCACAGGGGAGGCCCAGGTTCAACTCCTGACCCACGGTGACAGCGAGATGCAGTGGTATTTGCCTGTGGTGCCCGCTGCTCTGGAGGCTGAGGCAGGAGATCATGAGACAGCAAGACGCTGTCTTAAAAAATTTCTTTAACTTAATAATTGGGGACCAGCAGATGGGCACACCACACACGCCACAATCCCTTCTCTTCCATTCTTGTCCCAGGATCTTGGGCACGCATGCGCACACACCTGACATGAATTTCAAGCCACTGGGGCAGGAGAATCATGAGATTCATGAGTAATGGTCAAGTCACTGAACTCCCACATGGTCGACCGCAGTTTGAGTCCTGGACCCGGTAGCTTGAAACATGCCGAGCACGTATGTGTGTGTGCCCAGGATCCATGGAGAAGCAGGGATTGAAGCATGGCCATCCCCCTAAGGAGTGATTTCTCACCTTTGTTCTCATTGTTATCTGTCTCTCTCACTCTCTCCAGTGAGTGCACACACCTAAAAACAAATTTTAAAAATTGGAACGTGGCTGGCCCCATGGTTCATGCTTAAGGGAGCCAGATCCCACATGGCCGACACATTTTGAATCCCAGCCCCAGCGGTTTGAAAGTCACACTGGGTACATGAGGGTGCCTGCCCCAAGCCCCAACAGGATGGATAAAGGACGAAGGGTCACGCCCCACTGGGGGAGTGCTTTCTCCCTCTCCCTCTGCATCTCTCCCTCCCTCGCTCGCTCTCTCCCTCTCTTTCTCTGGGGAGTACGTGTTCTCTCAGGACATTTTAAAAAGAGAAGAAAAAAAGTGTCTTTCAGTATAATTCCATTGATCTTTACTCATTCAATCATTCAGCAAATATTTATTGAGCATCTTCCAAATATGAGGTACTGTTTAGGCCCCGGGAATATGGTAGTGAACAGAAATGATCAAGGTATTGCCCCCTCAAGTTTATTTCTAGGTAAGAACTGAGGATGGGAGGAGAGACAGATAATAACCAAATATATAACATACTGGATCAATAGATTTTAAGTCTGAGGGAGACCAAGAAGTATTGAAATTAAGATATTTGAAAGTGTGAAATGGAAAGATCGAGATGGTGGGCAGAGTGAGATGCTTAAAAATAAAATTACAGAAAAACCGTAGGTATTAGGAAAGACAATAAAGAGGGGCCAGCAGGTGGCATGGTGGTTAAGGCACTGGACGCTCCCATATGGCTAACCACGGTTCAAGTCCTGGACCTGGTGGCTTGCTTTCTAACTTTCCTTCTCTCTCTGTGTCTGTCTTTCTCCGGTGAAATTAGAATAAATGAATGGATAAATAAAAATTAAATAAATAATTCTTTTTAAAAAAAGGGAAGTAAAGAAAAGACAATAAAGCCAGCAGGTGGTATGGTGGTTAAGATGGCTGGATCTCAAATGGCTGAAATGCACTGCTTGAGTCCCTGACCCAGTAGCTTGAAAATCACACCAGGTCCTGTGTATGTATGCCCAAAGTCCCAAGAAGGGAATGGAGGAGAAGGGATTGCAGTGTGGCCATCCTTCCCAACCACCACCACCACCACCCAGGGGCTGATTTCTCTCTCTCTCTCTGGCAAGCACATGTGCCCCATACCAAAAAACTCAAAAAAGAAAAGAAAGAAAGAACAAGTAAGAGAAAGAAAGAAAGAAAGAAAGAAAGAAAGAAAGAAAGAAAGAAAGAAAGAAAGAAGAAAGAGAAAGAGGGAGTCTCTCTCGAGAAGGAAGGAAGGAAGGAAGGAAGGGAGGAGGGAAGGAAGGAGGGAAGGAAGGAAGGAAGGAAGGAAGAGAGAGAAAGAAAGAAAGAAAAAGAAAAACAGAGAAAGGAGAAAGAGAAAGAAAGGAAGGAAGAAAGAAAAAAAAAGACGGGGCTGGCAGG